>NC_090440.1:1637964232-1638270870 GCF_031143425.1 Pleurodeles waltl | reverse complement strand
CTGAAAGGGCTGTGTCTGCCCTCACACAATGCAGTCTCCAACCCCCTGGGGCCTGGCCTGGGCAAGGCAGGATCTCACAAATAAGAGAGACTTTCCTTTGAAGTAGGCCTACTTCAAAGGCAGAAAGGTATATAGGAAGAGCACCCAAACCCTGAAAAGTAGATCACTTCTGGAATCAAGAGGAACCTCTGCCAAGGAGAAGAGCTGAGGGGAAGTGCTGCCCTGCCTGTGACTGTGCTTTGTGGAGCTATCCTGCAGTTGTTGCTTCTGCCTGTGAAAGGGGACATAGACTTGACTTTGTTGTGCATTCCTGCTTGTGAAGAATCTCCAAGGGCTTGAACTGAGCTTGCCTCCTGTTGTTGAAGTCTCAGGGCCATCAAATACTTCCCCTGCCAGCACCTGGGCTCTCTGCTGAGACTCCTGCCCTGCCAAGTGGTGCCCTATCCAGTTCCTGGGCCCTTGAAAGTTGAAGCTGGCAGACCAAGACTGAAAATCCACGCACAGACCGTCGTGCGGGGAAACTTTTGACGCACCTTCCATGACGTGGCTGAGAACCGACGAGCCGCCAGCTTCATGGCTAAAATCACTGCTCCACCTGCATCGCGGCTGGAAGACCGACACAACGCGGCTGGAGAAACGACATGCAACACCCGCTAACGGAGGCTGTTAACGACGCAAACCCCACGCAGCTCAGTTTAGTGATACAGTGCGACCGGATTTTCAACGCAACCTTGCTGGGCGTGGAAAAACAACGCAAAGCCTGCCCGGACCCGAGGTGTCTGTCTGGATCGATGCATCGTTCTCTTGCAGGAGAGGAAAAATGACACACACCAACCAGACCGGAGGAGGAATGACGCATGGTCTCGTTTGGGAGTGAGAAATCGACGCATCGCTGGCCTTTTCTCGCCCATGTGGTGTTATTTTGATGCAAACGAGGTAACTTTTGTACGCTAACAATGTTCTTACTGTTTTCTAAAGGACTAAAGACTATTTTGCTTTTTTAATTCATAACTTGACTTGTGTTTGTTGGATTTATGTTGTTTTGGTCTTGTTTTGTTTAGATAAATATTATCTGTTTTTCTAAACCTGTGTTGTGTCATTTTGTAGTAGTTTCACTGAGTTACTGTGTGTGTTGGTACAAATACTTTACACCTTGCTTCTGAAGATAAGCCTGCCTGCTTGTACCAAGCTACCAATGGGGTACGCGGGGGTTAACTGAGGGTGATCCTACTTTACCCTGACTAGAGTGAGGGTCCTTGGTTGGACAGTGGGTAACCTGACTGCCAACCAAAGACCCCATTTCTAACAATAGCCCTATCCCCAATATCTTAACAGTTTAGAACACTATGGGGGTTATTACAACTTTGGAG
Source organism: Pleurodeles waltl (assembly GCF_031143425.1). Taxonomy (NCBI): domain Eukaryota; kingdom Metazoa; phylum Chordata; class Amphibia; order Caudata; family Salamandridae; genus Pleurodeles; species Pleurodeles waltl. The sequence goes on along the minus strand of NC_090440.1, from coordinate 1,638,269,500 downwards.
AAGGTGGTAATCCGTCCCAAATGTGACGGATTTACCACCAGCCGTATTACGAGTTCCATAGGATATAATGGACTCGTAATACGGCTGGTGGTATATCCGTCACTTTACCGTCACTTTTGGGACGGATTACCACTTCCCCAAAGTTGGAATAACCCCCTATGTTAGTTGTAGATACACTTACAGGGCACTAATAACATGTCTTCTGTTTAGGGAGCTGAACAGACTCGGGAGTCTGGGTATAGTGCCCTTAAGTTTCAATAAGTTAGGTCACTGTGGAAAGCTAGAAAACTGAAGACAATCACCCTAGCAAATATTCTCTTCTACAGATGCTCATGCATGATGACCTCTAGAACCCTGAGAGGGAAGGGAGATCTTGGTGAGGGAGGTGTACCTCCAGAGCTTCCCTCTTCTGCTGAATCCACCAACTCTAATTCAGAGGAGGTATCGGGCCTGCAAACCCAAATATGGTCCAGAACCCACATCTAGTTTTTAGTAAAGTGTGGCCCTAGGCAAATCACATTTCCTTGCATGGGCCAATGATTGTTGTTGCCTTTGAGAAATGTTTACTTGAGCCAACGCTTGTTTTAGAACTCGTGTAGGAATCTGGGTCACATGTCAACTTGTTGCCTGAGCTTGTGGCATCCTCATGACTCAGACTGGGTGTGGCCAGGTACGGCAGCCTTATGACAGCAGATATTTAAAGCCACACTAGTCTTGAGGTGATTGCTTACTGTCAGAGGTCTTCAGACACAGAGTGGGATTATCTGCTTCTCCACTCTTGTTCCTGGATTGTCTATTCCACAGCCCAGCGTCATGGATAATGCGCTTGAAAGGCTTCTTACCGGTTACCATTGATAGTTGATTGAGAGATGTTCAGTCGGGAACTAGAAGGGCATGTTATCAGTGTCCTTTGTTACTTAAATACTTGCTGTCTGCCAAATAATAACGCTCATTATTGTTAGCTTGCAATGACAGTACAGATTTGAGCGTGTGTTCGACAATTGTTATTTTAATGATGTACTATGAACATGTTTGTTATAGTTGAGTTTTATGTAACATTCTTGTGATACCAATCATTGCCTATAATAAAGAACACTCAGTGCTTGGCACACGCTAGTTTCAAAATATGAATCAAAGGTCTGTTATTTCCATGTTCAATTGTCACTGTGATGTAACAGTGATGACACCAATTACATCTGAAAGTGAACTTTAGTATATTAACCCTATGCTCTCAGTGTGGTTAAAACACTGAACTGTGTTCTTTCCGATACGAACACACTGTGCTGAATAGTCCCTGAATATTTGAGAAATATAAATACTTAAGAACTGATTTTCATTCTTTATCGCCTGTTATATGTCTGTGATTATGAGTGTGACTGCCATTTAGAAAGTCTCATCGAGACCCAACGAGCAAGACATACTCTAAATTTCTGGAACACTTTAGGTAGGCCTTCCAATGGGGCCACATTGTCCTGGGTACAAGGTGGGAATACATGTAGATAGTATAGAAGGCTAAACATCGTATCTGGCTGCAGGTTCCATATTGTTTCTTGAAGATTCCCAGAGAGGGGCGAGCCATCAAAAGCGGGAAAGGGGACTCTAACAGGTACACCTAGTTAGTGGGAATTGGTGAAGAGTAGTTTTAGTACATCTGTTACATGAATAGTGTTATTTGACTAAATGTTTAATTTATCATAGAAGATATCTGCTCTTTGTATACCACCGCCAGCCATCCTGATCCTGCCAGGTGACCTCTGAGGTTCTTTCTCTCTCATCCATCCCTTTCTCCAAGAATGTTCCTGTGCTGATAACGTACAAGTAAGTGGGAAGCATGTAGCGTCTAGATGGAGTTGGGAACAAGAAACTTGGGTCAGCATAGTGTCTCCATGGGACAAATAGGTTAGGGCTTGGCAGGAGGCAGCATTACGTAGAGGGTACACCTTGCTGAAATGTGAGATGGCTCAGCTCAAGTTGAAGACGTAGCTGGCCCTTGAAAAGGAAGCCCTAGAGATGGAGAAAGAAAGGAAAAATCTGGGATTAGAATTTCATTGTGGTAGCACTAGAGAATCCAGAGTCAGGGAGGAGCACTTTGATTCTAGGAGTCTGAGCAGGATAGTTTCCCCCCACCCCCTCCCCTTGCAAGTCTGGGGATGATAACCACAAGTGGATTGCTGCTCTGGAGAGGGCTTGTAAAGTCCAAAAGGTCCCTCAGAGACAGCGGGCAGCTATCCTGTGACTCTCCTTTGCTGACAAAGGTAGAGACAAACTTTTGGCAGTCAGGGAATAGGATGCAGAGAATTATCAGGTCTTGAAGGAGGCAGTGATTATTGGGTTTGGGCTTACTACTGAAGAGTACAGGGTAAAGTTCAGGGACACACAGAAACAATCCTCTCAAGCCTGGGTTGATTTTGTGGACTGGGCAGTTAAGGCTCTGGAAGGCTGGTTACATGGTAGTAACATGCATGACTATATAGGGCTGTACAATCTAATTATGAAAGAGCACATTCTTAATAACCTTGTGCCTGACAAACCAAACCAATACCTGGAGGTTCTGAGCTGTCCTCTCCCCAAGAATTGGGCAAGAAGGCAGACAAGTGGGTCCGCACCAGGGTGAGTAAGAAAACTCTCATCGGGGCAGGGGGTGAACATGAGAGAGGGAATACCTCCAGGCCCTCATGGGAAGATGGTAAGAAACCTAAATATAAAAAGAAAGAGCCTTCTTCAGGTCCAAAAACCTCATCTTCTGTGGGTGGGTCCAAATCTTCCTCTTCCTCTGAAAAGAAGCCCTGGTGCTTTGTCTATAAGACAAAAGGTCATAGGGCATCTGAATCCAGTTGCTGTAAGAAAAGCACTGCTACTACTACTACTTCCACTAGGGCCCCTAGCAACAGCACCAGTAGTAGTATCACAACCAAGGGTGTAGCTGAGTTCACATTGGGTACTGCAGTGGACTGTGACCTAGTCAGAGAAACTACTGAGGCTGTCCTAGTATCAGAGGGTGCCTTTGACCTTGCCACTTTGGTTGCCTGGCTTCCTAATATGAATAAATACATGCAGCACCCCCCTAATAATGGTATTGGGGCAGAGGCTTACAGGGACACAAGTTTAAGTGTCACTATGCTCACTGAAAAACTGGTGTTGCCTGAGCAAATCCTACTTGGTCATACATACAAAGTTACCAACACAGACAAAATCACTAAGTGCCACCCCATCAGGCTACTGGCCCTAAGAAAGTTGTGGTATCCTCATCTATTCCTGTAGAATGTCTTAGATTTGGAAACTTCAGCACGCGCTGAAGTGGAGTTGCAGGTCCATGCAGCCATACTGGGCATCCCTGAGACTTTGTGGCAACTAGAGCAGAGGCCAAGGAGCAGTGTAGCGTGGAACAATGGCCCAGGCAGCTCCCAAGAAGAGAGGTAGAAAGGGTAAAAAGTTATCCTCCCCAAAGTGAGGATCAGTCTCCTCAGGGAGATGATCATGCCCCTTGTGAGGGAACTGCCTAGAGGAGCTTGGGCCTGACATGGCACAGATTCTGGGAGCAGGGGAACCCTCCAGGGAGGCACTGAGTCTTGGGCAGAAATCCTGCCCCTCTTATGAAGGTCTCAGGCAACAAGCTGCTGCAGAAGAGGCAGGGAATGTCAGTGGATCCTATAGGAATTAATGGGAAGATGGTCTCCTATACTCTGAGGCTATGAACCCTAAGCTGGGTGCTAACAGGTTGGAATTGCCTCAGATGTTTAGATAGTTTCTGTTTACCCCACCACATGACATACCCCTTCCAGGACATCTTGGGCAAAGTAAGGCTTGGGACAGACTTGTTCCTCATTTCACTGGCCCCACATGTTTGAAGACACAAAGGAGTTTTGTCGCTCCGGTGCCACCAGGTACCCAGAAACTATTCCCCTTAGGGCCAAGGCAGCACCTGCAGTGGCCAAAGCCCTGTTAGGAATCTTTTCCAGAGTGAGTTTCCCTTAGGAGGTGGTGTCAGACAGAGATGCAAACTTCATGTCTGGCTACCTGAAGGCTATGTGGAAAGAGTGTGGTGTAACTTACAAGTTCACCACCCCCTTTCATCTACAGGGCAATGGCCTGGTTGACAGAGTCAACAGGACCCTTAAAGGTATGATTATGGGACTATCTGACAATATCAGGAGGAGATGGGATGTCTGACTACCCTGCGTTTTGATTGCCTACAGTGAGGTTCCTCAGAAGGGAGTGAGCTACACCCCCTTTGAACTTATGTTTGGATATCCTGTTAGGGGTCCTCTTTGTCTTGTGAGGGAAGGTGGGCGCAACTTCTCACACCTCCCAAACAGGACATTGTGGATTATATACTAGGCCTACGTTCATGCATGGCTGAATACATAAAGAATGCCACCAAAAATCTTGAGGCCAGCCAAGAACTTCAGAAGTTATGGCATGACCAAAAGGTTGTTCTGACTTTTTATCAGCTTGGGCAGGTATGGGTTTGGAGTCTTTGGCCCCAAGAGCACTCCAAGATAAGTGGAGTAGCCCCCATACAATTTTGGAGGAGAGAGGTGAATTCACCAACTTGGTGGACCTAGGCACTCCAAAACGCCCTCATAGGGTGCTTCATGTGAATCACCTACAGCCTTACTTTTATAGGGCTGACATGAGCTTGCTCATGGCCACTGATGAGGGAGAGGAGGAAGAGAGCGACCGTCTCCCTGATCTCCTCTTACACAACCCTGTTCATGGTTCAGTTGATGGAGTAGTCTTTGCTGGCTGCTTCACTGACCAGCGACAAACTGATTGCAGACAGGTGCTCAGTCAGTTCCCAGAACTCTTCTCTATGACACCCAGACAGACTACCTAGTGTGCCCATGATGTGGACACAGGTGACAGTCTGCCTATCAAGAGTAAGAGTAAATTCTACAGGCAATCTGACCATATTAGAGACTGCATCAGAGCAGAAGTCTCTGAGATGCTAGAGTTGGGGGTTATGAAGCCTTCAGACAGCCCTTGGGTTAGTCTTGTAGTCTGTGTACCCAAACCTCATTCCCATGGCAGAAAGAAAGAAATGAGGTCTGTGTAGAATACAGAAGACTCAATGCAGTCACTAAGACTGATGTCCATCCTATCCCCACCGCATCCTTCAGAGTTACAAAAGCTCTAAGGGCATTCAGAAGGAAATCTCCCTTGGAGTGAAGGAGTCGCTTTCCTGCAACCGCAGACACCTTGATGACCAGTTTGTGAATCCTGTTGTCCCACAGACTTCTCAAGGCTCCGCAACACAGGTGGTAGTTCTGCAGCTCTCTAGCAGTCTGACCTGTCTTCTTTGCAACTGGGAAGGCGGTGGTTCCTTGTTGGAGCTGCTGGGACAAAACCCCTGTGCACCATGTCTGTTGTCACCAAGGCTTCTTGGCTCTTCAGCTCAAAGACCTCCTAGCTCCAAGAAACCCCAGCCTCATGCATCACATGGCTCCAAGACCAACGTCCTCCCTGCAACCTTTGCGACATGGGCATCCATCTTGCTTGTGCTGCTGAGGCCTCCTCGCGACTCCCTGTGCTTGCTGCCAGAGGGACTTCCTGGAGTCTCCTTCAAGTCCTGCTGGCTCTTCTCACTGCTGAGGGCTGGTCCTGACTTACCTGTGAAAGTTGAGCCCCTCGGACCTTGCTCGTCCCAACTACTGCAACTCTTAGTGTAACCCTCCTTTTGCTTTTGCCAAGGTTTGCTGGTGGTCCTGCCGACCACTGACTCCTTTCCATTTGACAACCGGCACGGGACAGCTAGTGGATGAATCCTGGGATCATTTTGCATTGCATGGATACTGCACCTTCACAACAACGGTTGAACAGAGAACCATCCCTGAGAACTGCCCTCCTGCACCCCCTGGACATCTCCGAGTGGTTTGGACTCTCTTCACAGGTGCTCCTTGCCTGGGTTCCAACGACATGGTCCGCAGGTCACCATAGCAGCTGGACAGCTGAGGTCCCCATTCACTTATGCAGTTAGTTCTGACATGACTTCACTCCTATGCACGTGGGCTGGTATTCCACTTCTATGGGTATCCATGGGTTTCCTCGGGGTCCTCTGGGAATGGTCCTGAAGAACAAGTTACTTACCTTCAGTAAAGCATTATCTGGTAGAGACTATCTAGCTGCAGATTCCTTATCTTTGAATACCCTCATGTCAGCTTTGAAATCTTTTTGCTGAGCAATAACCTCTCCGCGCCATCGGGTGGTGTTGTTTGGATCCACGTGCTTCGTCTGGCTCCATGTGACTTTGTCAGCGTCGTTGAAGCAGTCTGATGTTATTATCACCTAGAAAGACACCACCCTGGCGTGCTTACGTCAGTTCTTTTATCCACAAAACTTCCATGCCAGAAGTGCAGAGTCATGGATAGAACCAGCATTTGTCTGTGCAAAACTAGGGCCCTGAAAAGGGATAAACTCTAATCCTACTAGATATATCTGCAGAGCGGGGAGGCATGGGTAGGTGTAAGGAATCTGCAGCTTGATAGAGTTTCTCACAGATAATGCGTTACTGAAGGTAAGTAACTTGTTTATCTGATAGAGACTTCTAGCTGGAGATTCCTTCCCTTTGAATAGATACCCAAGCCACAACCTCCTGGCGGTGGGCTGTGGACATTACTCCTTACACTAAGAAGTCCTGTAGGACTGAATGGGCAAAGTGCCCGTCTCTTCGTACCTGACTGTCCAGGCAGTAATGTTTTGCATACGTGTGCAAAGATGCCCATGTTGCCGCCTGACAGAACTCCAGGACTGGTACGCCTCGAGACAGCACAGTGGTAGCAGCTTTGCCCCTGGCAGAATGAGCTTGCAAGCCCTCAGGAGGCTGCTTCTTGGCCAATGTGTAGCAGATCTTGATGCAGAGAACGGCCCAGTGCAAAATTATTAGCTTCTGCACTGCCTGACCCTTCTTTGCTCAACGTACCCCACAAAGAGTTGGTCATCCACCCGGAACTCTTTTGTGCAGTCAAGGTAGAACGACAATGCTCTTTTTGGATCCAGCCAATGGAGTCGCTCCTCTTCTTTAGAGGGATGCGGTGGATCAAAGAAGGTGGTGTTCTGACCCAGATGAAATGGGGGTCACCACTTTGGGAAGGAAAGAGGCACGAGTTCTGAGTACCACCTTGTCTGGATAGATAGTGAGATACGGTGGCTTTGATGACAGGGCCTGCATCTCACTCACCCTCCTGGCAGATGTTATTGCCACTAAAAAGGCTGTCTTGATGGTGAGCAGCCGGAGGGGACAGTTGTGCAAAGGCTCAAAGGGAGCACACATCAGAAATGTGAGGACAAGATTTCGGTCCCATTGGGGTATAACAAAGGGCCTTGGGGGAAACATATGCACAACCCCCTTGAGGAATCTATGTACAATGGGGGATTTAAACAGAGAAGGCTGATCAGACAGAAAGATAGCCATTGAGAGTCGAACAGATCTAACTAAGGCTTTGCCCACTGCTGGTCCTTGCGCCACCTCCAGATGGAGATACCATTCATGATCTGCTAGGCATCGACTGTTGAGTTCGTCCGCCCTGGTGTTCAGAGATCCTGCCAGGTGTTGAAGCACCAGGGTTATGCCCTTCTGTTGCAGCCATGTCCAGAGATGCAGAGCCTCTTGACTAAAGGGTCCAGGACCCCACACCGCCCTGTTTGTTGCAGTACCACATTGAGGTGGTGTTGTTCGTGAACACCTGCACTATCTTCCCTTTCACAACAGGAAGAAATGCTTTCAATGCTAGTCGGACTGCCCAGAGCTCCAAAAGTTGATATGGAGTCTGGATTCCGCAGAGACCAGAGGCCCCTGATCTCCGCCTCTCCCAGATGGGCGCCTATCCCAGAAGTGACGCACCTGTCACTACTGTGAGATCGGGTTGGGGAAGGGAGAGGAGCCTGCCTCTGACCCAATAGCAGTTCACTAACCACCACTGCAGGTCTTTTGCAGTTCACTCCGAGATCTGAACTGTGTCAGTAAGATTTCCCTGATGCTGCACCCACTGGAACTTCAGGTCCCACTGCAAAGCCCTCATATGCCATCTGGCATTTTTGACTAGCAGGATGCAGGATGCCATGAGTCCCAACAGCCTCAGAGTCTGTCTCACTGAAATCCAGAAACGTCGGTATCATAACCTGAATATCCTGGACTCACTGCTCGGGAGGATAAACCCAAAACTGCACTGTATCCAGAAAAGCTCTGATGAAGGGAAGCTTCTGAGAGGGAGCCAGGTGTGACTTTGGCACGTTTATAGTGAACCCCAGCAAATGCAGGAGGTCTGCCGAAGTCTGAAGGTGGGTGACGAGAGCCTGTTGCCAGTCATCGAGGTAGGGGAAAGACTTAAATCCCTAACCTGCGCAGATGAGCTGCTACCATCGGCATCAACTAGGTGAACACCCGAGGGGTACTGGTGAGACCGAAAGGGAGCACGCTAAACTGAAAGTGCTCGTGGCCCACCTTGAACCGCAAGTAACGCCTGTGGGCGGGCAGGATGGGGATGTGAAAATACACGCTACCATTCAGTCTCCTTGGTCTAGGGCAGACAAGACCTGAGCTAGAGTAAGCATCTTGAATTTCTTCTTTTTGAGGAAGAGATTGACACCCTGCAAAGCCAGAATAGGGTAAAGACCCTTGTTCTTTTTTGGAATCAGAAAGTAGCGGGAATAACAACTACTGCCCACTTCTGACATCGGGACCCTTTCTATTGCTCCCTTGGCCAAGAGAAACGTAACTTCCTCGCGAAGCAAGATCAAATGATCCTCCATCAGCCGTTCTTTCAATGGAGGGCTAGAGGGAGGTAAAGACTGGAAGGGGAGGGAATAGCCCTTCTGTATGATCTGCAAGACCCATTTGTCCAATGTTATGGACCGCCAGTGAGGCAGATGAAATTGAATCCTCCTTCCAACTGGACGAATATGGTCTTGCAGAAACACACTAGGAGGGCTTGGGCATTGTGGAAGAGGGGGGCTGGGTGGTGGCCGACCTCTAGCTAGACCCTCTGGGTCTGAAAGTACCACAACCTTGTCCTCACACTGGATGCTGTGAAGCTGGAGGACGGCGGCTGACCCGTGAATGGTGTGGTACCCTGTCCCTCCCAAAGCCTCAAAAGAGACGATAAGCAGACTGCTAGTGAGCGGGTGCGAGAGGCCCAAGGATCTGGCCGTGGCTCAAGAGTCCTTGAACCGTTCAAGCGTTGAGTCTGCCTTCTCACAAAAAAAGGCGTGAGCCATCAAGTGGCATGTCCATCAGATTTGCCAGGACTTTCCTGAAAAGCCAGTAGTCAGGCGTGGCGACGAAGGGCCACTGTCGAAGAAATCGCCCTGCCCAGTGAGTCGGTTGTATCAAAGCCACACAGAATGGTAAACTTGGCTGCATCGTCTCGCATCCTTGGCAGCTTGGGTGAGTGTGTCCCGTACACCCTCCAGAACCTGGGGCAGCACATGTGCCACCGTATCCCATAAATTATGGGAAAAATGACCCAATAGGCATGAGATGTTTACCAACCTTCTTGGATTCCCTATCTGTGGGAATGGAGGGGAAGACACCATGGGAAGTGGAGGTTTGGACCACCAAGCTCCCCAGGGTGGGGTGTTAGATGAGGAAACTAGGGTCTGTAGGAGCTGGTCAATGGCGGCAGCCAATTGTCCTATTCACAGGAGCCCCTGTGCTGGATTTGGACTACATCCCCAGCAGTACATCAGTAAGGGCCTCATTGAAGATTAACATTGGCACCAATGTAGCAACCCCCGACTGAAGCACCTCGGTCAGGAGGTTAGTCCTGACCAGCACCATAGGCAAGTCTAGGTCCAAGACCTCAGCTGTTCTACGCACCACTATGGCATACGATGCTCCCTCCTCTGTAGCCACAGAAGGAGGTGAGAGCATACCAGCATCTGGAGAAGTATCCAGTCCACTGGCTTCCCCTAGATTTGCATACCCGTCCTGCTCCTCCAGTCCATATTCCAAAGGGTCCTCAGACCCCTCTCACTCCTCACCTGTGCCTGGCTGATCACAATAAGCCTCAGGTTCTGATCTGACCCTAGTCGGTGCCTTCAAAGTCGGAATCAGCATCGTATGACGTTGCTCCGGATCACCAGGAATGAGGTTGGGGCTACCACCCCCGATGAGGAACCAGCACCGGTCCAGATCTGATATCAGATCCTGGGGTCCCCAACAGAGGCGAGGCTGAAGCCGCTGGCGTCGAACCCAATGGGGCCCCTGCTGACCCTATGCGGAGGCAGCCTGCTCAAAAACGAGGCCCATGGCTTCGTAAAAGTTCTTTATTTGAGCGGGGGTCACTCGGGCTCCCGGATAAGGGGAGAGACGCGAAGTCGGCCCTGACAATGACTCCGCAGAACAGGTCTCAGAACGTCGACGTTCCTGAGACGCCTCGTCAGCCGAGGGGCGTAACGAAGTCGAAGTCAACTTGGACTACTTCTTCTTCTTGTGCCTCTTTCCCGAATTCCCCAAGGTCCTCGAGTGGGAAGAAGAGGACTTGGGGCTCCTGAAGCAGTCCTGGGACCTCCTACTTGAGCGGGACCATGACCTCCGAGGAGTTGCGCCAATTTAAGTCGACTGCTGGGCCACCATGAGCTTTAGAGACCGCTCTCTCAAAGCCTTCAGGCCATGGCCCAGCAGTCGGAGCATGACTTTGAGTCATAGTCCCTGTTGAGGCACCAGAGACATACCTGGTAGGGGTCCGTCACCGACGTGGCGCGATGACAAGCGGCACATGGCTTGAATCCCGTCTTCCTGGATGACATCTCCTCGCACAGAAAAAAAAATTATCAGACAAAAAGTTGAAAAAAAACGTGCTAAAAAAAGGCAAAGGGTAGCTTGATCTCGGACCTGCGCTTAACTGGCGCGGAAGGAAAATGACTGATGTATGCTTGCCGGAGTGGTGCCTTTATAGGTGGGCGTGACTTCACACACAGCTCTAATGACGCTGATGATGCCACACAGAGCTGGACGACGCACGTGGATCCAAAAAACGCTACCCAACGGCGTTCGCAGGGTATTGCTCAGCAAAAAGATTCTGGATTCAAAGTGGATGCCAGGGAATTCAAAGGTAAGGAATCTGCAGCTAGACGTCTCTATCAGATATGCACAAACACTAACCGCAAGTTACCCAATGTTTTTCTATGGGACACACAACACTAGGTAACACCTCTGCACACGAGCTCCAGTGAATACCTGCTACTTACTTCTGGTGTTCTAATACTTCTCCAGGCCTTAGGATCCTTGAGTGATAGTTTTGGTTAGTTGTGTCTTTATTTTACCAATTTTTTAGTATATGGTTTGATCCCCTCATAGGGGCCCATGTTGGTATATGCTTGTACTTACCTGTTTTTAAGTATATTTTTGTGTGTTCATATCTCCAGTTAGGAGCTATACCAAAGTTAGTTTAGTGCATGTGTTTTAATGAATACTTTATTTTTCTAAAACTTGATGTGGTTCTTTCTTGTGTGTAAATCATTGACTGGCTTTGTGGTTATTGCATTTGCTTTACACCCTCTATGAGAAGCTTTAGCTGCTCTCCACAGCTACCCTTTGAGAGCTTTGGTTATTAGAAACCTCTAACACTATCACTTAAGGGTTTGCTGGACTCAGTGCAGGATGCATCACCTATATTGAGCCGGCATCCTACAATGAGGACAAAGAAGAGTGGCACCCGCAGAATAGGACAAGAAGAAATAGTTGACCACACCAGACTGCCTGCAGACCGCTAAGGACTTTGCCCAAGAAGCCAACTCACCCTGCCTTCAATAAAGTCTGAAGTCTTCCGCGAGCAGCAGACCTGCTCTGCAACAAAAATTTCAAGGAAAACCCTCTGCAGCTGCTGGAGTTCCAAAGACCGACACCTGAAGTGATGACTTCACCCGACGTCCATGACCCGAGGTTAAGCCAAGCAATGGTGCCAACGCGGTTCCCCAGGTGCCCAGAGACCGCGTCCAGTGTGGTCTCACCCGAGGTGCCTGCAGCCTCTGTATGCAGGCCCCTCTCCCTTAGTCTTGTGTTAGAGAAAATTTGACACCTCCAGCAGGCACTGCACCTGTCGCCACTGACCCAATCTGAGGTGGGTCACTGGTGCCAACGATGTCCCCCAACTCCTAAGAGCTTGAGTCCGTCCTTGGGTCACCACTGCCAGACTCCCAGATGACACCTGCAGCCTCAACATGCAAGACCCCTAACCGCCAGTGTTCCCGAATGAGAAAACCCGACACCTAAGGACACCCCTGCATCCATTGACCCTTGGCCCTGGAGAAAATTAACAAAGGTGCGCCTATGTCACAGAGCACCCCAAGTCTGCTCCCTACCTGCTTGTTGTCCCTGACTGGCTTCCTAGCCAGAGCCTGCAGCCTGTTTGTCATGAGGTCCAACTCCCATAGAGAATTACTGGCCACCTACACCCGGCAGCCCCAGGGCTGCCCAGATCGAACTGTTGGTGTGGTTGTGACCAGTGCCCGGCACTTACCTTTGCTCCCTGAGCACGACCTAGTAAGTCATTGTTATCCCTGTGTTTGCTGAACATTGCTTTCCTCCATAGGATAACCTTGAGACAACTCTGAAAAATGAACTAAGTGTTACCTGCAAAGTATTTATGCTTACAAGTCTACTCATATAAAAATAATTGTTATTTTTGTAAATTTGTCTCCTATTTATTCTTTTTAGTGTGTGTCTCATTTACTGCCTTTGTGAGTACAACAGATGCTTAGCACTACCCTCTGATAAGCCTAACTGCTGGCCTACACTACCACAAAATAGAACATTAGTCCTATGTACTTTTGCCTCTGCAAACCAATTCGGGATCCACTGGGCTCTGTGCACAGTGTACTTGTTTTAGTGCACCATATAGAGAGTCAGCTTCCTACAACTGGTGCCCCCCTCTCCCAACACTGGCGAGTGACGATGGACTGGTGTGCCAAACTCGACCAACTGATTTATAGGTCCAGAGGGTGTCCCTGGAAACACAAGAGTGTCTGCGGACAATGACCAGCACATTGCAGTTTAGAATATGATAGAAGATGTTCTACACAGGTTCTGTCACTGTGCTGTGATGCTTATTGTCCTTAATGGCGGTACATGGACTGTTTGATTGTTGTATAAATTGGAAAAACAACACTTGTTTATGTGTGCGTGTGTATACTAAGTATATATATAAAGATATTTCATTTTCTGGCAAATGCTTCTGTTCATCTTGTATCCTTGGTAAAATCACAGCATCTAAAAGTTCATTACTCTTATCTGTGTGTATTATCTGTAGAGATACAGTCAAACTTCCAAATCATATCCATCCTTTATTATCTTGCTGATCTGTTTCTTTCCTTCTTTACTGCATTCTACAGAAGGCCCTACATTTTTATCTTAACTCAAAAGTCCTACTTTTTTCTTCCCTACACTTAATTGACCACTCTTTTCTGTATGATGTCGATCAACTTCGATCTTGCAGAGCTTAGCTTATTTTCCATCATTGGGAGCGAACCACTGGGTTTTACAACCAAGGTGCGACAATGCTTCTAATTATTGTTTTTTCTTGCATGGTTTTAAGCTTTTTTTCTGCTTTTTATGTCTGTCTTAAATAGTCTACACAGCTATCCCTCTGAGCATCTGATGCGATCTTTGAGGTGCCGGTCAGACCCAAGACAAGACTAACTCGTAGATCTGCTTGTTGTAGAAACTATGTGAAACCCACCAGCCTCCTTCGCCGTCAACAGTTTCAAACATGTCCAAGTCTGCACTTGGTGCTGATGAAGGCTTTGGAGACAGTCAATTTATGGTTACACAGCTGATCTCATCAGATGGAGGCTCTTTTTGATTTTTGTACTAAACAGAACACAAGATTACTGTTACCCTCTGCTCTTACATCAAATTAAAATACAGTTTTTTTTAAAAATGTATGCAGATTTTTCATGAATGGTAAAGTTCTACAGGAAATAAGATATACACAAGTAAGTACACTTTAGTAACTGTGCACCATGTTGAACATTCAACATATCAATGTTATAAGTACCTTTAACTTGTTATGAGCCAAAAGAATTATCATAAGACAAATCTTGTTCCAATGTCCGATGGCAGTGGTTAATGCTCCACAATTTGAGAACCCAATCAGAAACAAAGGCCCATATTCATACTTTTTTAGCGCCGCATTTGCGCCGCTTTTTGACGCAAAAACAGCGCAAACTTACAAAATACTATTGTATTTTGCAAGTTTGCACCGCTTTTGCATCAAAAAATGACGCAAATGTGGTGCAAAAAAAGTATAAATATGGGCCAAAGTGTCACACATAATCTGCATGTAACACTATGGAAGTCCAAGACAAACTTGTTGAAACACAACTTTGAGGGAGTGATAGTAGGTGCAGGGGATAATACAGGAGCTTAACAGCAGTCCCACAATCCAAATAAACCATATCTAATTTGTCCTAGCTATCACTGACATGAGGCCTTTGAAGACATTGCGAAGAGGAATGGAATAATTTCAAGGATGCTTGAAGTCTTTGAGGTGACACTGCAGAACAAATTTCATGAAGCGCTACAAACAGAAAACCTCTGGGAAGATGCTCTCAACACCTGCCTTCAATATAATCTCAACTGGAGATCCAGTAACACAGGGGACGAGTTAAGCCAAAGCAGAGGAACACCAGTGACGAGCTGAGCCCAAGAAGAGGCTTCCTCTCATGAACAGTGAGGAAAGCCAAACACCTGACAATGCTCTAGGAGAGGCTTTTATACACTGAGGGATCCCCAAATCCTTTAGTAGATCCTCCGGTTTAAGATCCTCAAATCGTGCAGCATCTCCTTGAATCCTATAGTAGCTTGCCATATGGTCATGTATTCTGGATTGTATGTGATAAGGACAGGAAGGGGTATCAATTGGGCAGTACATATGTGAAAGCCATAGTCCTGGGTGGCATGACTACATCTCATGTAGTGCAGGAGTACAGATTACACCCACCCCAGCGCTGGTGCACATTTAGATGCAAAGCTTCTATGCACAAACTCTTGCCCTCTACAGCAAGGCTGTGTGAATTCTCTAAAGCATAGGTTTTGTACTAGAAGAGAACCCTCACAGTTCAAAAACTATCCCTTAATATTTCTCCTACTTTGTATGTGAATATAACATTCATTAAAATAACACAGTGTTGAATGAGCCTCTTATTTCTTTGCCACAGCAATTTAGAACAAAAATCCTGCCTAAAGCCTCTGAGGATTTTAATATAAATCAAATTACAGCTGAGGGCGTATTGTCAACATTTCGACCCAATTACAAATTGTCGTACATGAGTCTTATAGGATCTTTGTTATATATGCACTGAGATTACCCTGGTCTTCGTGGGTTTAAGTGTTTGACCTTTGTTATATATAATATGCACTTGGACTGCATGGAAGACCTCCAGTGTGAAGGTGAGTATTTCTGGGAACAGCCTCAGGACCAAGTCTGCTACTTGCACCAGGAGCAGGACTCATGTGAAGGCCACAGCTAAGTTGTGTTGAGCAACATACATCTTCACTTCCTAGTCACAGATCACATTTGTGTGCATGAGGGTGCACTTATTATATGACTTAAGAGTTGTGGCTTTAGGTCAGACACAAAAGAAACACCACTTGCAGGTCTATGATCAACTTCTGCTTCCTGCAGTTGGAGCATGGATTGAAATCTGTTATTTGGGGTGAGGATTATAGTTCTAAGTACACTGATGTAATAGTTTTAGAATTTGTCAGAAATGCAGACAAATTTGTGCACGGACCCCCTGATCTGCATTCTAAGGCATGGAAAGAAAAGAACTAACGTTACAGTGCAGAGGTAGTACTAATATGTGGCCCTGCTCCATCACTTGCTGGTCAGTCTGGAGTCTAATCAGAGTCACATGACACTATCTTGTGGCACGAAGTAGCACTGCTATGCAGACAGTTGTTCAGATTCAGTCTAGTGCCTGGGGAGTTTTCTAAGGTGAGGAATCTGCAGTTAGAAGTGTCCATCAAAATTGGGTAACTTCACCCGAATCACTCCATTTCCCAAGCAACCCAAAGAATATGTCTAACCATGTGACTGTCAAGTGATTCAGAAATCATGAAATTGCTGATTATGACCATGTAAATAGCAAACACTGGTCCCCCTAAAGTGCATGCATAAATGGAAATACACTCTACACAGTGTTTCAGCTACTAATGAGAAATCAGTAGTAGTGCAACCATTACTAATGCATCATGGTGAACAGTAATTCTCCCCCCACCTCCCTTCCACTGGAACATGGAGACCATGTTAGGTGAAGGGAACCATACCACCAGCAAACCAGCCAATAGGAGTGCAATACAAGCATTTTGTTCAGAGAGAATACACGACGTCTGCCCAATCAAATGCTATACTTAGGGGAACCAACATTTGGGTGGGTCAAACACCATGACTTAGAAGTAAGTGTAAAAGATATTTTTTCTGTTTATCACATTAGATCTAGCTGTACTACGAAGTCAGACCTAAAAAGTATTCAGGACAAGACTACATTCTAAAGGAAAAAAAATAAATCTGATGTCATAGACGATAAGTATTTTCTTCCTCCTAAAACATAAAAAACACAAAAAAAATACTTAACTTTTCAAAGCATAATTGTTAGACCTGACAGCCTTAGGGTGGTCATCCCCCAACTTTTTGCCTGCCTTCCTCCACTTTTCTGACACTGTTGTTACTGGGTTTAGGACTCTGTGCAGTTTACCACTGCCAACCAGTGCTGAAGTGCATATGCTCTCTCCCTTAAACATGGTAACATTGGTTCATCCCCAATTGGCATATTTGATTAACTTATAAGTCTCTAGTAAAGTGCACTACATGTGCCCAGGGCCTGTAAATTAAATGCTACTAGTGGGCCTGCAGCACTGATTGTGCCACCGACATAACTAGCCCCTTAACCATGTCTCAGGCCTGCCATTGCAAGGCCTGTGTGTGCAGTTTCACTGCCACTTCGAATTACCATCTAAACGTACTTGCCAAGCCTTATACTCCCCTTTTTCGACATGTCACCCCTAAGGTAGGCCTGTGGTAACCCATAGGCAGGGTGCTATGTAGATAAAAGGCAGGACATATACATATGTGTTTTATATTTCCTGGGAGTGAAAAGCTCCTAAATTCATTTTCCATTGCTGTGAGGCCTGCCCCTTTCATAGACTAACATTAGGCCTGCACCCCTATACTTTTTGAGTGGTAGATTCTGATTTGAAAGGGGTAATCAGGTCATGTTTAGTATGGCCAGAATGGTAATAGAAAATCCTGCTTATTGGTGAGGTTGGATTTTATATTACTTTTTTAGAAATGCCACTTTTAGAAAGTGAGCATTTCTCTGCACTGAAAACCATCTGTGCATTGCAGCCTGCCTCCAATCAACGTCTGCCCTGTGCTTGTTGACAGCTCCCTTGTGCATTTCACTCTGACAAACACAGGACACTCAGTCACATCAGCATACTGAATGGGTCTTCCTGGGCTGGAAAGGTGGGGGTCCTGACACATTTTAAAGTCCAGTGACCTGCCCTCACACAAAGGACTGATAACCCCCAACGGGACCTTGGCAGACAGGACTGGGCTGAAAGGGGAACGTGTGTACTTCAAAACCACTCTATGAAGTCTCCCCTACTTAAAAGGCATTTTTGGGTATATAAACTGGGTCTCTGACCCCACCAACTCAGACACTTCTAGACCTGCATCTGAACTCTGTCAGAAGAACTGCCTGGCTGACCAATAGACTGCACTGCTTTGCAGAGAAGGACTGCTGCCCTGCTGGCCCACACTATCACGACCCACGAATCCACGCGGCGGTCTTTCAACCGCGGTATTCCATTGGCGGTATACACCACTGCGGTCAAAATACACACACATTTACAAAACACAACCACATTGGACAATTCCAAATACACACACCTGATACACATACACGCACCACTCCCACACACCCAATACAATATAAAACACACACCCACAAACCCTTCCGACCACAATTGCGACAGAAGGCCAGAGAGAGACACCACCTGAAAGAACAATAGCATCCACAGGCACCCTACACCATCACTCACACAACATCCACGCACCTCACACAACACACCTCTAAATATCACCCCACACATCACAACACACACCACCCCACACATCACCCATACCACCCCATGGCCCCGCAAAGGCACCCCAGGTTCTCTGAGGAGGAGCTCAGGGTCATGGTGGAGGAAATCATCCGGGTAGAGCCACAGCTATTCGGATCACAGGTGCAGCACACCACCATAGCTAGGAAGATGAAGCTATGGCGCAGAATCGTGGACAGGGTCAACGCAGTGGGACAGCACCCAAGAACTAGGGATGACATCAGGAAGAGGTGGAACGACCTATGGGGGAAGGTGTGTTCCGTGGTCTCAAGACACCACATCACGGTACAGAGGACTGGCGGCCGACCCCCACCTCCTCCCCCACAACAAACAACATGGGAGGAGCAGGTCTTGGCTATACTGCATCCTGAGGGCCTTGCAGGAGTAGCTGGAGGAATGGACTCTAGTAAGTCAAATCTTTCATTACTTCATCCCCCACCCACCTGCATGCTATCACATGCCCCCACCCTCGCTCTCACCCCCATCACTCCAACTCCTCACGTATGTCCCAATATCACAAAGCACACATCCCAAACCCAAGCCCTGCATGTCACACCAAAGCATGGACACCCATCACCAAAGCATGGCCACTGCACATACCCATACACCCCTCTAAACCATTATCACACAAGGTCCTACACAGGAATGCAAGCACTGGGGTACAGGGTCACCCACCCATTGCACACCATGGCACACAGCGATGCAATAATTATGCCTTTACACCCCTGCAGGACCCCTACCCAACGTCATCGGACAGGAGGGTCCAGACATGTCCACTCCACCCACAGAAGTGGCCCACAGTGATGACAGCAGCTCTGTCCAACTGGATCCAGATGACCAGCCCGGCCCATCTGGGACCTCAGGACAGTCGGTTCCCCTCACACTGGCACAGGCCACCACAGAGCCTCCCTCCTCTGGAAACACCAGCACAGCACCCACCCAGCGGGCCAAAACCTCTGTCCCCAGGACACGTCAATCAGCAGTGTGCCCACCACTACAGGGAACACAGGCTAACCCACCACCCCAACAACACCAGGGACCTGGGGGCAGTGGCAGTGGGCACACGGTTCAGGGGACAGAGGCACAGGAAACATGGGAACTGGGAGGACTGCTGTGTGACAGGGGGAAGACAGGCCCAGGGAACCCACTCTCCATGAGGCCCTCTCCAACATCATGGGAGCCTACCACCATTCCCAGGAGACGATGGCAACGGTACTGGCCAAGTTTCAGGAGACCTAGCGGCTGCAGGAGGAACAGTATTTGGGGTTCAGGGAGGAACTCAAATCCATCAATTCCACCCTGAGCACTATTGTAGAGGCACAACAAGGGGCCCCTGACACTAGCCTGGACGATGAACTGCCCACCACCTCCGCCGGACCTAGTGGACAGGAGGCACCGCCACAGGACCACCACACCAGCACCACACCCCCTGCAGATGGAGAACCACCCCGCAAGCGGTCCCTGAGATCCAGGACAAAGACAGAGAACAATGCCAAGACCCCGCCAAGAAATGAGACCACCCTGATTGTCATCCTTCTGTCTCACTTTGTCACCCTTTCCATCCTTAAACTGCCCCAGCTCCACTTCCTAGGCCCCTTTGGACAATGCACCTGTGAGACTAATAGACTGGACTCTGCCATGGACATTCCTCCACCATCAGCCCTGACCATTTTACAACCCCCTCCACTGGTAAGCACTTAAATAAACACCCTTAAATCACAAAACTATCTGGAGTCAGTCTGTGCTTTCGAAAATGTGTATTTGCAATAAATGTGGAAAAATGCTATATCCATTGTATTGTCAACATACCTATGTCACACAGCTCTAGTCCATGAGGAAACAAAGCAGATGTGGGTCACACAGTGGGACCCACATCTGTGAAATCGAAAGGGAAAGTGACAACTCAGGGTCCATACACTGTGCGAAAATGACAGACAGATGAGAGTTAGAAGGATCAAACAGATGTAGCAGGCAGTGCTGTCTTCTTACCTGTGTCTCACTGGAAGTATTGTTGGATCACTGTGTTCCTGTTGTCTATGTCCTTTTCTTCTGCTTCCTCGTCTTCACTGTCCACAGGCTCCACAGCTGCCACAACACCTCCATCTGGACCATCCTCCGGAAGAAAAGGCACCTGTCGTCGCAAAGCCAAATTGTGAAGCATACAGCAGGCCACGATGATCTGGCACACCTTCTTTGGTGAGTAGAATAGGGAACCATCTGTCGTATGAAGGCACCTGAACCTGGCCTTCAGGAGGCCGAAGGTCCTCTCTATAATCCTCCTAGTTCGACCATGTGCCTCATTGTAGCGTTCCATAGCCCTTGTCCTGGGATTCCTCACTGAGGTCAGTAGCCATGACAGGTTGGGGTAACCAGAGTCACCTGCAAATATCGAGGGACAACTGTTAGACACACACTAACTCTTAGGGACATCCTCAGACCCAGACACCTAGTCACACTGTATTGGGTCCATGTCCTCACCTAATAGCCACACACGGTGCCTCTGGAGTTGCCCCATCACATAAGGGATGCTGCTATTCCTCAGAATGTAAGCGTCATGCACTGAGTCAGGAAATTTGGCATTCATATGGGAGTTGTACTGGTCTGCCAAACACACCATCTGCACATTCATCGAATGGTAACTCTTCCGGTTTCTGTACACCTGTTCACTCCTGCGTGGGGGTAACAAGGCCACATGTGTCCCATCAATGGCACCTATGATGTTGGGGATATGTCCCAGGGCATAGAAGTCACCTTTCACTGTAGGCAAATCCTCCACCTGAGGGAAAACGATGTAGCTCCGCATGTGTTTCAGCAGGGCAGACCACACTCTGCACAATACATTGGAAAACTGGGACATCCCTGTTGCTATGGCCACTGTTGTTTGAAAAGACCCACTTGCCAGGAAATGGAGTACTGACTGCACCTGCACTAGAGAGGCGATTCCTGTGGGATGGCGGATAGCTGACATCAGGTCTGGCTCCAACTGGGCACACAGTTCCTGGATTGTGGCACAATCAAGTCTGTAGGTGATGATCACATGTCGCTCCTCCATTGTTGACAGGTCCACCAGCGGTCTGTACACCGGAGGATGCCGCTATCTCCTCACCTGCCCCAGCGGACGTGCTCTATGGAGGAGGACAGCGAGCAGAGAGTCAACCAACACTGAGGTACGTAAACACAACTTTACATGAAAAAAATTCAAAATCGACATATGGCTGTCTTAGTGTATAATCAAGGCCTATATATGTGTGACGCATTTGAAATTAATGCCATGTGGCCCCCTGAATTGGCTGCTGCCTGACCTGTAAGGTGGGACAAGGGGATATGAGGTAATTGCGCTGGCGTTGTACACCGTTGCGGTAGGCGGTCGAAGACCGCAGCGCAAACCTGCATTGGTTAACATTGGACCCTATGGGTCCCAGGAGCCAATGACGATGTACGCCGGCGGTAACGGTACGCACCGCCGCGGACGTGACCACCATTTTCTCTCTGTTCAATCACTTGATACCTGATCTTCGACAGGAGAGGACCTACACTGCAATTGCTGCTGTGACCTCAGTCTGGAAGAGACAATGGCTCGTGTGTCTGGGGAAATGGCCCCTGCCTTCAGCACAGAGGAGTTGGAGAAACTAGTGGATGGTGTCCTCCCCCAGTACACAGTACTCTACGGTCCTCCAGACAAACGGGTGAGTACATTCTGAGCATGCTGTATGGGCAATGGCTGTTTGGAGTGGTGTGGATGAAAAATGGGGGGGAGAATGAGGCGTGCTTGAAACGACAGTGAGTGCATGTGCGACATGGCAAGGGTAGGGATGTGGGCCAATGACTGTGACGGTGCGGGTGCTTATATCTTCTCCTTTTCCCCTGTACTATTCGTGTAGGTCAGCGCCCACCAGAAGAAGGATATTTGGGCACGTATTTATACTTTGTGACGCTAAACTGCGCTAACGCAGTTTAGCGTCAAAAAGTTTTGCGCCGGCTAACGCCATTCTGAAGCACCATGCGGGCGCCGTATTTATTGAATGGCGTTAGCCGGCGCTAGCAGACCGGCGCTGCCTGGTGGGCGTGGAAAAAAACCACGTACACCAGGCAGCGCCGGCGTTGGGGAAAATGGCGTTAGGGCGTCTTAAAATGGAGCAAGTCAGGTTGACGCCAAAAAATCGCCTCCACCCGATTTGCACCATTTTTAACGACGCCCAGACGCCATTTACATGACTCCTGTCTTAGTAAAGACAGGAGTCATGCCCCCTTGCCCAATGGCCATGCCCAGGGGACTTATGTCCCCTGGGCATTGTCATTGGGCATTGAGGCATGTAGGGGGGCACAAATCAGGCCCCCCTATGCCCCAAAAAAATATTTAAAAAAATAAAATATTATACTTACCTGAACTTACCTGAATGTCCCTGGGATGGGTCCCTCCATCCTTGGGTGTCCTCCTGGGGTGGGCAAGGGTGGCAGGGGGGGTACCTGGGGGCATGGGAGGGCAGCTGTGGGCTCATTTTGAGCCCACAGGTCCCTTAACGCCTGCCCTGACCCAGGCGCTAAAATCCGGCGCAAATGCAGGTTTTTTTGCCCCACCCACTCCCGGGCGTGATTTTTGCCCGGGAGTATAAATACGACGCATTTGCGTCGCAGTCATTTTTTTAGACGGGAACGCCTACCTTGCATCTCATTAACGCAAGGAAGGCGTTCACGCAAAAAAATGACGCTCTTTCCTCATACTTTGGCGCTAGACGCGTCTAACGCCAAAGTATAAATATGGCGTTAGTTTTGCGCCGAATTTGCGTCGAAAAAAACAATGCAAATTCGGCGCAAACGGAGTATAAATATGCCCCTGGACGTGCCATCGCCAAGGAAGTCCGGACCCTGGGGGTCTACCACAGACGGAGCACCTACTGCCGGAAAAGATGGGAGGACATTCGCTGCTGGAGCAAGAAGACGGCGGAGGCCCAGCTGGGGATGGCCTCCCAACGTGGGAGGGGTGCCCGTCGCACCATGACCCCCCTGATGTTCCGGATCCTGGCGGTGGCGTACCCGGAGTTGGATGGGCGCTTGAGGGCATCACAGCAGCCACAAGGGGGTGAGTACACTTTCATTCAGCTGATTCAGCGCACAGTCGAGGTGTCTGGGTGGGGGAGGTGGGCTGTGGGTTCCCCTAGGCCAGGGTGAGTTTAGTAGGCAGGGTCACTTCTTAAGGCAGGTCTTGTGGCACCCCACCCCACCTGTGTACAGAGCCAACTACACCTAGTCAGGCTCCTGTGACATCCATGTGTGCAGCAATCGGGCATAGCCTTGTAAACCATGTCCCTGGGATTGATTAGGGAACTCCAAGTGCACGGCGTAGTGCAGGGGGCTTCTGTGTCTGTAGTGTCCGCCAACAGTAGCGGTATTGCATGCACTCAACATGTCTTTCTTCTGTTTCCCCCCCCCTTTTTGTGGTCTCCCTGTGCTTGTGTGCATTAGAATCATCAGGTGGAGAAGAAGTGGCACCGGAGCAGGAGGGAGCTGCATCCCACATGGCCCTGGAGGGTGATACAATGGAGTCAGAAGCCACCAGTGGGACGGAGGGCGAGGGGAGCTCCAAGGCGGGGACATGAGCTGAGACCAGCGATACGGACTCCTCCTCTGATGGGAGCTCCCTTGCGGTGGTGGGCCCCTCCGTGTCCCCCGCATCTACATGTACAGCCACCCCCCCCCACTAGCACCGCCCTCCCAGCAGCCCCTCAGCGTTTGCCCCGTGGCCACTCACCCAGGAGGGTGGGCATCTCCTTTGCCCCAGGCACCTCAGCCCCTGCCCCTGTCACCCCTGCTGCCCTCCCGTGAGGAGGCCATTGACCTCCTCAGGTCCTTCACTGTTGGGCAGTCTACCATTTTGAATGCCATCCAGGGTGTAGAGAGGCAGTTGCAACAAACCAATGCATACCTGGAGGGCATTCATTCTGGTCAGGCAGCCCATTAGCGAGCTTTTCAGACTCTGGTCTCTGCACTGATGGCAGCCATTGTCCCTGTCTCTAGCCTCCCGCCTCCAACTTCCTCCACCTTGACCCAAACCCCTGTACCTCAGCCTATCCCAAGCACACCATCAGATCAGCATGCACACACCTCAACACACAAGGGAAGCTCAGGCAAACATAAGCACCACACATCCCACAGGCACTCACGCAAGCATCATACACATGCAGACATACCAACAGCCACTGCCTCCACTGCATTCCCCTCCTCCTTGTCTCCCTCCTCCCTCCCAGTCTTGTCTCCACTCACACCTGCATGCACTACATCGTCAGCCACTACCTCCATCACCAGCACACCCACCACCACACCCCGCTCACATGCAGTCCCCACCCCCACCACCATTCACACATCCCCTGTGTCCTCTCCCAGTGTGTCTGTGAGCCCACCTCCCAAGGTACACAAACGCAGCCACACACCCACCCAACAGCCATCCACCTCACGACAGCCTCCAGCCCATGCACCTTCACCCAAAGTCACCAAACGTACACCTCCTACAACCACTACCTCTTCCTCCACTCCCAAACCCCCTCCATCTACCCATCCCAGTGTGTCCAAAAAACTTTACCTGTCCAACCTTGACCTCTTCCCCTCACCTCCCCCACCCCTTCAGTCTCCTAGGGCCCACCTCTCCAGGTCCCAACCCAGCGCCTCAGCCACAACATCAGCAGGAGCAGTGGTGCCCGTAGTGACTGACTTCTGGAGTGTGCCAGGCAGCAGGGCAGCCAATGTGCCAAGGAGCCAGAGCACAGACAGTCCCCCACCTCAAAAACACCAAAAGTTGGCCAGTGCCCGGCGGGAGAGAGGAACAAAATCTTCAAACAAAGCCGCTCCCAGGGGTACAGGTGGGAGAGTGGATCCAGCTGCGCCACCCTCCACGTGGGGAAGGGGCACACTAAACCTGGCAAGTCTGGGAAGACCTGCACGGCGGACAAGACTGCCACAAGCACCACTGCCAAGGACACCGCCGCCACCAGCACCGCTGGCAAGGACATTGCCGCCACCAGCACCGCTGAACAGGACACCGCCACCACCAGCACCGCTGAACAGGACAGGACACCGCCGCCACCAGCACTCTGGGCACAAAGCTCCCTCCAGAACCAGTGGAGAATGACATCCACTACCTCTGTCCTTGGCATGATGAAGCACTCTGGGCACAAAGCCCCCTCCCGAACCAGTGAAGAATGACATCCACTACCTCTGTCCTTGGCAGGATGAAGCACCCTGGGCACAAAGCCCCCTCCAGAACCAGTGGAGACTGTTATCCACTTGAGAGACTGTGGCTTTGCACTCCCCAGGGTAAAGCAGTAGGCAACCCACCCACTGTAGAGACTTGAGAGACTGTGGCTTTGCACTCCCCAGGATGCAGCAGTGGGCAAGCCACCCACAGTAGAGACATGAGAGACTGTGGCTTTGCACTCCCAAGGATGCAGCAGTGGACAAACCACCCACTGTAGAGACTTGAGAGACTGTGGCTTTGCACTCCCCAGGATAGAGCAGTGGGCAAACCACCCACTGTAGAGACTTGAGAGACTGTGGCTCTGCACTCCCCAGGATAAAGCAGTGGGCAAACCTCCCACTGTAGAGACTTGAGAGACTGTGGCTCTGCACTCCCCGGGATGCAGCAGTGGGCAACCCACCCACTGTAGAGACTTGAGAGACTGTGGCTTTGCACTCCCCGGGATGCAGCAGTGGGCAAACCACCCACTGTAGAGACTTGAGAGACTGTGGCTTTGCACTCCCCAGGATGCAGCAGTGGGCAAACCACCCACTGTGAACACTTGAGAGACTGTGGCTTTGCACTCCCCAGGATAAAGCAGTGGGCAACCCACCCACTGTAGAGACTTGAGAGACTGTGGCTTTGCACTCCCCATGATACATCAATGGGCATGGAGCCCCCTCGTGGATCTGGCGTTGTGCACTCATCCGGCTGAGGTGCCCCCCCCCTTCCCTTCCCCCTGAGGTGCCTGTTTTATTCCTATCTGATGCCCCAGCAGTGTTCTCTCCGTCTTGTTCGGGTATCTTGTGTGGGCCTCGCCTATGCATTTTGGGCCCAGTGGTCCATGGACTATGATGGTGGAATCCCTTGGACTTGTATTCTTGGTGTATATTTTTGTTTATAGTGTGAATATCTTTATATATGTATATATTTTTTATTCATGTCTTTGAATATATTACAATCATTCGACATTTCCTTTTGTCCTTTCATTCTTCTAGGGGGGTTGGGGGGTGTAACTGTAATGTATCATGATGTATTAGTGTGTGTGTTGTAGTGGGGGAGGGTGGGGGGGTGTTGCGTGTGAGTGTCACTCTCTTTTCCCTCCCCCCTCCCCTGTGTCATAGGTGCAGTACTCACCGTGGTCTTCGCCACCGGCGTTCGTGCTCCTGGTAGAGGTGCAGGAAGACAAAGGCAGGTAGAATCTGAAGTTCCGGTTCCATGGCGTCCTGGTTCCTCATGGGGTGTGTAGAGGTGAGCGTTTTCTCTTCCAAGTCCTGTTTCCGCCGTGTTTTTGTTCACAGTGAATCCGCCCCGGAAAAGGTGGCGGATTGGACTGTTGTAATTCTGTGGGCGGTACATTGTCCTCCGCCTGTCTGTTGGCAGTTACCGTTTTCGGTTACCGTTGCGGTGTTTGTACCCCCTTGGCGGTCAGAGTGTTAAAGTGGCTGTCTATGTTGGCGGTTTCCGCCACGGTCGTGATTCCAATTTTTTTTTCGCCGTCCTGTTGGCGGTTTTCCTGCCGCTTTAACACCGACCGCCAGGATTGTAATGACCACCTATATCCCCAAATGAAGTCCGGGAAGCAAAAACAAAGGATATAGAGAAGAGAAACAGTGAGGAAGAACAACAAGAAAATAAATAAAGAAAAATACACATGTAAAGACACTCATATGAAAGAGATGATTAAGAGGCTGTCACAAATTAAATACTTTTCAAAAAAGATGGTAAAGATGCAACCAAATGTGAAAAAAATAAAAGATAATGTCATAGTCATGACATTTTAAGGCCAGAAGACTTATGTGGAAGACAACTGGCAATGGAACAAGTGTCAATGCTAAGATTTGAGGATGTTGATGCAAATGTTGAATCCCCAACTTTTCTGAAAGTTGTATTTAACAATTTCATGCATACCTTCCCCATTTTAAATGCTCTCCTATTAGGTTTGACAAGAAAACTAAACATAGACTGTGGCACAGCACTGCATTAAGTCAGATAGCTGGAGTCCAACTATGTAAACTAGGT
Source organism: Pleurodeles waltl (assembly GCF_031143425.1). Classification (NCBI taxonomy): domain Eukaryota; kingdom Metazoa; phylum Chordata; class Amphibia; order Caudata; family Salamandridae; genus Pleurodeles; species Pleurodeles waltl. The sequence goes on along the minus strand of NC_090440.1, from coordinate 1,638,242,144 downwards.
CACCAAGGATGCTAACCTCTCACTGATATCACATGTGAACATCACAAAAAACACTTCTGCCCACCAATGTGGCATATGTAGAAGCCTGACTTTGCTTCTTACACTTAAACGTATTACCCTTGTGCTAGCTATTGCCTTTGTCAGGATTGATGACTGCAACTGCATCTATACTTGTTCATCAGCAAAGATGAAAACTGTCCTCTAGCGGAAAACCGTGTCTTCCTCATCTTATTCTCTGTCATGCACTGTCACTTCACTGTTGTGGTTGGACTCTCGTTCCTAGAGAGATTGCTGGTTTAGGGATGACAGCACTTTTGTTTGTAGGCGACTAAGCCACTCCTACAACAAGTTACAACTGTCGGCCCAAACCTCCCAGCTCACAAGCAGTACCTCACCAAAAACTCAAACAGTAAAAGGTGATTTCTGGCAGCCTTACGCATGGACTCTAGATTGCGACATCTCAGTAGAGTTGTGGTGAAACAGATGTTATCCTTTTCTTTAATTAGCAACAAATCTCAGTTGCACCTAGGCAATGAAGGAGATGCAAGAGAATTTTCAATATATTGCAATCTACAATAAAATGCTTGAGCTGCAGTGATTAGGATAGTAAACAGTAAAACAAGCACGATTGTGAAGATGAGAGTTGTGAATACAAAAACTCCCACATCTTACAATAGACATAAGATGTAAAATTCCTAGCAAAGAGAACCTAATCTGTGACCTAATGTGAGCCAGGTATGATAAACTTAATCTGTCAGTACCATGTCCATGGGAAGCGCCCCCCAACCCTTGTTACCTTGGAATGAGGTCTTTAAATCAGACTCCAAGGTGATGTGCATTGTAGATGGCATCTGGAAGGAATCCCTTCAAACTTGTCTATGTGATAAGTACTTATACACATCATGTAGGACCCCTGATGCAAGTGTGTTCCCAAACAACTGATAAGGAGGCAGACTTATGGTGGCAATTATATAAACAAACCCCAACAAGTGTACATTATGTTCCTGTCACATGTAACTGAGAGAGGGACATGACGTACATCACTGATCATGATGCTGATAATTACGCCTTCACAGAGTGGCACTGATAATACAAATCAAAACATTTCTATAACTATAAACAACAGCAGCCATCTAACAAAAATAATAAAATAAATGGACTAAAACAGAGCAAGCTATGTAGGTTAAAAGTAACTCGGTGATGGGGGCACAGGCCTGCAAGCCAAAGGGCTAAGCTAAACTCTTGAGTCCCAATAAAAACTCAATTGGATTCACAACACCCTCCCTCATTGCCAACACAAGGATGCTAACTCGCTATTGAGGGTGCATGAGTCCAAGCTAAAATGCTCTGAGCTAAAAAGTCTAAAATCTAATTAAAAACGAAGTTAAAAACATATAAAGAGATAAAATGCCCACCATGACAAGCACAGCAGGCCAAATGCGAACCGAATTAATAAGATAATTTGGTGTTATATTTAAAGTTTTGAATAAGGCCAATGGTTGAATCATTCAATAATAATCAGTCTTGAAGAATATTACCGAAGCCATCAAATGGATTGTGTCCAGGAAGGACTCCACATCATCAGATGTAAGACTGATCACAGGATTGGCAGAAGGATCCATGGAGCAGAAGTGCGCAGAAGCCTCAAACACAGGATCACCCACGTAGGCAGCAGCATCTATAGTGCCTGATATTGATGGGGCCAAATAGTTCACAAGTGGTAGCACATAAGTGGCCTCAGGAATCAACCTCAGTCTTATGGGGGACGACCATGAATGAACCCTCATCGGGAACATCAGCAGTTCCTTGTCCACAAGAGGCACTAGCTGAATAGCAATACACACTGAAGTTAGACACTCAAAGAGGCACCAGGTGCAATGAAAGACAGGTTGCATGCACCATAGGACTGGTCGGAATGACAATGACCAGTCATGCTCCAATTCTACCAGCAAGGGAGCACCAAAGAACTGTACCATGCAATCACGACATGGCCGGGCTGGTGGTAGCAGCTCCATCACTCTGATGAGCTGAAAAGGCACAGCCACTGCATATTAGGAATAGCAGCAGCAGTATCCTGCCAATCAGTGCCAAAGGCACAGGAAAGCAGCCAAGCACACTTGAAAAGAGTGAATGGATAGCTGAAGGAATGACTCCAAAGACAGTCTGGAAGATGGAAATGAATCCAGACCCAATAGCCTTAACGAACTAAAGAAGTGTACAATCCATGCAGTGCTTGAGGCGTTAAATATTCTGAAAACCAGCTCTCCAAAGTGCTTGAGGAAGTTGGTATTAAATAGGGGTTGCATCTCAGCTGATGATCTCGCTATCTGGAGAACATATGTCTCTCTCGCCGATGTCAACTCCACTTGTTTTTGGAACAGTAGTGCCTTTAGTCTGCTCTGCTTGTCATAATTCACATTAGTAGTATCAATATCAGGCCACATTTCTGCTACTCATGTCTCTTGTGTGGGGGAGAATAAAACATGTCCACAACAAGTTACAATTTGAGAGACTGAAATTACGTAGGCAATTCATGGTCTCATTCCTCAGCAGCTTTGATCGCTCAGGCCCATATAACTTCCATTTGAAAGTATATGAAATGCTGGACGAATCAAAGGGACAAGGGTACCCTTCAGAAAGCATGCCAAGTTCACAACCCCTGCATTGCAGAAACTGAAGTGACGCCTGTTTGCAGATCAATGAATGACTAACAGTAGTCTCACATTTGCTTCCACTCAGAAAGACCTCCGTTTTGCCATTCAGACACTTGAACTGAAAAGGCAACCCCCACTCTTCTTTTATATAGCTGTCTCCTAGCCTCTCTTATCTGCCCCCAGCAAAATGTTTCAAACACTTTGTGAAACGAAAGGTGGAAATTGGCAGATTATAATGCCATGTACCAGCCATACTGTTGATGGAGTTTCTCCTATGGTGAAAGACAGCGTTTCTAAGTTTTCTATGTTGAACGTGGTGTAACTTGCTTCCTTTTTAGCCATTTTCTGTTACTCCCTAGACAAAATAAAAGCAGCAAACAAGTCACTACTGTTGATTTATTTCCATGAGACGCGAACATTTTTCAGGATCTGCTGTGTCCAACCTAACTGCATGATGGAACGCAGCTGACTTTGTCCATGTTGTTAAAGGGACGTGTCATTCTGAATGATATCAATTGCAGATGACATTATATTATTAAGTGTGTATACTCTGCTGGACAGAGTATTCATGTCATTATCAACAACAGCTAAAGCCTTTTCAATATTTTCCTTATCTATCTGCCTTAAATGTACAGCTGCCTCCATTTGAGAAAGCTTCCAGATCCCATTGTATATGGCATACGAGAATCGGTTAGAGCAGGGCTTTCTTGGAACTAGCAGGAAATCTGGCAAATCTACTTCCTCTGATAGACTAAGATGTTCTTTAACTGCTGCTAAGGTGTTAGTGCATAACCATTGTTGCCATAATTTACCCACACTGTATGTGGTAACTATACCCAAGTGTTGACCAGAGACATAGCGAGGGTCCGGCCAGCTAATCTTGAAACCCCCTGAGTAATTATTAAAACATGCCTGACACCCATTTGTGTCTGTTGGCCACAATAAGCACCGCCCGGAACATGAAAGTGTGGAGTTAAAGGTACCATTCTGAACCCAAGCATTTAGCTCTTCCTCTGTGACATTTAGGAATGATTGCCAATTGGTAAATTCGATTGGTTTGGGGATACTTGGCGCATTAATTTATTTTATTTTTGCTAACCCTAGGCAGGATGTTTGTTGAACTGAGTCATTTAAAAATATCATTTGAACAGGAATAAGGCATGCTCTAAGTAAAGCTCTTCTACCCTGAGTTTGCCAATCTTGTGTTATCCATAGACTTTTCACATCTACAGTGCGCTTCCAGTTTTCACAACTTTCAACAGCGAGTCAGGAAACAAAGGAATCTGAATAGATTAATTTGGTGTTGGTTAGTAAAATCTTCCGCATTTTAGGTGGTGGTAATTTGAAACAGTATGCCTCTGCATTTGTAGTGTCATGGCCAGAAAAGTATGCAAATTTGTCTACATGTGTTTTAGGGCTCCCTACAGGTGGAGTTGAACAATGTTCTCATTGTGTGTAATTGAATACTGATTTATGTCTAGTTGCTCGGTGCAGAAAGTAATGTCCCCAATGATTATAACAGAACATTTCCCCATAGTTTGCTGTGTTCATATACACATCATTAGTTTCAACTACAGTGTAATCCTGCTGCTCAAGCAGCATAGAATCAACTGCTTTAACATACCAGTCATCAGAAACAACCCCAGGTGTAATTACATCAGTCATTGATATTTTGAATAATTAAGGAATTTGGATAACCTCAGTAGGCCTATATATATCAAATGGAACTTTATCCCAAACAATCCCATCTGGAATTGGTACTGCTGAAATGTTCACAAGGGACAAGTCTCTTCGGCCCTTACATGAGGAAATATAGAGTGTTAAAACTTCTTCCCTTGGATTGACAGAGGAGCGTTCAGGAAGATAATGACCATTTATCAGGAGAAAGAAAACAGTCACAAAACCAATCCATAACAGAAAGGTGAGCAATATCAAAAATATCCACAGATAATACCATGGATAAACCAAATAGTTATTTTTAAGCCTTATGAACAGCTTACGTGTCTTTGAAACAGTTTCAGTTGCAGGTGTAGATGAAGTTGAAGAAAAGTCATCAAGGTTGATGAAATAACCAGAAGCAGTCTCTGCAAACACAGGAGCTGGTGCATTACTAGTGCATGAGTCCACTTCACGTGGCAGTTTATAGTGGACAATGTCTTCAGTTTGTGTTCCATTGGAGTAGAAAACAGCCACATCTTGGACAGTTCATGTTGAAGTGGTAGCAGGAATCAGCAGAAGCTCATTCTCCACGTTCTCACCTTCTCAAGCAGGCATTTGTAGCATTGCAGTACATGCTGGTATATTTAGAAGTAGTGCTGCTTCTTCTTTGAAGAGGTATGTCCTACTGGGTAGTGAGAGGGGACCGGGGACTACCCAAGAGACCTCTGGGTCTAGTGTGTAGGATCGGCCACATGATGCAATTTGATGTTGTCAACGGGGAAAAATCTGTTCCCTTTGAAACCTTGCAACGATGGTAGAATGACTTTTCTGGTGCCTTGTATTCTCAGGACTGGAACCGGTGCTCTGTAAGATGGGCCGATTTTCCTTCTTCAAAGCAATCTTCTTGTGAATCAGATCCCCACCTTTAGGAATCTAGCCTGTAGAAGTTGTTGGCTATTCCCTTATTCCTAGGGTGGCAGCACTGGCGGATGAATTATCATGAAATTGTTGAAGCTCCAGTGAGACGTTCATTGATGTCCAAAGGTGTGTCTGCTATCACCATACCAGGGCCATCTAAATCTGGGATGTACATAGGTATCCCAAAAAGGACCTCGTAAGGAGTGCATACCCCGAGGACCGTATTGGCAGATTAGTCAGTGCTCTTTGGATCCCATGTATGTGATAAAGCCAACTGTGGCCTGAACCTAATACTGTAGCTGTTAAGGACTGCTTTAGGTCATGATTCTTCCTCTCCACAACACAATTACCCTCAGAATGATATGGTGAAGAGTAATCGAGTTTAACACCCATCGTCCTCATGTTGTCAGTGAATGCCCTTGAGGCAAAAGCTGGGCCCTGGTTCGAGTGGAATACCTACAACTGCATATGTACCAATACAGATCAGCAAGTCTTTTATAACAGTTTGTGCATCAGCTGACCGCTTTGGCCATACCCACAGGAATCTAGAACAAGAATCAACAGCGACTAAGATGTATTTGTATGCACCATCAGGTTGTATGAGACCACAATGGTCCAGGTAGTCACATTGTAATGGCCTATTGGACACTAAGAGGGATATCTACAGAGGGCGTCTGAGCCCTTTATTTGCTGGCAAATTTCACAGCAAAGGTCATATTGCTTGGTCTGTTTATATAGACCCAGCCACCAAAAGCATTTCTGTAAGAGTCATATTGCGGCCGCAACACCAGCATGAGAAGATGCAACACCTTCATGCACTGCTTTGATGAGATCTAGGGCCAGATGTATGAAAAGTTTTTGCACTTGCAAACGGTGCGAATTGCAAAAATAGGCCGTTTGCGAGTGCAAAAACGTGGTCTGCGATGCATGAAAGGCATTCGCAGACCAAAAACAAGAAATCGCAATTTTTGCGATTTTTTTGCGTTGCGACCTGGTTTTGCGAGTCGCATTTTGCGATTCGGTATTTCCAGTAGGAAATTGCGAGGAGCAAAATGCGAATTGCAAAATCCGATTCGCAAAGAGATGTATCAAAAAATCGCAATTAGCGATTTTTCGCAGAATGGGATTTTGCACATGCAAAATACCACTAAGTGAAAGCAGGTGGTAACCAGGTGCAACCTATATGAAGAGGCCCAGAATGCCTCAGACTCCCCACCACAATGGGTGCACTCTACGTCATGGCGAGGAGGATGAGGATCCTGGCAGGTTTGAGGAGAGGGAGGAGGAGACAGGAGCACATTTTCAGAGTGTGCATTACACTTTTTGACCTGACAGAGGAGGAAATATATGAGAGGTATAGGTTGAACTCAGCCATAATTCTTGATCTGATAGCTGAGCTACAACCCATACTGCAGTGCAGAACACTAAGGACACATAGCATACCCACCCATGTGCAGGTATTATGCTCCCTCCACCTACTTGCCTCAGGGAGCTATCAAGGGGTTATAGCAGCGGCTGGGGGGGTCACACAGAGCACCCTCTCCAGATTTTTCAATGCATTTATCAATGCCATGCAAAGCAAACTCCAACAGTACATCAGATTCCCCTACACCCCACAGGAAATACAGCAGACAAAAATTTACTTTTATCAGATAGCACAGTTCCCCCACGTCCTAGGTGCCATAGATGGCACACATGTGGCAATATGTCCACCATCAGTCACAGAGTATGTGTACCGAAACCGTAAATACCAACATTCCATGAATATACAGGAGATATGCAAGGCCACCTACATCATAACTGATCTTGTGGCCAGGTACCCAGGGAGTACACATGATTCATACATCTTTCGTCACAGCGGCATTCACACCAGACTGCTAGCTGGGGAGTTTGGTGAAGGATATCTACAAGGTAATGTCACTTCTTACACTGGCGCATAGGTAACAAACCCATGTCAGATGGCTGAGGTACCCAACAAACCTTCTGTTCCTTTCAGGAGACAGTGCCTATGCAGTGCGCACCTACATGATGACGCCCTACCTCAACCCGACCACACCGGCAGAACGGAGATACAATGCAGCACACAGGGCAACCCGCAACGTGGTGGAGCGCACATTTGGCCTCCTGAAGAGTCACTTCCGTTGCCTCCACAAGATTGGAGGGGCACTACAGTACAGTCCAGAAACCACATGTAGAATAGTGGCTACTTGTGCAATCTTGCACAATATAGCTACAACCAGGGGCATACCTATAGAAATCACTGACACAGAATCAGATGAGGATGATGATCCCATACCACCTCTACAGCCAGCAGACAGGACCAGTGCAGCAGAGGGACGGCAAAAGCGTGCTGACATCACACACAACCATTTCAGACGTGAGTATGTACAATCAAACTCTACTGACTACTGTAGCTATAGTGAGAAGAAAAAAAAAAATATATTCCTTTACGGCAGGTTATGAATTGTGATGAGTAAAATAAAAGGGGGATTGTTAAAATGAAAATAAACAAATGAACTGAGTCCCACACTATTACTCCATAGTGGGGACACCAGAGTCAATGAGGCAGAAGTCACTTCCTCCTCCCTCGCACACCACTGGGGTGCCCAGTTGAATCACTGGCACCCTGAATGTCAGGCTCTGTGGCAGTGCTGCGCCTGCCACTGTGCCGTCTGTGGTCTGGAGCTGGTACATGCACACTGCTGAGGCTTGAGGTGTCCTCCGTGTCCCCCAAGGCAACCTCACTGGGAGTGGCCGACCTCTGTCCCATTACTTGTTCGATCACAGTGGTGATCTGGACAAGGGCCTGGACCACATCCCTACTGGTGTGTACAGCCTCTACCTGGGCCGCCACAGCACGACGGGCGATGAGGGCGGTGGAATTGGCCATGCGATTGGAGGACCAGCAGTATGTCGCAAACATGGTGCGAAAGCGGTGCTCATGTCTGCGTCTACTCAGTCTTTCTTGTCTCAGCTCCTCGCACAGGTCACGCACAGCAGTGGTCAGCTCCCTAGTGTCCTGGGAGGCCTGTACCTGTCCCTCACGCAGCTGGTTGATGTTATCATTCAGGGTGTCCAGTCTCCGAGGCAGTCCAACCGTATTCCTATTGTGGACTCTAAGGCCCCTGCCCAAACTTTGGATCCTTCTATTTTGCATCCGCTGTTGCTGCAACATAGCAGCCTCAAGTCCACCAAACAGGGATGTACCCTCAGCTGCCTCCTGCAATTGCTGTAGTGACACTGGGGCACTTGGACGACGCGCTGCAGGACCCCTGTCGTCCGGTACCTGGCTGCGCATCCCGGATGCAGATGGTGTGCCTGAACTCTCCTGCTGCACATCAGAGTCACCACTGAGGTCTGGTAGTGGTAACGGCCTAGGCCTGCGGCGCACAGTTGGGAGATTGCTGGACCCACTGGTGGTGTTGTCAGAGGGCAGCTGTGTGTCCGTGTCCGCTATACCCGTCATTGCTGTGGCTGCTGTGCCAGGCCCACCTACAACAACAATAAGCAGCATGTCAGTTCTGTATGTTACATTATCTGTTCAGAAATGGCAATAAAACTATACATACTGCTGTACATGGTGTAGTGTGTGTTGTGTTACCTTGGGTGTCACTATGCTTGCTAACATTATCATGCCACCCCAGGTCATACCAGCGCTTCTTGATTTCATCTATGGAGCGCTGGGCCACTCCAATGACGCAAATCTTGCTTTGGATATCCAGCCAGAGTCTCCTCTTCTCACTCTCTGGCACCTGGAGGGATGATTTGCCAAAAAGGCGGTCATGGCTCCTCACCACCTCCTCTGTTAGGATCTCCAGCTCCTGCTCACTGAACTTGAGCTTGCGCTTCCTCCCCTGCTTCTCAGATCCTGGACCTTGGGGCTCCATTGTGGCTCAGATGATGCTGCTCCTTCACAGTGCTCCTCACAGTGGCTGGGCTGCTCTCACTCTGGATGCTGGCTTGGGTGTGGCTCTTGTACCTGCCTGGGATGACTCATTTCCTGCTGATGAGTCATCAAGCCCCTCCAGGTGTGCATTCTCGAACTTTCTTGCATTTTGCGATTTTTTACCGAATCGCAAAAAAATCGAAAATTGCGAGAATGCAAATTGCGATTCGGAAAATGGGCCTTGCAAACCATAAATAGCGATTTTTAAGAAATCGCTAATTCTGAATCGCAATTTTGTTACATGGCCAATTGCGACTCGGAAATTGCGATTTGTTAAAATCCGCATTTTGCGATTCGCAGACCCCAGTTTTCATACATCTGGCCCCTAATCTCTGGTCTTGGTTGGGGATCACTCAATCACCCATCCCAGGAATTGGCGCAAAGGCAACATTCTGTGCACTGATATAGTAGGAATATTTTGTAGGGTATGCTTTTGGAAGAGGCTTGCCTTCAGCCAAAGCTTTCACAGCAGTCTGAATTTTGTTATCTATTCTTGTGTGGGAACGAGTCACTGCAGCAACAGAAGCCGTAGCTACTGCTGATTTGGCTGCTTCATCAGCCAAAGTGTTTCCAATAACGTGTACTCCTACACGTTGAAGGCCAAGTGTATGTATTACATGAGCATCTGGTAGCTCATCCTTAAGATCAGCCACCCTCCCCACAGTTCTGTGTTTTATGGTGTTCTCCTTTGAATCTCTGAACCCGTTCAACCGCCAATGATTGAGATATTCACTGTAGGACTAGACACAATAATACAAATTACAGTACACATAATCAGTGTGAGCTGTCCTGGATCCGTATGTTCCAGTGCCAAGATAAGAGCTTTAAGCTCAGCCAACTGTGCTGTGCAGTCTCCTACGGTCTGCGTGTAGGTATTGAGGGTGGAATACACCATCCTTCATCACTCCACTCACAGCTGCGCAAGCGGCTAAGTATTCATGTTTTGTACCTACAGCTGGTTGTGCTGAACCATCAGTCTAGATGACAGTTTGGTATCTGTCAAGTGGAAGGATATTAAGAGGTGCTGGGTACTCCTGTTCGTACTGGAGAAATTCCTGTGTTTGAAGTTTTGGGTTGAAGATGTAGTCAACATCAAAGGCAGTCAGAGAAGTTGCCCATTGAATCCAGCATGGATGTAATGCTTTAGCTTTAGGAATGCTTGCTTTAATAACAGCCTCTAAGGCCTGCACCTGGGTAACGACAATAATGGGTTTCCCTTGGGCAAGTGGCCTTTCCTAATAACAGCCACTAATCCAGCAGTCAGAATTATTTCTGTGCGTGCAAAGCGTTGTTCTGTGTTTGAGTACAAGAGTGATTTGTATTCTATGGGCACTGTGTTGCCCTCATTAAAGGCGACATAGGTAATCCTGATGGCAACAGCAATTTTCTGATGACCAAATTTATTTTGTGGTTACGTGTGTGTAAGTGTCTTGCTTCTAGCATGTCTTGCTGCAATCCTATAAGGATGTGTGTGTGTTCCACTGTCTGCTTGAGAAATATGGGCAAATTAAATCAGAGTGATTTGATGTATAATCAGGAATGTAAGTTCTGCCAAAGTTAAAGAAACCAAGAAAAGACTGCAGTTTCTCAATTGTGCAAAACAGTGTGAATTATGTATTCGTTATGTGCATGTATAGTTGTTTAGGTGTCTGTAATCTAAGACTATTCTACATGAATGGTCTGGTTTTGCAACAGGGAATAAAGGGTTATTCATTGCAGAGACACAGGGCTCTATTACTGACTATGTTCGAGCTGAGGGAGGATCTCTCTCACTGGAGCTTTAGCCTCGTGTTTAACAGGGTATTGGGGCTGACGCTGGGGTGTAGATCTAATAGGTATTATATGGTAGGGGGAATCCTTATCCCACCCTATGTGGTTGTGGTATAGCGCAGGTGCCTGCGCCAAAGCCCGGTTAAGAGCGTAGGCTTCTTTTACCGCTTCCAGAACAAAACCTGAGAAAGAAGGCAAAATTGCATCTTCCCCATGTCGGAGCTTACAGACCTGTACAGGTGGCCAGTCTTTCTGCCAATAGGATATCACAATTAAGTTCTTCAGAAAAAATTACACTAATAGTGCGCTCTATGTTGCCCTTAATTTGGATATTTAAATCATAAACCCTATCGGGTGGGAGAAAGCGCCTGTCTGCAGTCTTGACTGCAAGAAAGTAGTTTGTTGCTATTGCATCTGTATGATCTTCCAGACTCTGGCGATATATGTTATGTTATGTTATGTTATTTTTATTTGTACCGCGCACAGCTGCCCCAGCAAAGGGGCGTCCCTGCGCTTTGAGAAGGTAAACACAACACAGCACTTAAAGCGGGCAAAAGAAGACAAAACACAACAGATAAGCTTAGACAAATAAAAAGGTCTTAATAGCCCGCCTAAACTGAAGGAGCTCATCAATGGCCCGGATTTGTGGAGGAAGAGAATTCCACCAACTCGCTGCCAGGACTCGAAAAGTGCGGCCCCCAATTCTGCTCAGCTTAAAGCGCGGAACCACTGCTAAGTTCTGGCCTAACGATCTAAGAGTGCGAGAGGGAACATAAGGAATCAGCAATTTCTCCATGATTTGCGGGGAAGTACCCTTTAAGATTTTAAATGCAAAACAGAGAACCTTAAATCTAATCCTCTGCTGCACAGGGAGCCAGTGGAGAGAGCGCAGAGTATTGGACACCGAACATCGCCTGGGGAGACCAGTCGTGACTTCTGATGCACTGTCCAGCAGGGTCACTACCCACGTCTTGTTCTTCAGCAATGTTCTCAAGTTTGCTGGCATGTTTGATTGAAATTACTGCCACCTTTTTTCTTTTTAAATTGTGGCTTTTGTTGTGGGGATTTGTTTCTTTCTTGTCTGAAGACCGCTGTAAGTCTTTCTTCTGTTTCACATAGTCAGGACGTTGCTCTGACCGGCCCACTCTCTCACTCAGTGTATTCAGTGAGTCCTGAAAGGAACAAGAAGGACGTGAATTAGTATATCTGGTAGGAGGCTTTGAAGTTTCTCTATTTCTGAGATCATATCTCCTTTCAGAGCTGTCCAGGTGTGGTGAGTCTGATCTCTGACTTATTCTGTCTTTATTTTGTTTTTGTTTATCCCAGAGTTTTTTAGAACCCTCTTGTGCTTGTTTAGTACTGTCCTTAGTGGTGGTACTCTGAATTTCAGGCTTCTTCGGCTTGACTCCCAAACTATCCTGTCCAAATAATTTTCGGTAGCTGATGCTGCTGTTCTAACTGTGGAATCTCCCAGAACCGCTGGTGTATAGCCAATGCTACTGCTTCCCCTTTAATGTTATTGAGTATTATTGAGGAGTCTGTGTTGAAGTTACGCATCAGTTTTGTTCCCAAATCTAGGGCTGGGACAGCCCTGTGCACATTTTGAAATTGTTTTAACACTTCTGGTAAATTGGCAAGTGTTGGGGAACCATGCATGGTGGTGTATATTGCAGCTAAGACTGTACCCCATATTGTGCAGTCGTCCACTGAGGGAACAATTCTGAATGGCAAGCACATTGTGAGAAATCTATGTTTATCTTGGGCTCCCATATGTGGGAACCACTGCTGGCTAGTTTTTTGTGCTATCCAGAACTGAATCTTCTCACGTTCCGTGGGTGCTTTGCCCATGACAGAATGCACTGTTTGTGGGTTAATTCAAGTATTGCCAACTGGTGACCAGCTGGTGTAGCCCGTGCTGGGGTAGTGTTCAAGGTCCGCATAGAGAATCGTACTAATCATCTGTAAGGTTGTACTAGCTCATTATAAATAGTGCATATGTCAGAAATTTGAATTGCCTGTATGCCAGGATGTGGTGTGTATGTGGCAAACATAGGCCACGTTGGTCTGTCATTACTTAAGGGACCTAATCTAACAGGTTGTATTACATGTGTTAGGGCACCATTGAACCAATTTTGATGTTCTTGATAAGAAAGCAGTATTTCTAAATACTGGTAAGCTTGGTACCACGGCAATACATTTGCTATTTTATGTGTGTGAAATGTATGTGTTCTGTCATCTTCCTCTGGAAAGGTGACCCAGAAATAGAATGTCTTTGTTTGGTTAGCTTTGTGGGCTTCCACAATAAATGTGACATCCCAGCCCTGATTTGTTAAGCCATGGACTTCTAAGTGTTGTCTTAATGGGTGTCTGACATTTTCTGAAATGTCTATGGCGTTAGCCATATTGAGTAATGGGCAGAGATGGAAAACTAAATGGGAAGAAAGTCATTTAAGAGTTCAAGCTTGAACAATCTACAGCCTAGTCAGGTACTCCCTATTCAGCTGAGTAGGATTAACCCTGAGACCACGGACGTCTCTGTATAATGGTATTTAGGGCACCTGCTATGTGTGAGACAGATACTCAGGATATCCGTAAATTAGTGCCAAAACACTGGTGGTGCCATGTTCTAGTTGGGCTCTCGCTCCTAGTGATACTGCTAGCTTAGGAAAGACAGCACTTTGGTTTGTAGGTGACTAAGCCACTCCTACAAGTCACAACTGTCGGCCCAACCCTCCTGGCTCACAAGCAGTACCTCACCAAAAATCCAAACAGTAAAATATGATTTCTGGCAGCCTTACGTATGGACTATAGATTGGACATCACAGGGGTCGTGGCGGAACAGAAGTTATCCCTTTCTCTCGTTAGCAACAAGTGTCAGTCACACACAGGCAACGAAGGAGATGCAGGAGAGTTTTCAATATATTTATTGAAAAGACTGCAATCTACAATAAAATGCATGAGCTGCAATGATTGGTATAATGAACAGTAAAAGAAACATGATTGTGAAGATGAGAGTTGTGAATACAAAAACTCCCACCATCTTACAATAAACATAAGATGTAAAATTCCTAGCAAAGAGAATCTAATCTCTAACCTAATGTGAGCTAGGTATGATAAACTTAATCTGTCAGTACTATGTCCATGGGAAGCCCCCACAACCTTTGTTACCTTGGAATAAGGTCTTTAGGTCAGACTCCGTGGTGACACAATGGCTGAGTTCTACAGCAAGGTGATGTGCAGTGTAGATGGCATCTGGAAGGAATCCCTCCAACCTTGTCTGTGTAAGAAGTATTTACACAGATCATGTAGGACCCCAGGCGTAGGTGTGTTCCCAAACAACTGATAAGGGGGCAGACTTGTGGTGGCAATTATATAAACAAACCCCAACAAGTGTACATTATGATCCTGTCACACGTAAGTGAGAAAGGGACAAGATGTTAATACCTACGTACATCACTGATCATGACGCTGATAACACCTTTAGAGTGGCACTGATAATGCAACTGAAAACATTTCTATTACTATAAACAACAGCAGCCAACTTGAAAGAAATAATAAACTAAATGGACTAAAACAGAGCAAGCTAGGTAAGTTAACAGTCACTAGGTGATGGGGCACAGGCCTACAAGCCAAGGGGCTAAGCTAAACTCCTGAGTCCCAATAAAAACTAAATTGGATTCACCACACACTGCCATTCAATTATACAAAAGTTTTCAATCAAGCCCTTGTACCTTAGTCCTTTCTAACAGAAGCATCTTCCTGCATCTATAACCTGATGGTACCTTACCCATCAACCATATGTGCAAGGATGTTCACTCAAAACAGAATCCATGTTAATCCATGATAGACACATTTTACATACGTTTAAGGTCATAACTAAACAATGTATGGACCTGGCTTTCCTCTTGAACAGGCTCCATTTATATCATCCCAATAAACACATCTTTCTGAGCTTCCAGAAATGATTGGAAAAATGCACCTATACAAATTGGTGATATTATGTTATAGCAGTAAACAACCAGTGGTTTATGCTACTGAAGATGTTGTCTGACAATCTCACCTCCAGAGTGCTCTGTAAAGTCCCCTCTCAAGAAATGCGCAGAGGAACACATTTACTTACCTTCAGTAACGTCTTATGGTGGAGACAATATCTAGATGCAGATTCCTTACCTTTGAATTCTCCCTAGACGTCAGCCTGGATACAGAAGATTTTTGTGAGCAATATGACAATGTGCTGTTAGGTGGCATTGATCACCTCTGCGTCCGTCGTCATCAGTGCCAGATATGATGTTGCGGTTCCTCGATTGGCACCACCGAAACGTGCTGACGTCAGTTTCTTTTCATGACTTTCCACACCAGAAGCGCAGAGCCATAAAGAAACTGACTACTGGTGCGTCAAAACTAAGGCCTTGAAAGGGGAGACCCTGCCCCTAGAAATCAGTTTGCAGAGCAGTGAGGATGGGTGAGTTAGTAAGGAATCTGCAGCTAGATATTCTATACCAGATAAGGTGATACTGAAGGTAAGTACCTTGTTCATATATGGAACTTCTTGCTGTAGATTCCTTACCTTTGAATAGATATTTATAAAGCCCCTTAGGTGGGTCTGTGAACTAAGTTCATACTAGAAAGTCTAGCACGACCAAACAGGCAAAGTACCTGTACCAACTGACTTGACTGTCTAGGCAATAGTGTTTGGTGTACAGAGATGTCCATGTTGCCGCCTGACAGATGTCAAGGACTGGAACGCACCGTGCTAACGCAGTGATTGCAGCTGTAGCTCGGTAGAATGAGCACTCAAAACCGCAGGGGGTTGCTTTTTGGCCAATGTTTAACAGACCTTAATGCAGAGTACGACCCGTCTGTAGATGGTCTGCTTCCACACTGCCCGACCTTTCTTTGCACCACATAACCTACAAACAGTTGGTTATCATAGGAGTACATGGGGCTGTGTAACAACTAGGTAAGGTGATGGATTAGCCTACATGAAAAGGAGTAACCACTTTTGCAAGAAAAGAGGCCCCTATGTGAAGCACCACTTTGTCAGGATAGATGGAAAGGTAGGACGACTTAGATGACAATGTCTTCAGCTCACTCGCCCTGCAGGAAGATGCAATGGCCACGCCACAACATGAGAAACCTGAGAGAACAATTGTGGAGAGGCTTGAAAGGAGTGTGTAGGAAGTTGGCTCTGTATGTGCTATTTCAAAGTAAGGAATAGCATGCACAGAGTCCAAGGGTTCCCCTTAGAGGTAAAATAGTGGTAAAAATAGATAATACTAATGCTCTATTTTGTGGTAGTGTGGTCGAGCAGTAGGCTTATCCAAGGAGTAGTGTTAAGCATTTGTTGTACATACACATAGACAATAAATGAGGTACACACACTCAGAGACAAATCCAGCCAATAGGTTTTTATATAGAAAAATATCTTTTCTTAGTTTATTTTAAGAACCACAGGTTCAAATTCTACATGTAATATCTCTTTCGAAAGGTATTGCAGGTAAGTACTTTAGGAACTTCAAATCATCAAAATTGCATGTATACTTTTCAAGTTATTGACAAATAGCTGTTTTAAAAGTGGACACTTAGTGCAATTTTCACAGTTCCTAGGGGAGGTAAGTATTTGTTAGGTTAACCAGGTAAGTAAGACACTTACAGGGCTTAGTTCTTGGTCCAAGGTAGCCCACCGTTGGGGGTTCAGAGCAACCCCAAAGTCACCACACCAGCAGCTCAGGGCCGGTCAGGTGCAGAGTTCAAAGTGGTGCCCAAAACGCATAGGCTAGAATGGAGAGAAGGGGGTGCCCCGGTTCCGGTCTGCTTGCAGGTAAGTACCCGCGTCTTCGGAGGGCAGACCAGGGGGGTTTTGTAGGGCACCGGGGGGGACACAAGTCCACACAGAAATTTCACCCTCAGCAGCGCGGGGGCGGCCGGGTGCAGTGTAGAAGCAAGCGTCGGGTTTTCAATGTTAATCTATGAGAGATCTCGGGATCTCTTCAGCGCTGCAGGCAGGCAAGGGGGGGATTCCTCGGGGAAACCTCCACTTGGGTAAGGGAGAGGGACTCCTGGGGGTCACTTCTCCGGTGAAAGTCCGGTCCTTCGGGTCCTGGGGGCTGCGGATGCAGGGTCTCTCCCAGGCGTCGGGACTTTAGGTTCAAGGAGTCGCGGTCAGGGGAAGCCTCGGGATTCCCTCTGCAGGCGGCGCTGTGGGGGCTCAGGGGGGACAGGTTTTGGTACTCACAGTATCAGAGTAGTCCTGGGGTCCCTCCTGAGGTGTCGGATCTCCACCAGCCGAGTCGGGGTCGCCGGGTGCAGTGTTGCAAGTCTCACGCTTCTTGCGGGGAGCTTGCAGGGTTCTTTAAAGCTGCTGGAAACAAAGTTGCAGCTTTTCTTGGAGCAGGTCCGCTGTCCTCGGGAGTTTCTTGTCTTTTCGAAGCAGGGGCAGTCCTCAGAGGATGTCGAGGTCGCTGGTCCCTTTGGAAGGCGTCGCTGGAGCAGGATCTTTGGAAGGCAGGAGACAGGCCGGAGAGTTTCTGGAGCCAAGGCAGTTGTCGTCTTCTGGTCTTCCTCTGCAGGGGTTTTCAGCTAGGCAGTCCTTCTTCTTGTAGTTGCAGGAATCTAATTTTCTAGGGTTCAGGGTAGCCCTTAAATACTAAATTTAAGGGCGTGTTTAGGTCTGGGGGGTTAGTAGCCAATGGCTACTAGCCCTGAGGGTGGGTACACCCTCTTTGTGCCTCCTCCCAAGGGGAGGGGGTCACAATCCTAACCCTATTGGGGGAATCCTCCATCTGCAAGATGGAGGATTTCTAAAAGTTAGAGTCACCTCAGCTCAGGACACCTTAGGGGCTGTCCTGACTGGCCAGTGACTCCTCCTTGTTATTCTCATTATTTTCTCCGGCCTTGCCACCAAAAGTGGGGCCTGGCCGGAGGGGGCGGGCAACTCCACTAGCTGGAGTGTCCTGCTGGGTTGGCACAAAGGAGGTGAGCCTTTGAGGCTCACCGCCAGGTGTGACAATTCCTGCCTGGGAGAGGTGTTAGCATCTCCACCCAGTGCAGGCTTTGTTACTGGCCTCAGAGTGACAAAGGCACTCTCCCCATGGGGCCAGCAACATGTCTCGGTTTGTGGCAGGCTGCTAAAACTAGTCAGCCTACACAGATAGTCGGTTAAGTTTCAGGGGGCACCTCTAAGGTGCCCTCTGTGGTGTATTTTACAATAAAATGCACACTGGCATCAGTGTGCATTTATTGTGCTGAGAAGTTTGATACCAAACTTCCCAGTTTTCAGTGTAGCCATTATGGTGCTGTGGAGTTCGTGTTTGACAGACTCCCAGACCATATACTCTTATGGCTACCCTGCACTTACAATGTCTAAGGTTTTATTTAGACACTGTAGGGGTACCATGCTCATGCACTGGTACCCTCACCTATGGTATAGTGCACCCTGCCTTAGGGCTGTAAGGCCTGCTAGAGGGGTGTCTTACCTATACTGCATAGGCAGTGAGAGGCTGGCATGGCACCCTGAGGGGAGTGCCATGTCGACTTACTCGTTTTGTCCTCACTAGCACACACAAGCTGGCAAGCAGTGTGTCTGTGCTGAGTGAGAGGTCTCCAGGGTGGCATAAGGCATGCTGCAGCCCTTAGAGACCTTCCTTGGCATCAGGGCCCTTGGTACTAGAAGTACCAGTTACAAGGGACTTATCTGGATGCCAGGGTCTGCCAATTGTGGATACAAAAGTTCAGGTTAGGGAAAGAACACTGGTGCTGGGGCCTGGTTAGCAGGCCTCAGCACACTTTCAATTGTAAACATAGCATCAGCAAAGGCAAAAAGTCAGGGGGCAACCATGCCAAGGAGGCATTTCCTTACACAACCCCCCCCCCAAACGAAAGAGGATGAGACTAACCTTTCCCAAGAGAGTCTTCATTTTCTAAGTGGAAGAACCTGGAAAGGCCATCTGCATTGGCATGGGCAGTCCCAGGTCTGTGTTCCACTATAAAGTCCATTCCCTGTAGGGAGATGGACCACCTCAACAGTTTAGGATTTTCACCTTTCATTTGCATCAGCCATTTGAGAGGTCTGTGGTCAGTTTGAACTAGGAAGTGAGTCCCAAAGAGGTATGGTCTCAGCTTCTTCAGGGACCAAACCACAGCAAAGGCCTCCCTCTCAATGGCACTCCAACGCTGCTCCCTGGGGAGTAACCTCCTGCTAATGAAA
This sequence comes from Pleurodeles waltl, assembly GCF_031143425.1. NCBI lineage: Eukaryota > Metazoa > Chordata > Amphibia > Caudata > Salamandridae > Pleurodeles > Pleurodeles waltl. Next base: position 1,638,222,991 of record NC_090440.1, on the reverse strand, counting down.
GCAACAGGCTGGTCAAGACCATCATCATTTGTTTGGGACAAAACTGCCCCTATCCCATGTTCAGAGGCATCAGTCTGCACAATGAACTGCTTAGAATAATCTGGAGCTTTGAGAACTGGTGCTGAGCACATTGCCTGTTTCAGGGTGTCAAAGGCCTGTTGGCAGTCCACAGTCCAGTTTACTTTCTTGGGCATTTTCTTGGAGGTGAGTTCAGTGAGGGCTGTCACAATGGATCCATATCCCTTCACAAACCTCCTGTAGTATCCAGTCAAGCCAAGGAATGCCCTGACTTGAGTCTGGGTTTTTGGAGCTACCCAGTCCAGAATAGTCTGGATCTTGGGTTGGAGTGGCTGAACTTGGCCTCCACCTACAAGGTGTCCCAAGTAAACCACAGTTCCCTGCCCTATCTGGCATTTGGATGCCTTGATAGAGAGGCCTGCAGATTGCAGAGCCTTCAAAACCTTCCTCAGGTGGACCAGGTGATCCTGCCAGGTGGAGCTAAAGACAGCAATATCATCAAGATAAGCTGTGCTAAAGGACTCCAAGCCAGCAAGGACTTGATTCACCAACCTTTGGAAGGTGGCAGGGGCATTCTTTAAACCAAAGGGCATAACAGTAAACTGATAATGCCCATCAGGTGTGGAGAATGCTGTCTTTTCTTTTGCTCCAGGTGCCATTTTTATTTGCCAGTACCCTGCTGTCAAGTCAAAGGTACTTAGAAATTTGGCAGCACCTAATTTGTCAATGAGCTCATCAGCTCTTGGAATTGGATGGGCATCTGTCTTGGTGACAGAATTGAGCCCTCTGTAGTCCACACAAAACCTCATCTCTTTCTTTCCATCTTTGGTGTGAGGTTTGGGGACCAAGACCACTGGGCTAGCCCAGGGGCTGTCAGAGCGCTCAATCACTCCCAATTCCAGCATCTTGTGGACTTCCACCTTGATGCTTTCCTTAACATGGTCAGACTGTCTAAAGATTTTGTTCTTGACAGGCATGCTGTCTCCTGTGTCCACATCATGGGTACACAGGTGTGTCTGACCAGGGGTTAAGGAGAAGAGTTCAGGAAACTGTTGTAGGACTCTCCTACAATCAGCTTGCTGTTGGCCAGAGAGGGTGTCTGAGTAGATCACTCCATCTACTGTGCCATCTTTTGGGTCTGATGACAGAAGATCAGGGAGAGGTTCACTCTCTGCCTCCTGATCCTCATCTGTTACCATCAACAGATTCACATCAGCCCTGTCATGGAAGAGCTTAAGGCGGTTCACATGGATCACCCTCTTGGGGCTCCTGCTTGTGCCCAGGTCCACCAGGTAGGTGACCTGACTCTTCCTTTCTAGTACTGGGTAAGGGCCACTCCATTTGTCCTGGAGTGCCCTGGGAGCCACAGGCTCCAGAACCCAGACTTTCTGCCCTGGTTGGAACTCAACCAGTGCAGCCTTTTGGTCATACCAAAACTTCTGGAGCTGTTGGCTGGCCTCAAGGTTTTTGGTTGCCTTTTCCATGTACTCTGCCATTCTAGAGCGAAGGCCAAGTACATAGTCCACTATGTCCTGTTTAGGCTCATGGAGAGGTCTCTCCCAGCCTTCTTTAACAAGGGCAAGTGGTCCCCTTACAGGATGACCAAACAGAAGTTCAAAGGGTGAGAATCCTACTCCCTTCTGTGGCACCTCTCTGTAAGCGAAAAGCAGACATGGCAAGAGGACATCCCATCTCCTTTTGAGTTTTTCTGGGAGCCCCATGATCATGCCTTTTAATGTCTTGTTGAATCTCTCAACCAAGCCATTAGTTTGTGGATGGTATGGGGTAGTGAATTTATAAGTCACTCCACACTCATTCCACATGTGCTTTAGGTATGCTGACATGAAGTTGGTACCTCTGTCAGACACCACCTCCTTAGGGAAACCCACTCTGGTAAAGATACCAATGAGGGCCTTGGCTACTGCAGGGGCAGTAGTCGACCTAAGGGGAATAGCTTCAGGATACCTGGTAGCATGATCCACTACTACCAGGATATACATATTTCCTGAGGCTGTGGGAGGTTCTAGTGGACCAACTATGTCCACACCCACTCTTTCAAAGGGAACCCCCACCACTGGAAGTGGAATGAGGGGGGCCTTTGGATGTCCACCTGTCTTACCACTGGCTTGACAGGTGGGGCAGGAGAGGCAAAACTCCTTAACCATGTTGGACATATTGGGCCAGTAGAAGTGGTTGACTAACCTCTCCCACGTCTTGGTTTGTCCCAAATGTCCAGCAAGGGGAATGTCATGGGCCAATGTTAGGATGAACTCTCTGAACAGCTGAGGCACTACCACTCTCCTAGTGGCACCAGGTTTGGGGTCTCTGGCCTCAGTGTACAGGAGTCCATCTTCCCAATAGACCCTATGGGTTCCAGTTTTCTTGCCCTTGGATTCTTCAGCAGCTTGCTGCCTAAGGCCTTCAAGAGAGGGACAGGTTTCTTGTCCCTTACACAGCTCTTCCCTTGAGGGTCCCCCTGGGCCTAAGAGCTCAACCTGGTAAGGTTCAAGCTCCAAAGGCTCAGTTCCCTCAGAGGGCAGAACATCTTCCTGAGAAGAGAGGTTCCCTTTCTTTTGCTGTGTTGCAGTTGGTTTCCCAACTGACTTTCCTTTCCTCTTGGTAGGCTGGGCCATTCTTCCAGACTCCAGCTCTACTTGTTCACCCTGTGCCTTGCATTGTGCTCTTGTTTTCACACACACCAGTTCAGGGATACCCAGCATTGCTGCATGGGTTTTTAGTTCTACCTCAGCCCATGCTGAGGACTCCAGGTCATTTCCAAGCAGACAGTCCACTGGGATATTTGAGGAGACCACCACCTGTTTCAGGCCATTGACCCCTCCCCATTCTAAAGTAACCATTGCCATGGGATGTACTTTTCTCTGATTGTCAGCGTTGGTGACTGTGTAAGTTTTTCCAGTCAGGTATTGGCCAGGGGAAACCAGTTTCTCTGTCACCATGGTGACACTGGCACCTGTATCCCTCAGGCCCTCTATTCTAGTCCCATTAATTAAGAGTTGCTGTCTGTATTTTTGCATGTTAGGCGGCCAGACAGCTAGTGTGGCTAAATCCACCCCACCCTCAGAAACTAGAGTAGCTTCAGTGTGGACCCTGATTTGCTCTGGGCACACTGTTGATCCCACTTGGAGACTAGCCATACCAGTGTTACCTGGATGGGAGTTTGGAGTGGAACCTTTCTTGGGACAGGCCTTGTCTCCAGTTTGGTGTCCATGCTGTTTACAGCTATGACACCAGGCCTTTTTGGGATCAAAGTTTTTACCCTTGTACCCATTGTTTTGTGAAGAGGCTCTGGGCCCACCCTCCTGTGCAGGTTTTTGGGGGCCTGTAGAAGACTCTTTACTATTTTTAGTTTTGGTTGTCTCATCACCCTTCTGCTGGGGAGTCTTTGTGACCCCTTTCTTTTGGTCACCCCCTGTTGAAGTCTTGGACACCCTTGTCTTGACCCAATGGTCCGCCTTCTTTCCCAATTCTTGGGGAGAAATTGGTCCTAGGTCTACCAGATGCTGATGCAGTTTATCATTGAAACAATTACTTAACAGGTGTTCTTTCACAAATAAATTGTACAGCCCATCATAATTACTTACACCACTGCCTTGAATCCAACCATCTAGTGTTTTCACTGAGTAGTCTACAAAGTCAACCCAGGTCTGGCTCGAGGATTTTTGAGCCCCCCTGAATCTAATCCTATACTCCTCAGTGGAGAATCCAAAGCCCTCAATCAGGGTACCCTTCATGAGGTCATAAGATTCTGCATCTTGTCCAGAGAGTGTGAGGAGTCTATCCCTACACTTTCCTGTGAACATTTCCCAAAGGAGAGCACCCCAGTGAGATCTGTTCACTTTTCTGGTTACACAAGCCCTCTCAAAAGCTGTGAACCATTTGGTGATGTCATCACCATCTTCATATTTAGTTACAATCCCTTTGGGGATTTTCAACATGTCAGGAGAATCTCTGACCCTATTTATGTTGCTGCCACCATTGATGGGTCCTAGGCCCATCTCTTGTCTTTCCCTCTCTATGGCTAGGATCTGTCTTTCCAAAGCCAATCTTTTGGCCATCCTGGCTAACTGGATGTCCTCTTCACTGGGGCTATCCTCAGTGATTTCAGAGGTGTTGGTCTCTCCTGTGAGGGAACCAGCATCTCTGACTATTATTTTAGGAGTCAGGGTTTGAGGGACCCTGTTCTCCCTAGATAGGACTGGTAGGGGGGAATTGTCCTCCAAGTCACTATCCTCTTCCTCTGAGTTGCCACCCTCAGAGGGGTTGGCCTTTTCAAACTCTGCCAAAAGCTCCTGGAGCTGTATTTTGGTAGGTTTGGGGCCCATTGTTATTTTCTTTAGTTTACAGAGTGACCTTAGCTCTCTCATCTGTAGATGGAGGTAAGGTGTGGTGTCGAGTTCCACCACATTCACATCTGTGCTAGACATTATGCTTCTAAAAGTTGGAATACTTTTTAAGAGACTAAAACTGATTCTAGAATCTAATTCAAACTTTTAACAAACTTTTAAACTCTAAAAGAAATGCTAAACAGGATCTAACACAAGGCCCTAGCAGGTCTTTTAAGAATTTAGAAAACTTTTCAAATTGCAAAAATCAATTTCTAATGACAATTTTGGAATTTGTCGTGTGATCAGGTATTGGCTGAGTAGTCCAGCAAATGCAAAGTCTTGTACCCCACCGCTGATCCACCAATGTAGGAAGTTGGCTCTGTATGTGCTATTTCAAAGTAAGGAATAGCATGCACAGAGTCCAAGGGTTCCCCTTAGAGGTAAAATAGTGGTAAAAATAGATAATACTAATGCTCTATTTTGTGGTAGTGTGGTCGAGCAGTAGGCTTATCCAAGGAGTAGTGTTAAGCATTTGTTGTACATACACATAGACAATAAATGAGGTACACACACTCAGAGACAAATCCAGCCAATAGGTTTTTATATAGAAAAATATCTTTTCTTAGTTTATTTTAAGAACCACAGGTTCAAATTCTACATGTAATATCTCTTTCGAAAGGTATTGCAGGTAAGTACTTTAGGAACTTCAAATCATCAAAATTGCATGTATACTTTTCAAGTTATTGACAAATAGCTGTTTTAAAAGTGGACACAGTGCAATTTTCACAGTTCCTAGGGGAGGTAAGTATTTGTTAGGTTAACCAGGTAAGTAAGACACTTACAGGGCTTAGTTCTTGGTCCAAGGTAGCCCACCGTTGGGGGTTCAGAGCAACCCCAAAGTCACCACACCAGCAGCTCAGGGCCGGTCAGGTGCAGAGTTCAAAGTGGTGCCCAAAACGCATAGGCTAGAATGGAGAGAAGGGGGTGCCCCGGTTCCGGTCTGCTTGCAGGTAAGTACCCGCGTCTTCGGAGGGCAGACCAGGGGGGTTTTGTAGGGCACCGGGGGGGACACAAGTCCACACAGAAATTTCACCCTCAGCAGCGCGGGGGCGGCCGGGTGCAGTGTAGAAGCAAGCGTCGGGTTTTCAATGTTAGTCTATGAGAGATCTCGGGATCTCTTCAGCGCTGCAGGCAGGCAAGGGGGGGATTCCTCGGGGAAACCTCCACTTGGGTAAGGGAGAGGGACTCCTGGGGGTCACTTCTCCGGTGAAAGTCCGGTCCTTCGGGTCCTGGGGGCTGCGGATGCAGGGTCTCTCCCAGGCGTCGGGACTTTAGGTTCAAGGAGTCGCGGTCAGGGGAAGCCTCGGGATTCCCTCTGCAGGCGGCGCTGTGGGGGCTCAGGGGGGACAGGTTTTGGTACTCACAGTATCAGAGTAGTCCTGGGGTCCCTCCTGAGGTGTCGGATCTCCACCAGCCGAGTCGGGGTCGCCGGGTGCAGTGTTGCAAGTCTCACGCTTCTTGCGGGGAGCTTGCAGGGTTCTTTAAAGCTGCTGGAAACAAAGTTGCAGCTTTTCTTGGAGCAGGTCCGCTGTCCTCGGGAGTTTCTTGTCTTTTCGAAGCAGGGGCAGTCCTCAGAGGATGTCGAGGTCGCTGGTCCCTTTGGAAGGCGTCGCTGGAGCAGGATCTTTGGAAGGCAGGAGACAGGCCGGAGAGTTTCTGGAGCCAAGGCAGTTGTCGTCTTCTGGTCTTCCTCTGCAGGGGTTTTCAGCTAGGCAGTCCTTCTTCTTGTAGTTGCAGGAATCTAATTTTCTAGGGTTCAGGGTAGCCCTTAAATACTAAATTTAAGGGCGTGTTTAGGTCTGGGGGGTTAGTAGCCAATGGCTACTAGCCCTGAGGGTGGGTACACCCTCTTTGTGCCTCCTCCCAAGGGGAGGGGGTCACAATCCTAACCCTATTGGGGGAATCCTCCATCTGCAAGATGGAGGATTTCTAAAAGTTAGAGTCACCTCAGCTCAGGACACCTTAGGGGCTGTCCTGACTGGCCAGTGACTCCTCCTTGTTATTCTCATTATTTTCTCCGGCCTTGCCGCCAAAAGTGGGGCCTGGCCGGAGGGGGCGGGCAACTCCACTAGCTGGAGTGTCCTGCTGGGTTGGCACAAAGGAGGTGAGCCTTTGAGGCTCACCGCCAGGTGTGACAATTCCTGCCTGGGAGAGGTGTTAGCATCTCCACCCAGTGCAGGCTTTGTTACTGGCCTCAGAGTGACAAAGGCACTCTCCCCATGGGGCCAGCAACATGTCTCGGTTTGTGGCAGGCTGCTAAAACTAGTCAGCCTACACAGATAGTCGGTTAAGTTTCAGGGGGCACCTCTAAGGTGCCCTCTGTGGTGTATTTTACAATAAAATGCACACTGGCATCAGTGTGCATTTATTGTGCTGAGAAGTTTGATACCAAACTTCCCAGTTTTCAGTGTAGCCATTATGGTGCTGTGGAGTTCGTGTTTGACAGACTCCCAGACCATATACTCTTATGGCTACCCTGCACTTACAATGTCTAAGGTTTTATTTAGACACTGTAGGGGTACCATGCTCATGCACTGGTACCCTCACCTATGGTATAGTGCACCCTGCCTTAGGGCTGTAAGGCCTGCTAGAGGGGTGTCTTACCTATACTGCATAGGCAGTGAGAGGCTGGCATGGCACCCTGAGGGGAGTGCCATGTCGACTTACTCGTTTTGTCCTCACTAGCACACACAAGCTGGCAAGCAGTGTGTCTGTGCTGAGTGAGAGGTCTCCAGGGTGGCATAAGGCATGCTGCAGCCCTTAGAGACCTTCCTTGGCATCAGGGCCCTTGGTACTAGAAGTACCAGTTACAAGGGACTTATCTGGATGCCAGGGTCTGCCAATTGTGGATACAAAAGTTCAGGTTAGGGAAAGAACACTGGTGCTGGGGCCTGGTTAGCAGGCCTCAGCACACTTTCAATTGTAAACATAGCATCAGCAAAGGCAAAAAGTCAGGGGGCAACCATGCCAAGGAGGCATTTCCTTACAGAGTGCACATCAGAAATGTCAAAACCAAATTCAGATCCCATTTGGGCATAATGAATGGGGAAGGAGGAAAGAGATGTGTAAGACCTTTAAGGAACCTATGCACAATAGCCCAAGAATCGATGAAGCTATTGAGCGCTGAGTCTCCCTTGACTCCGAAGAGACGGTGTGCCATCAAAGGGCATGTCCATCAAGGAAGCTTGGACATCCCCTGTGTAGGAAAAGTGCCCCTTTTTTAAATGGTCACTCCCACTGATTGCCTGGTATGTGATGCAATTTTGACTGAAAGTGCACTGGGTTCCTGCTATCCAGGTCCCAAGTGCCAGATCTCTTTCCCTAAAACTGTACAATTGTTCCCCAATTGGCAATACATTTGGCCCATAATAAGTCATTACTGAATGGTGCCCCAGGTACCTAGGGCATGGGTACCAAAGAGGGTCTTCAAGGGCTGCAGCATGTATTGTGACTCCCTCCGGGCCACTCACATAACTCATGCATTCTGCCACTCCAGGCTTGTGTGTCTTGGTGCAGTTGAGAGTAAACACACGACATGGCACACACCCATTAACACTGCATGCAATATATGTAAGTCACCCCTACAGCAGGCCTTCTAGCCCTAAGGCAGGGTGCATTATATTACATGTGTGAACATATCAGCAAGACCAGATATGCCCCTGCTATGTCATTATCGATGTAGCAAGTGATCAGGGAAGTCATTTTAACCACTTCGCTGCCAGGCCTTTTCCCCCTCCTGTGCCAGGCCTTTTTTTGCCTATTTGGGGCAGTTCGCGCTTAGGCCCTCATAACTTTTTGTCCACATAAGCTAACCAAGCCAAATTTGCGTCCTTTTTTTCCAACATCCTAGCGATTCTAAAGGTACCCAGACTTTGTGGGTTCCCCTGAAGGAGGCCAAGAAATTGGCCAAAATACAGTGAAAATTTCGTTTTTTTCAAAAAAATTGGAAAAAGGGGCTGCAGAAGAAGGCTTGTGGTTTTTCCCCTGAAAATGGCATCAACAAAGGGTTTGCGGTGCTAAACTCAGCAGCTTCCCAGCTTTCAGGAACAGGCAGACTTGAATCCGAAAACCCAATTTTTCAACACAATTTTGGCATTTTACTGGGGCATACCCCATTTGTGCAATTTTTTGTGCTTTCAGCCTCCTTCCAGTCAGTGACCGGAATGGTCATGAAACCAATGCTGGATCCCAGAAACCTAAACATTTCTGAAAAGTAGACAAAATTCTGAATTCAGCAAGGGGTCATTTGTGTAGATCCTACAAGGGTTTCCTACAGAAAATAACAGCTGAAAAAGAAAAATATTGAAATTGAGGTGAAAAAAACATCAATTTTTCTGTACTTTTTACTCTGTAACTTTTCCCTGCAATGTCAGATTATCGAAAGCAATATACCGTTACGTCTGCTGGACTCCTCTGGTTGTGGGGATATATAGGGTTTGTAGGTTCATCAAGAACCCGAGGAACCCAGAGCCAATAAATGAGCTGCACCCTGCAGTGCGTTTTCATTCTATACCGGGTATACAGTAATTCATTTGCTGAAATATAAGGAGTAAAAAATAGCTATCAAGAAAACCTTTGCATTTCCAAAAAGGGCACAAGATAAGGTGTTGAGGAGCAGTGGTTATTTGCACATCTCTGAATTCCGGGGTGACCATAGTAGCACGTGAATTACATGGAATTTCTCAAATAGATGTCTTTTTTACACACACCCCTATATTTGGAAGGAATAAATGTAGAGAAAGACAAGGGGCAATAACACTTGTTTTGCTATTCTATGTTCCCCCAAGTCTCCCGATAAAAATGATACCTCACTTGTTTGGGTAGGCCTAGCGCCCGCGACAGGATATGCCCCAAAACACAACGTGGACACATCACAGAAAACAGAGCTGTTTTTAGCAAAGTGACTACCTGTAGATTTTGGCCTCTAGCTCAGCCGGCACCTAGGGAAACCTACCAAACCTGTGCATTTCTGAAAACTAGAGACCTAGGGGAACCAAGGAGGGGTGACTTGTGTGGCTCGGACCAGGTTCTGTTACCCAGAATCCTTTGCAAACCTCAAAATTTGGCTAAAAAAACACATGTTCCTCACATTTCTGTGGCAGAAAGTTCTGGAATCTGAGAGGAGCGACAAATTTCCTTCCACCCAGCATTCCCCCACGTCTCCCGATAAAAATGATACCTCACTTGTGTGGGTAGGCCTAGCGCCCGCGACAGGATATGCCCCAAAACACAACCTGGACACATCACAGAAAACAGAGCTGTTTTTAGCATAGTGACTACCTGTAGATTTTGGCCTCTAGCTCAGCCGCCACCTAGGGAAACCTACCAAACCTGTGCATTTCTGAAAACTAGAGACCTAGGGGAATCCAAGGAGGGGTGACTTGTGTGGCTCGGACCAGGTTCGGTTACCCAGAATCCTTTGCAAACCTCAAAATTTGGCTAAAAAAACACATGTTCCTCACATTTCTGTGGCAGAAAGTTCTGGAATCTGAGAGGAGCCACAAATTTCCTTCCACCTAGCGTTCCCGCATGTATCCCGATAAAAATGATACCTCACTTGTGTGGGTAGGCCTAGCGCCCGCGACAGGATATGCCCCAAAACACAACGTGGACATATCACAGAAAACAGAGCTGTTTTTAGCAAAGTGACTACCTGTAGATTTTGGCCTCTAGCTCAGCCGCCACCTAGGGAAACCTACCAAACCTGTGCATTTCTGAAAACTAGAGACCTAGGGGGATCCAAGGAGGGGTGACTTGCGGGGCTCGGACCAGGTTCTGTTACCCAGAATCCTTTGCAAACCTCAAAATTTGGCTAAAAAAACACATGTTCCTCACATTTCTGTGGCAGAAAGTTCTGGAATCTGAGAGGAGCCACAAATTTCCTTCCACCCAGCGTTCCCCCACGTCTCCCGATAAAAATGATACCTCACTTGTGTGGGTAGGCCTAGCGCCCGCGACAGGATATGCCCCAAAACACAACGTGGACATATCACAGAAAACAGAGCTGTTTTTAGCAAAGTGACTACCTGTAGATTTTGGCCTCTAGCTCAGCCGCCACCTAGGGAAACCTACCAAACCTATGCATTTCTGAAAACTAGAGACCTAGGGGAATCCAAGGAGGGGTGACTTGTGTGGCTCGGACGAGGTTCTGTTACCCAGAATCCTTTGCAAACCTCAAAATTCGGCTAAAAAAACACATGTTCCTCACATTTCTGTGGCAGAAAGTTCTGGAATCTGAGAGGAGCTACAAATTTCCTTCCACACAGTGTTCCCCCAAGTCTCCCGATAAAAATGATACCTCACTTGCGTGGGTAGGCCTAGCGCCGGCGACAGGAAACACCCCAAAGCGCAACGTGGACACATCCTAAATTTTGGAAAAAAACAGAGGTGTTTTTTGCGAAGTGCCTACCTGTAGATTTTGGCCTCTAGCTCAGCCGGCACCTATGGAAATCTACCAAACCTGTGCATTTCTGAAAACTAGAGACCTAGGTGGATCCAAGGAGGGGTGACTTGCGTGGCTCGGACCAGGTTCTGTTACCCAGAATCCTTTGCAAACCTCAAAATTTGGCTAAAAAAACACATGTTCCTCACATTTCTGTGGCAGAAAGTTCTGGAATCTGAGAGGAGCCACAAATTTCCTTCCACCCAGCGTTCCCCCATGTCTCCCGATAAAAATTATACCTCACTTGTGTGGGTAGGCCTAGCGCCCGCGACAGGATATGCCCCAAAACACAACGTGGACATATCACAGAAAACAGAGCTGTTTTTAGCAAAGTGACTACCTGTAGATTTTGGCCTCTAGCTCAGCCGCCACCTAGGGAAACTTACCAAACCTGTGCATTTCTGAAAACTAGAGACCTAGGGGGATCCAAGGAGGGGTGACTTGCGGGGCTCGGACCAGGTTCTGTTACCCAGAATCCTTTGCAAACCTCAAAATTTGGCTAAAAAAACACATGTCCCTCACATTTCTGTGGCAGAAAGTTCTGGAATCTGAGAGGAGCTACAAATTTCCTTCCACCCAGCGTTCCCCCAAGTCTCCCGATAAAAATGATACCTCACTTGCGTGGGTAGGCCTAGCGCCGGCGACAGGAAACACCCCAAAGCGCAACGTGGACACATCCTAAATTTTGGAAAAAAACAGAGGTGTTTTTTGCGAAGTGCCTACCTGTAGATTTTGGCCTCTAGCTCAGCCGGCACCTAGGGAAACCTACCAAACCTGTGCATTTCTGAAAACTAGAGACCTGGGGGAATCCAAGGAGGGGTGACTTGCGGGGCTCGGACCAGGTTCTGTTACCCAGAATCCTTTGCAAACCTCAAAATTTGGCTAAAATAACACATGTTCCTCACATTTCTGTGGCAGAAAGTTCTGGAATCTGAGAGGAGCTACAAATTTCCTTCCACCCAGCGTTCCCCCACGTCTCCCGATAAAAATGATACCTCACTTGTGTGGGTAGGCCTAGCGCCCGCGACAGGATATGCCCCAAAACACAACGTGGACATATCACAGAAAACAGAGCTGTTTTTAGCAAAGTGACTACATGTAGATTTTGGCCTCTAGCTCAGCCGCCACCTAGGGAAACCTACCAAACCTGTGCATTTCTGAAAACTAGAGACCTAGGGAGATCCAAGGAGGGGTGACTTGCGGGGCTCGGACCAGGTTCTGTTACCCAGAATCCTTTGCAAACCTCAAAATTTGGCTAAAAAAACACATGTTCCTCACATTTCTGTGGCAGAAAGTTCTGGAATCTGAGAGGAGCCACAAATTTCCTTCCACCCAGTGTTCCCCCACGTCTCCCGATAAAAATGATACCTCACTTGTGTGGGTAGGCCTAGCTCCCGCGACAGGATATGCCCCAAAACACAACGTGGACATATCACAGAAAACAGAGCTGTTTTTAGCAAAGTGACTACCTGTAGATTTTGGCCTCTAGCTCAGCCGCCACCTAGGGAAACCTACCAAACCTGTGCATTTCTGAAAACTAGAGACCTAGGGGGATCCAAGGAGGGGTGACTTGCGGGGCTCGGACCAGGTTCTGTTACCCAGAATCCTTTGCAAACCTCAAAATTTGGCTAAAAAAACACATGTTCCTCACATTTCTGTGGCAGAAAGTTCTGGAATCTGAGAGGAGCTACAAATTTCCTTCCACCCAGCGTTCCCCCAAGTCTCCCGATAAAAATGATACCTCACTTGCGTGGGTAGGCCTAGCGCCTGCGACAGGAAACACCCCAAAGCGCAACGTGGACACATCCACAATTTTGGGAGAAAACAGTGCCTACCTGCGGATTTTGGCCTGTAGCTCACCCGGCGCCTAGGGAAACCTACCAAACCAGTGCATTTCTGAAAACTAGAGACCTAGGGGAATCCAAGGAGGGGTGACTTGCGGGGCTCGGACCAGGTTCTGTTACCCAGAATCCTTTGCAAACCTCAAAATTTGCTAAAAAAACACATGTTCCTCACATTTCTGTGGCAGAAAGTTCTGGAATCTGATAGGAGCCACAAATTTCCTTCCACCCAGCGTTCCCCCAAGTCTCCCGATAAAAATGATACCTCACTTGTGTGGGTGGCCCAGGTGCCTGCAACATAATAAGGCCCAAAACCTGAAGGGATAGAAGGGATAGCACAGCAAGTTTATAAGGGCATATTCTTTTATACATCTTTAGACGGACTCTGCTTTGGGGACCCACATAAGTGAGGTGTCATTTTACTTGGGAGACTGAGGGGAAAACTGGGGAGTAGGAATTTTGGGCTGGAGCGGTGATCCTACTAAGAAAAATCAGGAAAATATGCTTTTTTATGCAAATTGTGAGGTTTACAGAGGAGTCTGGGTAAGAAAATGTTGGGGGAGCCACACAAGCCACACCTCCCTAGACTCCTTGGGGTGCCTAGTTTTAAAAAGTTTCTGGGTTTTGTAGGTTTCCCTACATGACGGCCGCACCCAGGACCAAAAACATAGGTGGGCCCTCCCCCCCAAACACAGGTATTTTTGGAATATATCACTTTGATGTGTGCACATACGTCCGTGATGTGCCAAACACTAAAATTGTGAAAAGAAACACACTTAGGTTATGTGAAGAAGACCCCTCACCCACCAACCAAGTTGGTGGCATGCTTCATCATCGGGGTCCCACCTGAGGCACCTAGCGTGTCTCAAGTGTGCTGCGACGCCTGATTACAGCGGAGCAGGTTTTGTCATTTGTACCACACATACTGGTTGGATTTGGCACGAGGGTGAGTGATGGTTCAGTAGATCAAATTTTATTAACAAGAGATTTCACAAAAGTGAAATGCACTGGTAATAACTGAAAAGCCAAAAAACTGAACCAATGACTCACAGCTCGTGAGCTGTAAAGCCACGACAAGGCACCAACCGCTTTACAGTCCATTCACACACCTTTCATACATGACATGCACTAGACCATTCACGCCGCCAGCCACGGGCCCAGCACATTACAAGACTCGCATCCACAGACAGCGCCAGTCAAGGGCCCATCACTTTCATACGCCCACATGCCTGATACAGCAATCACACCAGCTGATGAGTGTGTGGACTGGCGTTTGGCCGGCACTGCCAGCCAAGCGCCACCCCACCCACACCACCAGCCAAGCGCCACCCCACACACACCGCCAGCCCAGCGCCACCCCACACACACCGCCAGCCCAGAGCCACCCCACACACACCGCCAGCCCAGCGCCACCCCACACACACCGCCAGCCAAGCGCCACCCCACACACACCGCCAGCCAAGCGCCACCACACCCACGCCGCCAGCCAAGCGCCACTCTACACATGCCATCCCCTTTTTTTTGTTTTTAAACAACAAAGAAACCACTAATCATAAATTAGTACAAAACTACAAACACAAAAGCTCTAACTGAATACATGACTAATGCCAACCGTGAAACCGAACATATAAAAATATAAAACACCAGTTTACGCTCACGGAATTTCCCAATAATTCTTCTGTGTGTGGTAGCTCCTGAAACAGCCACCCACACACAGCCCAGGCTTTGAAGGACAATCAGGGCAGTACATCCTAGTCTCCTTCCTGATACCTCTTCGAGCACAGACTCTACATCTCTTAGCAGGAAAGTTTGTTTTGGCCGTTGGAGGAATGTGCTCAGCAAAGTGACGATCTTTCAATCTAGCCACATCCTCCACCACTGCTTCTCTAGGAACTCTTGCCTGTTCCAGCACAACAAGGCTAGCTATGATAGACTCCTGAAATTTCACAAATGTCATCCTTGACTCTGGAGAACTATCCTTAAACACAACAAAAGCATTAAAAGTTGCCAAGTGGAACAAGTGAAGCGCTAATTTCTTATACCACACATAAGACTTACGAGCAGCAGTGTAAGGTTCTAACCTCTGATCTACTCTATCAACACCACCCATGTGCTTATTATAGTCTAAGATGCACACAGGTTTGCGCACTTCGGCAACCTGACCCCAAACAGCCACAGGTGAAGTACTCTCATCATGGATGGTGCTTAGCATGTATACATCCCTCTTGTCTACAAATTTCAGAGCTAGCAGCTCATCATTCCGCAAGGCACTGCACTGTCCCTTCTCAAGTTTTTTACAGACAAGCTCTTTTGGATAGCCTTTCCGATTAGAGCGGATTGTGCCACAAGCAACAGTGTCCACTCTGAACAACTCCTTGAACAACCGAACTCCAGTGTAGAAGTTATCTACATATAAATGGTGACCTTTGTTAAACAGTCGTCTACCAAGTTCCCACACAATTTTCTCACTAACTCCAAAAGTGGGAGGACAACCAGGGGGGTCAATATTGGAATCCCTACCAGTGTAGACCCGGAAATTATAAACATATCCTGTACTACTTTCTGACAGCATATACAATTTAATTCCATACCGTGCCCTCTTGCTAGGAATGTACTGCCTAAAAACCAAACGACCCTTGAACAGGACCAAAGACTCATCTACAGATATTTCTTTCCCTGGAACATAGATCTCTGAAAACCGATCTACCAAATGATCAAGGACAGGTCTAATCTTAAAAAGACGGTCAGAATCAGGATGATCTCGTGGCAAGGCTAAAGCATTATCTACAAAATGCAACATCCGAAGAAGAAGCTCATACCGGTTACGACTCATGATGGCAGGAAATATAGCAGTTGCCATCAAGGGACTAGTAGACCAATATGAAGACAGCGACGGCTTCCTTATCAGCCCCATCAAAAAAGTTAAACCCAAGAACTTTTTCAACTCTTCCAGATTTGTGGGAATCCACCGGCTAGCTCTAGAGTGTGGCCTAAGTCTGGCAGCGTTGTCCCTCAAAAACTGCTCTGCATACAAATTAGTCTGCTCAACAATCTCTTCCAAAAATATATCGTCCATAAACAACTCAAAAAAGTTGACGGGCAAAAAGTTTTCCGTATTAACTCGACACCCTGGAAAACCAGTAAACGCAGGCAACTGTGGCTGCTCCATGTTTGGTGCAACCCATGCGTCAGGTCTTCCAATGGGAAGCCTTTCAGCCGCTGGCTCCTGCACCATTGGCACATCACTGTCCTCCTCTAAAACAGGCCCTTCATCAGCACTGAGAGTGGCTTCATCATCAGATGATTCATCTCTGACAGAAAATTCACTTCCAGAATCCTGCACTTCCTCCTCTGCCTCAGATGCAGAGTCAGTCTCATATTCATGGTCAGAAGATGACTCAAAAAGCACACTAACAACCTGCTGAGCGGTCATCCTACGGCTGGCCATGATCCTTCCTACTAAAATTAACTGGACAAATACACCACCAACAACCAGCACTGTGTAAGATAAGTAACAAAGTATAGGTTTATCACTAAGAATTATAAACTCAAAAACTATACTGCTCACTTGCCTGAAAAAGCTTGACTCACCAGCAACTACTCTGCACAGCCACAGCAATCACCAACGATATCCCACTAAAAAGAGAAAAAAAAAAGCAAATTAGACATAAGACAACACAATAATCATTGTGCATAACTCTAAGGACAATTTCACACACAATCCTGCATTCAGTACACCACCTACAAACATGTCATTCATGCATTGCAACAATACTCACTTGGAGTAAATTTATTTACTTACCTAAAACATGCAACTACGCAAACCGCAGGACAACTACTGCCAAAACTGCAACAAGCCACAGCAAAGTCAGCAAAAGCTTTGAACTAAAACAAAAAGGAGAAAAACTGTTATTATCATAAAAGTAAATACTTCGCCAGTTGACAAACACTCCGCCACTAACCATTTTTTCATTTTCCCGTGTCTAGTCTTCTCTGCTTGGGGGAAGATGGGCCTAAAAAAAAAATAGGCCAATCTACCCCCAAGGGGAGGGGGCAGAAATCACCCAGATTACATTGCACCCTTTGGGGGGGGGCGACCCTTGCCCAAGGTGCCACACCCCCACACAAAGCACACACACACATACATAGTATCCCTGGTGCTATGGGGATTCTGCCCCCCTTGGGGACAGAAAGGCCTAAAAAATAGGCATATCTGCCCCCTAGGGGGGCAGAACTGCCCAAAAATACATGTGGGCCCCTGGGGGCGACCCTTGCCCAAGGGGCCACCCCCCAACACAAAAAAAAAAAATCAACAATAAAATCCCTGGTGTCTAGTGGCTTTCTGCCCCCCTTGGGGGCAGATCGGCCTAAAAATAGGGCCAATCTGCCCCCAGGGGGGGCAGAAACGACGTAAAATACATTTGCCCCCAAAGGGGAGCGACCCTTGCCCAAGGGGCCGCCCCCCAACACAAAAAATACAAATCAACAATAAAATCCCTGGTGTCTAGTGGCTTTCTGTCCCCCTTGGGGGCAGATCGGCCTAAAAATAGGGCCAATCTGCCCCCAGGGGGGGCAGAAACGACGTAAAATACATGTGCCCCCAAAGGGGAGCGACCCTTGCCCAAGGGGCCGCCCCCCAACACAAAAAATACACAGCAACAATAAAATCCCTGGTGTCTAGTGGCTTTCTGCCCCCCTTGGGGGCAGATCGGCCTAAAAATAGGGCCAATCTGCCCCCAGGGGGGGCAGAAACGACGTAAAAAGCATGTGCCCCCAAAGGGGAGCGACCCTTGCCCAAGGGGTCGCTCCCCTACACTAATATTCACTCACACACACACACATACAGAAATCCCTGGTGTCTAGTGGGCATTCCTGCTGCCCGATCGCATCGCGATCGGGCAGCAGGAATGCTCAAAGAGACATCGAGGGAAAGGAAAACCCTTTCCTTTCCCTCGATGCCTCTCTGAGAGCACCCCCACCCCGCAGGAAGGTGAAATACTCACCTTCTCCCTTGACGCGCTGGAAGCAAATGGCTTCCAGCGCGTCATTCCCCGTTTCCATGAAATCAGCGCGCGATCGCGCGCTGACGTCATGGGGGGGGGGCGGGTGGGGTGGGCGTGAAAGGGGAAGGGATTCCCCTTTCAGCCCTGGCCTGGGGGTGTTGGGGGGCGGCCCTCGGGGGAAGCGCTAGCGCTTCCCCCGACTGCCAGTCCCTGGACGTAATGGTTACGTCCATGGCGCCACACGGGCGCTGCCATGGACGTAACCATTACGTCCGTGGCGGGGAAGGGGTTAAGTACATGTGCTGGACACTGGTCAATAAGAGTTCCCCACCTAAATGAAAACTTCATTGAAAGTAGGGATGTTAAGTATCATCTTGTATTAATAAACCCTCACCAATTCCAGTGATGGATTTATTAGTACATGCACTCAGAGGGCACCCTAGAGGTGCCCTCTGAAAACCCTACCAACTACTGGTGTACTGGCAGACTAGTTTTAGCCAGACTGTCAACAACGGACATGCTTCTGATCCCAAAGAGTGAAAGTCTCTGCTCTTGGGTGGTCAAGAACAAAGCCTGCTGTGGCAGGGCTGTTAACACACCCTCTTACCAGAATGACCTGCAAATCTGCATTCCAAGGAAGGGGGCTTCAAAGAGCCTGTCGCCCTTGGTATGCAGATCTGGCTTCCCTCAGAAGGGACGCCAACCTCCACTCCCCGACCCAGGGCCCATCTGGCACCTGGACAGCCAGGACAATTAGTAGTCAGAGCGGCATGTCTATTCCTTAGGTCAGTTCCACCCCTAATATGAGCTGCCTGATGTGGACACAAAATTTCAGTCTACCATCTTGGTTATGGCAGATCTAGGGACTCTAAGATAAGGTTATGCCCATTTTCTGCAGCCAGTGGTCATATAGGGGGCGTAGCCCATTAGCTACTACCCTACACTCACCTAACCCCTCTAAATTCAGTATTTGGGAGAGCTCCTGGCACCAGAAAATCAGATCATCCTGACCCGAAGAAGGACCCTCCAGAGCCGCAAAAGAGAGAACTGAAGACCAGTGACGGACTCTGCACCATCATCCTGCATGTGCCTTCAAAAGCCTGAGAGGACTGCCAGCCTTCACCCAAGATGCCCCGGACTGGGGGGAAGAGGACCACAGGTGTCCCTGTGTCCCCAAACCTTGTGAGACCTGAGCCCACTTGTGGGTTAAGGTCAAACTGGACCCTGAGTCCATGCCTTCAGCCTCTTTCTGCTGGCCCCCTCCACAGAGACTGCCACTGGTGACAGAAACCCAATGCTCCTAGATGCCTCTGTACCCGGCCGCCCCAGACTGAGAACAGGACCGGACCGATCCCCATTGACTTCCATGGGCACCCAATGCTGAACTGCATCCCTACACTTGGCCGTCCCAGTGCTGCCCGAGGTGACCTGTTGGTGTGGCCTAGGGCCCTGCCCTATACTCACTTTAAGTCTGGAAGATTGGTCCAGTAAGTTGTTATGAAGTACCTGTTTCCGGTATATGTTTTCTCCCCAGAGGGTAACATTGCAGCTTCAGAAATTTGCAGTAACTGTCGACTTTATAAACCTGTGAAAATTGCTATTGCAAAACGTACTTATCCAATCGTACTGATTCTGGTGTTTAAATATATAGAGAGATACCTGTTGTTTTTTTTTTTTTTTTTTAATACATTGGTGTGGCTTGCCTTCTTGAGTTGTGTGTCTCATTTACTGACTGTGTGCCTAGGGTAAACGTCTAACACTTCTCTCTGATAAGCCTAAAGTTGACAGACCACACTACCCACTTTGAGAGTACCTTGGGATTGCTAGAGCAAGCCCTTGTCCACTAGTAAGGGAACCCCTTGACTCCTTACACAGTATATCTAATTATGCTATAGTATAAGAGCCAGCTGCATTCATTGGTGGTGCAGTGGTGGACTTGGCACTTGCTGTACCACTAGGTTAATAAGTAATACCACAAAGGAATCCAAAATTGTCTTTAGTCAGGAAATATTTTTTCAAATTTTTCTAAATTGTTTAAAATTCACAGTTAGGGCCTTGTGTTAAGTACCCCAGTCTAAACGGTTTAGATTTAAAAATTACTTTAGTTAGTAAGGCCCTTTCAGAAGTGTACTAAGGATTTGTTTTAGCTATCTAATAAGGTCCCAACTACTTTAAAACCATGACTGAGGTAGCAGGACCCTCCCAGAAGCTCAACCTGGGCCCCTAAAAAAACCTTAAGATGGCCCAACTTAAAGCCCATTACCAAGCAGGACACTTGTCATGGGGTCTAAACCCACAAAAGCCAATTTACAAGAATTGCTGGCAGAAAATGATAGAGCCATGGCAATGAAAGAAACTCATGATGAGAATGGAGAAGAGGATGCTGAAGAGGATGATGGGTCCCTCGAAAATCCTACAGATATTAACACCACTGGGAACACTTTTGATAGTATCCCAGAAGATGCAGACAGTGAAGGTGCTGATCTGCACAATCCAGCTAAGAAGATAGAATTAGAGGCTAACATCTTAGCTATAGAGAAAGGAAGCACTGAGATTGGCATAGGACCCATCTCTGGTGGCAGCTGTTGTGATTCTCTCATCCAGGTCAAGTTCTTGTGTTGTGTGCAGCCAGCTACCCCAGGGGTGCTGGCTCTATCATGTTACATTATATAATTAATGTGGTCAACTGCATTGAATTGTCATTGCTGAGTTTAATCAAGGCTTGTTACTTATTGCTGCTTATGTACACAGTTGCCACTACCAAGGCCTGTTTATTCTGTTTCCACAAGACTGGTTTGTACACACCTCAGCCTGTGCACGTTTCTAGACAGCTGCTATCCTGCTTGCTAGGTAACACCCTCGTGCTCTTCTGTTTGCCATGTGTTACTCGTGACTTCTTCCCAGAGTGTAGGGAAATGCCTCCCTTGGCATGGTTACCCCCTAACTTTTTGTCTTTTGTTGATGCTAGCTATGATTGAAAGTGTGCTGGGATCCTGCTAACCAGGCCCCAGCACCAGTGTTCTTTCCCTAAACTGTACCTTTGTTCCCACAATTGGCACAGCCCTGGCACACAAATAAGTCCCTTGTAACTGGTATCCCCGGTACCAAGGGCCCTGTGGCCAGGGAAGGTTTCCAAGGGCTGCAGCATGTATTATGCCACCCTGGGACTCCTCACTCAGCACATGCACACTGCCTCTCAACTTGTGGGTGTTGGTGGGGAGTAAATGACTAAGTCGACATGGCACTCCCCTCAGGGTGCCATGCCCACATCCCACTGCCTGTGGCATAGGTAAGTCACCCCTCTAGCAGGCCTTACAGCCCTAAGGCAGGGTGCACTATACCACAGGTGAGGGCACAGTTGCATGAGCACTATGCCCCTACAGTGTCTAAGCCAAATCCTAGACATTGTAAGTGCAGGGTAGCCAAAAAGAGTATATGCTCTGGGAGTCTGTCAATTACGAACTCCCCAGTTCCAGTAAATGGCTACACTGAAATCTGGGAAGTTTGGTATCAAACCTCTCAGCACAATAAATCCACACTGATGCCAGTGTGGGATTTATTGAAAAATGCACACAGAGGGCATCTTAGAGATGCCCCCTGTATACCAGTCCAAACACCAGTGTTAGGCTGACCAGTTCCTGCCAGCATGCCACAACCAGACGAGTTTCTGGCCACATGGGGTGAGTGCCTTCTCACCTCCCCCTGCAGGAACTGTAACACCTGCTGGTGAGTCTCGAAGGCTCATGCCTGTTGTTACAGTGCCCCAGAGCATCCCAGCTAGTGGAGATGCCCACCCCTCCAGACACAGCCCCCACTTTTGGTGGCAAGTCCGGAGGAGATAATGAGAAAAACAAGGAGGAGTCACCCACCAGTCAGGACAGCCCCTAAGGTGTCCTGAGCCGAGGTGACCCCTGCCTTAAGAAACCCTTCATCTTGGTTTTGGAGGATTCCCCCAATAGGAATAGGGATGCACCCCGCCCCTCAGGGAGGAGGCACAAGGAGGGTGTAGCCACCCTCAAGGACAGTAGCCATTGGCTACTGCCCCCAGATCTAAACACACCCCTAAATGTAGTATTTAGGGGCGACCCTGAACCCAGTAAATCAGATTCCTGCACCCTGAAGAAAGAAGGAGTGCTGACCTGAAAGCCCAGCAGAGACGACGGAGACAACAAATGGCTTGGCCCCAGCCCTACCAGCCTGTCTCCAGACTCCAAGAACCTGCACAGCGATACATCCAGAGGACTCAAAGGACTGACTTGCACCTAAAGGACCAAGAACCTCCTGAGGACAGCAGCTCTGTCCAGAAACAACAGAAAAGAAACCAACTTTAAAGAGACTAACTTCCAGCCATAAGCGTGAGTCTTCACACTATGCACCCAACGCCCCAGGCTTGAGTTCAGGACAACCAACACTGCAGAGAGGACTCCCAGGTGACTCCAATGACATGGACACCCTGAGTCGACCTCCCAGCACCACCACAGCGATGCCTGCAGAGAGGATCCAGAGGCTCCCCCTGACCGTGGCTACCTGGTAACAAAGGAACCCGACACCTGGATCAAGAACTGCACCCGCAGCCCCCAGGACTGAGAAGAACCAGTGCAGGAGTGACCAGCAGGTGGCCCTCATCTTAGCCCAGTCGGTGGCTGGCCCGAGAAACTCCTAGTGCCCTGCCTGCATCGCCAGAGTTACCCCCATTGTTTTCTACAGCAATCCCACCTACTTTGCATCCGGCCGCCCCTGTACAGCTGAGGGTGTGTTTTGTGTTCCTGTGTGTGTGTGTCCCGGTGCTCTACAAAACCCCCCTGGTCTGCTCCCCGAAGACGCATGTACTTACCTGCTAGAAGACTGGAACCGGAGCACCCCTGTTCTCCATAGGTGCCTATGTGTTTTGGGCCCTCGTTTGGCCTCTGCACCTGACCGGCCCTGTGTTGCTGGTGCGGTGGCTTTGGGGTTGCCTTGAACCCCCAACTGTGGGCTGCCTATGCCCAGGAGACTGAACTTGTAAGAGCTTTACTTACCTGCGAAACTAACCAATACTTACCTTCCCCAGGAACTGTTGATTTTTACACTGTGTTCACTTTTAAAGTAGCTTATTGCCATTTTAACCAAAACTGTGTGTACTACTGTTTTAAATCAAAGTTCTATATTTACCTGTGTGAAGTACCTTGCAATTGATGAACTTACCTAAATCTTGAATCTTGTGGTTCTAAAATAAATTAGGAAATTATTATTTTTTATATAAAAACCTATTGGCATGGAGTTAAGTCTTTGAGTGTGTGTTCTCATTTACTGCCTGTGTGTGTACGACAAATGCTTCACACTACCCTCTGATAAGCCTACTGCTTGACCACACTACCACAAAACAGAGCATTAGTATTATCTAATTTTGCCACTATCAACCTCCAAGGGGAACCCTTGGACTCTGTGCACACTATCTCTCACTTTGAGATAGTATATACAAAGCCAACTTCCTACACAGAGAGACTATAAATAGCCTCACAAGGTCAGACAGTGCTTGGCTTTGTTTCCTGTTTCTGCGGAGCTGAGGTCGGGAGGGCCAGCCAACTCCTCCAACCTTCTTTACTGTTGTCCGGTAACCAGGGATAGGACTAAGTTGAGGTCAGAGCCAGCCCAGCAGAGAATTCCCCAAGGCTTTCTCGCTGTTTCCCGTCAACCAGGATCCAGTACTTGTCCCATTCAAGCTATGTGACAAGATAAAAGGCACTCACAGGAGTGTGAATGCCTTCAAATGCTTTTGAACTAATCCTTTGTGTACTTTTAAAAGATTTTGTTGAATTTCATTTCTCCAAAGAGAGACATTCAAGGTGGTTAGCATGAATGTCTGAAAAACTGTTCAGCTTTGATTATTTTAATTATTACTCTTATTCAACCACCTGTTGTCTTTAACTTATGACCTGTGAAAGAAAGTAACACATGTAAAACCAGTTGTAAGAGTATAACCCTCATTAATGTTTGTGTGTGTGCTGCCTGTAACTAACAAAATCACAAAATCCCACAAATCATTTTCAGCGTTGATCCATACTCAAAGTCAGTGATTGTCACAAAAGAGAACTTAGGGGGCAATCATGTTTTGAAAGTCTTCGGAGCTTTATTGTTCAATATTTGCTTGTGGGAAGAAATATTTCCATTTCATGTGTTTTGTGTAAGTTAAATGTTTAGTGGGTGGAACAATGTCAAGAGTGATCACTTTACACGATGTAGGATGGAGAGAAGTCCCAGGCAATAGTGGCGCATTCCTGCCAGCCCTAGATTGGAGAGAAAGTACAAGGAAGCGAGTTAAGTGACAGGTGATTATCTGGGGGTTTGAGTGAGTGCGTGAGCATTAGTTGCTTAATGGGCAGCACGTCACTCATACCTGTTTCTTTCCTGTATAGAACCTGACTCCTCAACAATGTAATGAAAACTACCAGCTGCACCCCCAAGAATAGGGGCCCGGCTGGACGAGGCAGCAGTGGTAGTATTTCTTTTTGTCTCTCTCTCATCCAAATCGCCCTCCCTTTGGGGACACTTGCCGGGACTCCCATGTTAAGATCGACAGTGCTGAGAGGTGTCCTTGTAGGACAGGGGAACAGTCATCGCCCTTGCAGACGACTTGCTTTTCAGGTAAGTGGTCAAGCTCTCACAACAGCAAAATTTTTAATAAGGAGAAAGAAGAAGCTTTTGACCCTAAGATCCCCAAAGGAGTTGTCCCCAAATATTCATAGGGTGATGATATCACAAAGTGGTTTACATGCTTTGAAAGGGCTTGTAAAATTAGGAATCTCAGCCAGGAGTATTGACGCTCTCTACTCAGGGAGCTGTTCAGAAAGTGTAGGGATAGACTCCTAACACTGAGTGAGGCAGATGCAGAGTCCTATGACCGCATGAAGGATACCCTGATTGAGGGGTTTGGACCCACAACTGAGGGGTACAGGATCAGGGAGACTAGAAAAACCAAGTCAATCCTGGGTAGATTTTGTTGACTTCTGATTCAAGACACTAGGTGGCTGGTTGAATGGGAACTAGGTGCAAGACTATGATGGGCTTTATAATCTTATTATGGATGAGCATCTGTTGACTAACTGTGTTTCCGATAAATTGCATTAGTACCTGGTAGACCTAGGTCCAATTTCTCTCCAAGACTTGGGAAAGAAGGCAGACCAGTGTATCCAAGAAAACTCATAGTGCAGTGACCAAAAGAAAGGGTTGCTAAGCCCAGTCTAAGGATACAAACAAAGAGCCTTCTAAATGCCCCCCAAAACCTATTCAGGAGATGGGCTCCAAGACAAGACAGAGACCAAGGGTGGGTACCATGTAAAGAATTGGGATCTTAAGAAGGCTTGGTGCTTCAATTGTAAAACCAATAGGCACCGAACTAGAGACCCTGTCTATCCCAAAAAGAATCCTCCTAATACACCTGCAGCTCCTGTAGCTCCTGCTGCAGTTGTAAGTCTCCAGATGGGTTCCCTGGTGTACCCTGACCATGTCAGAGAGAATACACAGAAGCAAGTTCAGTCTCTCAGGATGTGGTGGATGTAGCTGCCCTGGCTATATGGTCCAGTAAAATGGAGAAATACTGACAACAGCTCACATAAATGGGATCAGAGTTGAAGCTCTGAGGGATACAGGTGCAAGAGTCACCATGGTGACTGAGAAACTGATATCACCAGAACAATATCTGACTGGTGAAAACCTTAAAAGTCATCAATGCTGACAACCAAACTAAGGTCCATCCCATGCCAATGGTGTCCTCAGAATGGGGAGAGGTTACAGGCCAAAAGAAGGTGGTGGTATCCTCTGCAATTACTGCAGCCTGTCTGCTAGGAAATGATCTGGAGTACTCAGCATGAGCTGAGCACGAAAGAAAGACCTATGCAGCTCTGCTGGGTGTACCTGAGTGGGTGTGTGTAAAGGTAAGAGCAGAATGCAAAGCCCAGGGTGACAAAGAGGCACTGGAGCCTGGAATAATGTCCCAGTCCTCCAAGAGAAAAGGCAAGAAGACTGGTAAGCCAGCTTCTGATCACCCACGATCCTGGTCCCCTCTCCTCAGGCAGAAGACCTGTCAGCCCTTGATGGAAACGAGCCTTAGGAAGTTGGGCCTTACACGGCAGAGCTCCTAGGCCCGGGGAGCCCTCTAGGGAAGAACTCTGGCAGGGACAGAGGACCTGTCTCACTGTGAAGAGCCTACAACAGCAAGCCGCTGACGAGGAAAAGGATGTCAGTGGCACCTACCAAACCTACTGGAAGGAGGGACATCACATTCCCCTAGCTGGGCATCTTGGCCAGACCAAAACCTGGAGTAGGTTAGTTCCTCACTTCTACTGGCCAGGTATGTCCCAGAAGGAGAAGGAGTTTTGTAACTACTGTGTTACCTGTCAAGTCCATGGCAAGACTGGTAGCCACCCAAAGGCCCCCTTAATTAACCTTCCAATGGTTGGTGTTCCCTTTGAAAGGGCAAGGGTTGATGTTGTTGGCCCCTTGGACCCTCCAAAAGCATTAGGGAACTGAGTTATACTGTTGATAGTGAATCATGCCACTAGGTACCCTGAAGCTATTCCCCTTAGGACTGTCACTGCTCTTGCAGTTTCGAGGGGCCCTCAAGTGTGCTCACAAGGGTGGGTTTTTCTAAGGAGGTTGTATCAGACAGAGGTAGTAACTTCATGTCTGGTTACCTTAAGGACAAGTGGAATAAATGTGGGGTGACATACAAGTTCACTACCCCATATCAGCCACAAACCAATGGTTTATTTGAGAGATTCAATAAAATCATGAAAGACGTCATTGCAGGACTCCTGAAAAACTCAGGAGATGGAATATCGTGTTACCTTTCTTGCTTTTCCCCTACAGAGATGTTCCAAAGAAGAGAGTAGGTTTTTTGACCCTTTGAACTTCTGTTTGGTCATCCTTTAAGAGGACCATTGTGTCTAGGCTGGGAGAGACCTCTCAAAGAGCCCAAACAAGACATTGTGGACTGTGCACTTGGCCTACATTCCAGGATAGCTCAGTACATGGAAAAAGCATCCGAAAACCTTGAGGCCAGCCAAGAGGTCCAGATGCTCTGGTATAACCAAAAGGCTGCAGTGGTGGAGTTCCAACCAAGGCAGAAGGTGTGGGTACTGGAGGCTGTGGCTCCCCGGGCACTCCAGGACAAATGTAGTGGCCCTTGCTCTATTCTTGAGGTCATCTATCTAGTTGATCTAGGCACTCACAGGAACCCGCAGAGGGTCAACCATGTGAACTGTCAACACCAGAGCAGTACGCGCTCTATTGGCGACAAAAATGCAAAAACCCAGCACTCTCAAAACAATGTAATTTATGCATTGTGCTGATATGTTGTGGTTTAACCTTTTGCATTGCAGAGTTCAATCCTGAAAACTTATTTTTAATATGCTTACAAATACTGTTCCTTTGCAATGTATTGCTGCAGGTTTTCAGAGTTTGTTAGGGTGTGGTCCCCTTCCAGGGCCTTCCAGAGACTTTCCCTGCAACATGCCTGGGCGTGGTTCTGGGCTGGGCCAAAATTCTATAAAAGAGAGCCAGCCCAACTCCCAGTGCTCACTATTCAGAGGTCCCGGTGCAGAGCAGCAGCTTCTTCCTGAGCTCCTGTCCCGGCGGCCTATTTGGATCTTCCAGTCTTCTGCCCTTCATCCTTCATTGGTGATCATTGTTCCAGGCGGTAAGACAGTGGTTGGACAATCCCGACACCGTTATTGAGAATTTTCCTATTCTTGGTTTAATTCTTAAATGAGTAACAGATTACTTGCGCGCTACCATTTCTTGACATTTATATAGTAGTTTACAAATAGGCAATTTGTTTCATAAAGGTTTGACTTTGTTATTCATTGCGTGCTACCATTTCTTGACATTGGCATGGTGGCTTAAGAATCGGCAAGACGAGCGATTCGTTTTATGGTGTTTAAACATTGTTGTCCATTGCGCGCTACTATTTCTTGACATTTACATGATGTTTTACGAATTGGCAAAACGCTCAACTTGTTTCATGAGGATTTAACTCTGTTGTTTATTGCGTGCTACCATTTCTTGACATTTACATGGTGGCTGAAGAATCGGCAAAAGAAGCGCGATTCGTTTAATTGTACTTTGATCTTGTTATTTATTGTGAGCTGTTATTTCTTGACATTTACATCGGGTTTTACGAATCAGCAAGACGCGCGATTCGATTAATGGTGATTTGACATTGGTATTTTACATGGTGACACTCGAATCGGCAAGACGCACGATTCTCTCCTCAAGTTTAATTCATGTTGTTTATTGTATGCCACTATTCTAAGATATTTATTATGTAATATTCGAGTTGACAAGTTATGTGATTTGTTTCCTGAATCCATATTGTGTTATTCATGGTGCACAATCCTTTTATGGTGTTTACTATATATATATATTTATGGACTGAGTAGCTCGAACCACTCAGACTCAAGTCGAGGCATTCCTACAGGTGGTTTGTCAAGGGGTATGGTACCATTGCGGCACCCCTCACAGAACTGAGCTCTAAGAAAATGCCAAAGAAAGTGAGCTGCAAAAGGCTTTTGACACTTTGAAGGAAGCAATGTGCTCAACACCAATTCTGAAAGCACCAGATTACTCTAGGCAGTTCAGAGTGTAGACAGATGCCTCTGAATACAGGATAGGAACTGTCCTATCACAAACTAATGATGATGGCCATGACCAATGTGTTGCTTTCATTAGCAGGGGGTTACTCCCCAGAAAGCAGCGTTGGAGTCCCACTGAGAGGGAAGACTTTGCTGTGGTCTGGTACCTGAAGAAGCTGAAACCATATCTATAGGAAAGTACCCTCTTTCTTGGCATGGTTACCCTCATTTTCTGCCTGTTGTCAGTGTGTTTGATTGTGTACTGTACCTTTTACTTCCCACAACTGGCATACTAGTCCCCTCCATGTAAATCCCTAGTATACGGTACACAGGGCATTGAGGTACCAGGGGATCCCTATGGGCTCTAGCAGTTATTCTGCCATCTATAGGGAGCCCATGCAAAGGGTTCTGCAGGCCTGCCATTGCAACCTGCGTGAAACGGGTACACACACCTGTTTTCACTACAGGGCACTACACCAGGTAACAATAAGTCACCCCTATGGTAGGCCCTCTCAGCCCAGCGGGCAGGGTGCAGGTAACTGTGTGTGAGAGCACCCCTCCACTAGCAGAGGTGCCCCCACAAACTCCAGGACAATTTTCCTGAACTTTGTGAGTACGGAAACACCATTTTATGCGTGTACTGGACATAGGTCACTACCTATGTCCAGCTACATAATGGTATCTCTGAACTTGTCAATGTTTAGTATCAAACATGTCGAAATCATACCCCAATACTGTTGCAAGTATTGGAAGTATGATTCCATGCACTCCGGGGGCTCCTTAGAGGACACCCAGCATTGCTACCACCAGTCTTAAAGGGTTTTCCAGACAGCCCGAGCTGCTGCCACCCCTCAGACAGGTTTCTGCCCTCCTGCTGCTTGATCTGATCAAGCCCAGGAATGCAGAACAAAGGATTTCCTTTGGGAGAGGGAGGTAACACCCTCTCCCTTTGAAAATAGGTGTTACTGGCTTGGGAGGGGTAGCCCTCTGTGCATAAACCAGTCCACACAGGTTCAGGTACCCCCAGTCCCTGCTCTGGCGCAAAACTGGACAACTCCCCTGTCCATCACCACACCAGAGGTGGTGCTCAGAGCTCCTCAAGAGGGTCCCTGGGTTATGCCATCTTGTTTCCAAGGTTGGCAGGGAACTCTAGAAGCATCTGAGTGACAAGGTCAGGCAAGTGACATCAGATCCCCCTCCTGATAGGTGCTTACCTGACTAGGTGAACAATCCCCCTTTCAGGGCTATTTAGGGTCTCTCTCTTGGGTGAGTTCTCAGATTCGGCTTGCAGGACTCCTCTGCAACCTCCACTCTGACTTCAGACCTCCGAAACTGCGACTGGAACCTCCAGGACCCGACAAGCTTACTCCAAGAAGAAGAACTCTTCTGCAACATAGTTTCCAGGGCTCCTTCCAGCAATTGTAACATTTCCACCGGCTGTGCATCCACTGAGGGCTGTGTGTCTTCAGCCTACACTAGAAGAAATAAGGAATCTCGCTTGGAGAGGAGTCACTTCCCTGCATCCGCAGGCACCTGCTGCAACAAAAACTCGCTGTGTGGATCTCCTCTCATCCTGAGCTGCGTAGATTCTGCATCACGGGTGGTGGTCCAGAGTAGTCCTCTTGGTCCTCTCTGCCAGCTGTCAAACTTTGGTGGAGGTAAGCCTATTTCCTTCCCACGCAGGACAGTACCCCTATGCACCACGTCTCTTGCAGCTTCAAAGGCTTGTTGCATCTCCTCCAAGGGATCTTCAGGCGACGTGTAGCTCCAGTCCCTAGCACTCCTTCCTGTGATGCACAGCCTTCTGCGTGGCTCTCCTGCGGTGTGGGATCCTTCTGCGACTTCTGTGTCCCCGTCCTGTGGGACTCCTGTAGGTGCTGCCTCTGCTCCTGTGGGCTCTCTCTGTCACTGAGGGCACCCTCGGACCCTCCTGGGTTGAGTCCTCCTGGGCCTTGTTGGTCCCCGGTAGATCAAGTTTTCCACTAACCGCGAATTTGCCTTTGCCAAGGCTTGTTGATAGACTTCCTGCACCGACTTCCATGTGCAATTTTCACTCCAGCGTGGGACATCTTCTGCATCCATCAGGAACTCTTCTCCGACTTCAGGGCTGCAATGCTGACCTGTTCTTCCTCACCGTTGACCAACTCCTCCAAGTACAGCTGGGTGGGTAGTAGCTCCTACTCCTCCTGGACTCCACTGACACTTTTGGACTTGGTTCCCTCTCTCCAGAGGTGGTCTTCTCCTGGAATCCACCACTGGTTTCTGGCAGTCTTGTCTGGGTGTCTTCTTTTCCTTTCTTCTGGGTGGTTTGGGGAAATTCCAGTGACTTACTCCTTGTTGGAAATGGCCCTTTTTGCAGGGTGATCCCCAGTCTTTTTGCCTCCTTCCTCCTATTTTTTCTGACCTGTTTTTGTTGGCTTTAGGATGCTGGGCACTTTTCCACTGCTAACCAGTACTAAAGTGCATATGTTCTCTGTGTAAAGTGTACTGTTGATTGGTTTATCCATGATTGAAATATTTGTTTTACTGGTAAGTCCCTAGTAAAGTGCACTAGAGTTGCTCAGGGCCTGTAAATCAAATGTTAGTAGTATGCCTGCAGCACTGGTTGTGTCACCCACATTAGTAGCCCTGTAAACATGGCTCAGACCTGCCACTGAAGTGTCTGAGTGCAGTTTTAAACTGCCAATTTGACTTGCCAAGTGTACCCACTTGCCAGGCCTCAACCTTCCCTGTTACTACATGTAAGGCACCCCTAAGTTAGGCCCTAGGTAGCCCAATGGGCAGGGTGCAGTGTATGTGTAAGGTAGGACATATACTAGTGTGTTTTATATGTCCCAACAGTGAAATACTGCCAAATTCGGTTTTCACTGTGCATGGCCTATCTCTCACATAGGTTAATATGGGGGCTGCCTTTAAATATCCTTAAAGCGCAGATTCTCTTTGAGAGCAGACAAAAATGTGGAGTTTAGGATCTCTGAGCTCACAATTTAAAAATACATCTTTTAGTGAACTTGGTTTTTAGATTGTTAGTTTGAAAATGCCACGTTTAGAAAGTAGGCATTTTCTTGCTTAATTTATTCTGTGACTGTCTGTTTGTGGATTCCCCGTTTGGGTCAGTTTGACAGTTGGGCTGTTTACACCTCTCCTCCAGACAGTGACACAAACGGGGCTGGGGTGTACCCTGCATATCTTGATTAGCCATCTGTGCTGGAGAGGAGGGGAGGAGTGGTCACTCACACCTAAAAGGACTGTGCCTGCCCTCACACAATGCCATCTCCGACTCCCTGGTGAGTGTCTGGGGCCTGGCCTGCACAAGGAAGGATCTTGCAAACACTTGAGACTTTGCTTTGAAGTTTGCCAAGTTCAAAGGCAGAACTGGGTATAAGAAGAAGACACAAAACCCCAGACTTGTAGAATCTTTCTGGAATCAAGACGAACCTCTGCAAGGAGAAGAGCTGAAGGAGGAGTACTGTCCCTTTGCTGTGCTGCTTTGCTGGACTGGCCTGCAGTTGCTGCTTCTGCCTGAAAAGAACGCAAAGGGTGAGCTGCTGTGTGTCCTGCTTGAGAAAATTCTCCAAGGGCTTGGAGTAGAGCTTGCCTCCTGTTGGAAGTCTCAGGGTCACCAAAAGACTTCAGTTTCCTCAACCTGCAGCACTGGGTACTGTGTGTTTTGTGCTGTTCAAGAAGAGAAACCACAGCGATGCCGGCAATGACGCCGCTGGCCTGAACCGTGACCTGCCGATGCCACACGGTCGCATTGCCCCGCTTCGCACCACGACCCTGGGGTCTCCTTGACGCAGTCATCGGACGACTTCACTGAGCCACTGCTCGCACCGCGACCTGTGGGCCTCGCACTCCGGCATTGCCTGCTCACACCGCAGCCTGGGCATTCCCGACGCCACCGCTCTGGCTGACACCGGCGCCGCTGCCTGCACTGTGACCGGTGGACACCGCACATCGCACCGCCCCGCTTCACACTGCAGTCCTGGTCTCATTGACGCCGCTGGACGCCGTCACCGAGCCACTGCCTGCACCGTGACCTGTGGGCACAGTGTGTCGCATCGTCCCGCTTCGCACCGCAGCCTTGACGCCATCCACCTGACTTCATCAGCCTGGAGTTCAAGCCGCAACGCGTGTGACCTCAAGGGCCCGATGACTCCTGCACCGACTCTGGAACAGACACCGCGACGTCAGCAACGCCACTCTCTGGAGCTCACTGCGAGGATCACAACGCCCTGCAAATCCAAGGTACTTTTTGCGGGTCTTCCCAACACCGTAGCTGGCCCGCAACGCCGCGACCGGCCTGAACTGTTGGTTTTGCTGATCATGACACCATGATAGCCCCAAGTGGAGCTATCGACTTCAAGGAACTGCATTTTTGAGTAAATCTTGCGGAATTCATATTTTTATTACTGTATGTTGGATTTGTATCGTATTTGGTCTTGTTTTATATAGATAGATACTGATATTTTTCTAAAACTGGTGTGGTGTCCTTTTGTAGTGTTTTCATTTATTACTGTGTGTTATGTGCAAATGCTTTACACAATGCTTCTGAGATAAGCCTGACTGCTTGTGCAAAGCAACCAAGGGGGTGAACAGGGGTTTTCTGAGCAGATATCTCCCTTATCCTGACTAGAGTGAGGGTCCCTACTTGGACAGGGTGCAAACCGACTGCCAACTAGAGACCCCGTTCCTAACACTCCTGCTTTGCTGGTCGCTGGGGGGTACTGTGTTACTTCTAGTACTCCTAGCCACCTCTCCACATTCCACTTTCCTAGGTGGGAGTCCTGTGTTCAAATCCCATTTTTTTAGTATATGGTTTGGGCTCCCACATGGTCACTACTGGCTATCTCCATTTGTACTGTTTTCTAACCTTTTCTATGCCTATTACTATTTACTAGTGTATATAATTAGTGTATTACTTACCTCATATTGGAAGGTTGCCCTTCTTGTACTTTGTGGTATTGTATTCCAAAAATAAAGTACCTTTATTCAGCCAGACTGGACCCCCCGTTCACGCCTGCAGCCCCCCTGCACCACAACCAGTGACAGAAACCCAATGATCCAAGACGCCTCTGCACCTGGCTGCACCGAACAGAGGAGTACAGGACCACTGGTGTCCCTATGTCCCCGAATATCACAAGATATGAACCCTCCTGTTGGTTTACCCAGACTGGTCCACCACTCCCTGCCGGCAGCATTTCTGTGACCCGACTGATCCCTATTGACTTCCAAGGGGCACCCGATGCTGAACTTCACTCAGCCTCCCCAGTGCCAATCTAGGTGAACGTTTGGTGGGGCCTAGGACCCTGCTCTGTGATTACCTTAAGTCTAGAAGACTGGTCTTGTAAGTTGCTGTCAAATACCTTTTTGCTGTATATGTTTTCTCCCCCATAGGTCAACTTTTTAAACCTGTGATAATTTATATTGCAAAACGTACTTACCTGATTTTATTGGATCCTGGTGCCTATATATATATATATATATATATATATATATACCTTTTATTTTTTCTAAAATGGTGTGGATATTCTTCTTGAGTCACGTGTCTCATTTATTGACTGTGTGCCTATGGTAAATGTCTAACACTCCTCTCTGGTGAGCCTAAGGCTGCCCGACTACACTACCTCCTGAGAAAGCAGCTTGGGATTGCTAGAGCAAGCCCCTGTCCACTAGTAAGGGAACCTCTGGACTCTTTGCACAGTGTATCTCATTTTGATATACTGTATAGAGAGCCAGGCATCCTCTGCCAGGCATGGCGCCTCAAGGCCACTGTCAATGAAACTGCTCTGTCTAGCTAGTCAGTCGTGTGCAGTCTGTAACAGATTGTGAACTTTGCGGTCTCTCCCACCGGCAAAAGCCTGAGAGAGTAGAGCCTGGGCTGCCTCTGGGTCTTGTGCAAGTGTATCACACAGCATATGGGAATAACAGCCTGAAAGGCATCAATCAATCAATCAAAAAAATGTGTAGAGCGTGCTACTCACTCGTGAGGGTCTCAAGGCACTGGGAGGGGAATTGGGGGGGGGGGGCAGGGAGGGTCACTGATCGAACAACCATGTCTTGAGGTTCTTTCTGAAAACCAGGAGGTATTTGGTTTTGCGAAGGTCGGTGGGGAGGGAGTTCCAGGTTTTGGGGGCGAGGTAGGAGAAAGACCTGCCTCCTGTGGTGGTGCGTTGGATGCGGGGGACTGTGGCTAGGGCGTGGTCGGCTGATCGGAGGTTGCGTGTGGGAGTGTGGAAGTTAACTCTTTCGGTGAGGTAGGTTGGGCCGGTGTTGTGGAGGGATTTGTGTGCGTGGATGAGGATCTTGAA
This sequence comes from Pleurodeles waltl, assembly GCF_031143425.1. Lineage (NCBI taxonomy): Eukaryota > Metazoa > Chordata > Amphibia > Caudata > Salamandridae > Pleurodeles > Pleurodeles waltl. The sequence goes on along the minus strand of NC_090440.1, from coordinate 1,638,188,360 downwards.
TGTGATTCTCTTGTCTATGGGGAGCCAGTGAAGGGATTTGAGGTGTGGTGAGATTCGTTCGTGGCGGGGGAGGCCCAGGACGAGATGTGCGGCTGTGTTCTGGATTCTCTGGAGTATGCGTTTGAGTTTGAGTGTGGTGCCGGCGTAGAGGGCGTTACCATAGCCCAGTCTGCTGTTGATGAGTGCATGGGTGACTGTCTTTCTGGTTTCTGGGGGAATCCATTTGAAGGATTTTTTTTAGAGTGCGGAGTGTGTGGAAGCAGGAGGTTAGAGCATTGATTTGCTGTGTCATGGAGAGGGAGGGGTCAAGGATGATGCTGAGGTTGCGTGCGTGGTTTGCGGGGGTGGGTGCGGGGCCTAGGCGGTGGGCCACCAGGAGTCGTCCCATGTGGTCTTGTTGGGGCCGAAGATGATGATCTCGGTTTTGTTTGAGTTGAGCTTGAGGTGGTTAGAGGTCATCCAGTTGGCAGTGTCGAGGAGAGCGGCGTGTAGGTTGGTTTTGGCAGTGGTGGGGTTGCGGGTGAGGGAGAGAATGAGTTGGGTGTCATCTGCATAGCAGAGGATAGTGATTCCGTGTGCTCGGAGGATGTTGGCTAGGGGGATCATGTAGATGTTGAAGAGTGTGGGGCTGAGGGAGGACCCTTGGGGGACTCTGCAGGTGATCTTGGTAGTGTTGGAGTGGAAGGGTGGAAGGCGGACTCTCTGGGTCCGGTCGGTGAGGAAGGAGGTGAGCCAGTCTAAGGCTTTGTGGCGAATTCCTATGTTGTGGAGGCGTGTGCGGAGTGTGTGGTGGCAGACGGTGTCAAAGGCTGCGGAGAGGTCTAGGAGGATGAGTGCGACGGTCTCGCCTTTGTCGACTTTGGTCCTGATGTTGTCAGTGCATGCGATGAGGGCGGTTTCCGTGCTGTGGTTTTTGCGGAACCCGGATTGTGAGGGGTCAAGAGTGTTGTTTGCTTTGAGGAAGTGGGATAGGCGGGCTTTGACTAATTTCTCTGCAACCTTGGCGGGGAAAGGGAGGAGGGAGATGGGGCGGTAGTTGGAGAGGACCTCCAGGTCGGCTTTTTTTTTTTTTGTTTTTTAGGATATCTGTGATTTCCGCGAGCTTCCAGGGGTCTGGGTAGGTGGCGGAGTCGAAAGAGGAGCTGATTGTGTTGCAGAGTATGGGGGCAATGGTTGGGCTAGCTTTGTTGTAGATGCGGTGTGGGCAGGGATCGGAGGGGGAACCGGAGTGGATGGAGTTCATGTTTTTTTTGGTTTCTTCGTGTGTGGTGGGGGTCCAAGTGGAGAGTGTGGTGGGGGGGTCATGAGTGGGGGTTGGGTGAGTGAGGGGTGTGTGTGGTGGATGTGTGTGGTATGAAGCTGTTGTGGATGTCCAGGATTTTGTGGAGGAAGTGGTTGGAAAGGGCGTCACATAGGGGCTGTGTGTGTGTGGGGTCTATGTTGCTGGCTTTGGGTTTTGTAAGTTCATTGATGATGGTGAAGAGTTCTTTGCTGTTTTGAGAGTTTATGTCAAGGCGTGTCTTGTAGTGATCTCTTTTTGCGGTGCGTATGAGTTGGTGATGGGTGCGAATGGTGGTTTTGTGGGTTGAGAAGTTGGTTGTGGAAGGCTCTAGTTGCCATATTTTCTCAGCTTGGCGGCACTTGCGCTTGGAGTCTTGGAGTTCAGGGGGTGAACCATGGGGCGTTCTTGATGTTGCGGGTGGCGATGTGTTTTCTGAGGAGGGCTAGAGTGTCTGCGTAGGTAGTGATCCATTTGGAGAGGTTGTGTGCTCCTGTGTAAGGGTCGTTGGCGTGGGGGGGGGTTGTGGGCCAGTCATGCAGTGGGCAAAGGCATGCAGTGTTCACGGACCACAATGTAAAGCTGGTGGAAGAAAACATCTTCTTCCCAAGTAAGTCCAACCTTTAGGACTTCCTATCTGGGGGAGCAGAAGGGAACACTCCCTGTGAGGTAGAGACTTGGATCAACAAGCTTTCAGGGGTGTAGTGTTGCGTCAAGTAACTTGGATCCCCAGGTGAGGGGCAATCGTCACAAGAGCCCCAGTGCTGGGTTTGAACTATGTACTCAGAGGAAGTCAGTGAGTGCCCCATTAAAGAAGAGCAGGGGTTCTGAGGTGGAAGCTTCCGGTTGTAGCACCTCTGTCAAGAGATTGGCCTTGACAGCCTCTAAAAGCAGTTGAAGTTCTAGGACCTCAGCCTCTCTTCTCACCACCATAGCATAAGAACCCCTGTGTGATGCTATTTAGATTTGACCATCATTTGACCGACTCCATTTTGTGAGAGTGACTCTATTTTGTGCCCTGCTGCAGTTGCGGGGAGGTGCAGGTGTTTATTCCTTACAAAACTTGTTTTTCTTTTCACCATCAAAGAGTCAGACAGTGCTGGAATATATTATGTGGGGTGCAGACTTGATACGAGTTCACAAGGCTGAGACCGTTTTTACCAGAGAAATGTACGAATCTGTCTCAGAAGAAAACTTGGGAGCCCCGCCAGCTTCTATGGCTGTTTTCAATCAGATGAAGTACAGCCAGCATTTAGTTTGATAACTGAGGGGGAAGAGGTTTCTAGAACCTTCTTCTTGAGGTGTTCTATGGTATAAAAGACGAGGGGACTTGGAGATAGGAGCTCGCCTGTGGAGCAGACGTGCTGCCCAGGATCTGATTTGTGATCCCGATCGGGTCTCCTTTCTCAGAGTCAAGGGATTCCCCCGTCGTGTGGGCAAGGATGATGTCAACCCAATCGGTGAAGTGTTTTAAATCTTGATTATTTAGCTCATATATACATGCTCTGCTGATGCACTGCACATTTCTTTCGAAGTCTTGACCACTTGATATATTATCTTTGTATAGCCTCATGTTCAGCTGTAGTTGAGTTATATACTTATTCTCATATATATTTATGACTTATTTAATATTTGAGAAGTGCCTTAATAAATTCATAATTCAGACTGAGTGCTACATTCTTTTGGCATTGTGTCCTCTTAGTTTAAGTGAAAGCAATACATTTTGGCGCCACTTGCAGGATACGAAGTAAAAGATTAAAGAGAAAAATGCTTGGTAAAAAGACAAAGGCAGTTTCCCAGATACCAAATGTAAGAAAGTGCCCCTTTTGGCATTGTTACAACACCCACCCCCACACACCTTTTGCCTGATATTGATGCCAACTTGAAAGAGTGTGCTGGGAGACTGCAAACCAGGCCCCAGCACCAGTGTTCTTTCCCTAAACTGTACCATTATTCCCACAATTGGCACACCTCTGGCACACAGCTATGTCCCATGGAAATGGTACCGGAGGTACCAAGGGCGCTGTGACCAGGGAGGGTCCTCTAGGGGCTGCAGCATGTATTGTGCCACCATAAGGGACCCCTCACCAAGCACATACACACTGCCATTGCAGATTGTGTGTGCTGATGAAGGGAAAAGGTAAAGTTGACATTGCATCCCTCTCATGGTGCCCTATCCACCAACCACTGCTATGGCATAGGTAAGTTACCCCTCTAGCAGGCCTTACAGCCCTAAGGCAGGGCGCAGTATACCACAAGTGAGGGCATAGCTGCATAAGCTTATGCAGCTATGCCCCTACAGTGTCTAAGTCCATTCTTAGACATTGTAAGTGCAGTGTGGCCATATTTAAAACATGGCCTGGGAGTTTGTCATTATGAACTCCACGGTTCCATGATGGCTTCACTGGGAAGTTTGGTATCAAACTTCTCAGCACAATAAACCTACACTGATGCCAGTGTTCAATTCATTATACATTGCACCCATCTTAGACATGTCCTGCGAGCTGTGTTTTAACCAACCCTTTAGTGTTAGGCTGACCAGTCTGTGCCATCCTGCCACTATAAGACAAGTTTCTGACCACACTGGGTGAGAGCCTTTGTGCTCTCTGGAGTCAGAAACAAAGCCTGCTCTGGGGTGGAGGTGCTTCACTCCTCCCCCCTGCAGGAACTGTAACACTTGGCAGTGAGCCTCTAAGGCTCAGGCCTCCTGTTACAGTGCCCTAGGGCACTGCAGCTAGTGTAGATGCCCGCTCCCTGAATGAAGCCCCACTTTTGGCAACAAGTCTGACGGGAAAATTAGGAAAAACGGGGAGGAGTGACCATTCCAGCGAGGACCCCAAAGCCCCCCACCCCTTAGGTGTTCAGAGCTTAAATGACCCCCTCTCTGCAGAATCCTCCATCTTGGTTTGTAGGACAGGGACCAATAGGGTTAAGAATGTGCCCCCGCCCCAAAAAAGGGAGTGGGCAAAGGAAGGGTGTAGTTACCCCCCTTTAGGTACCCTAGCCATAGGCTACTGCCCTCTGACCCCTTTAACTCCCCAAAATCCAGGATTTAAGGGCACCCATGAATCTAGCTCACCAGATTCCTGGTGACCTCAGGAAGAAAAGAAGAAGCAATTAGGACTGTTAAGCCGATCCCAGCAGAGAAGGCTCCAGACACCAACTGACAGCCCCAGCTTAACGGCCTGTCTGAAGCTTCAGAAGCCCTGCTACAAAAAGGTGATGCATCCTATAGGACCAGCGACCTCTCCAAATCCCCAGAAGACTGCCTGCCCACCAAAGGAACAAGAACTTCTGAGGACAGTGGCCCTGTCCACAAGAAACTCCAAAAAGGACTCCAGAACAGCCCCATATCCGTGAGTCCTGCTCACTCGGCACCCGACATCAACAGCCAGAGTCTAGATGGCTCACCGATCCACCCTGGGTTGACCCTTTCTGGCCAACACGGCAACACCTGCAACCTAAATCCGGAGGACACCCCTTGCTGCAAGAGAACCAGACGAAGATACCGGACACCCGAAGGTACCCCTGCAACCACAGAACCCTGGCCTTGCAGAGTCAGACCGATCCTCCAACAACGTTCAGCATGCAGCCCTCCTCCTTGTCTAGTCTTTGATTTTCCAGAACCGACCCCCAGGAACACAGCCTACAGCAACTTCGTGACCCCCAGGTTCTCCCTATTGAAAAGCATTGGGAGCCTAATGCTGTGTTTGTACCCTACACTCGGCCGCCCCTGTCCCACTGTGGCCCCCTCCAGTGCTCACGAAACCCCCCAGGTCTGCCCTCCGATGTCGCGGGTACTTACCTGCTAGCAGATCTGTTTCCGAGTGCCCAGAGTCTCCAAAGGATCCCGTTCTAAATCTAACACCAATTTTGACCTCTGCACCTGACCGGCCCAGTGTTGCTGGTGGTGTATGTTTGGGGTCATCTTGAACCTTGACCAATGGACATCCTAACCCCCAGATACTGGAACTGTAAGTCGAGTACTTACCTCAAAACTGCACTAATACCTTCACCCAGGACTATTCTAAAAATTGCACTGTCAACTTTTAAAAGAGAAAAGTGCTACTTGCCTGTAGACTATTTTTTTCCCAAACCTAAACATAGTACACTTGGATACATATGCATGATACACACTTGCAATTGTACTTACCTGCAAAGAGAATAGTTTGGCTCTGGAAATAAAGTAACACATTTATTTTAACTATATTATTACATTGGCCTGGAGTTAGTCATTGAATGTGTGCTTCATTTCTTGACTGTGTGTGTGTACAACAAATGCTTTGTACTACCCTCTGAAAAGCCTAACTGCTCCACCACACTACCACAAAAGAGAGCCTTAGTATTACCTACTGTAGGCTCTGGGGACCCTCTGGACACACTATATCTCATTTTGATAAAGTATATACAGGGCCAGCTTCCTACACCAAATTAAATACTGGGGTGGGAAACAGCCCCTTATGGTATGCTTGCGCATTAGCAGTCTCACTGTGCTAGCTTGAGTGAAAACTGGAATGCGTGTATGGCAGATGCAGAGCCAGCAGATGCATTAGCTTGTTTGCAGAAACAGAAAGTACCAGATGAAAAAGGAAAAGAGATTGCCACTTTAGGACGAAGAGGCTGGATCCTCTTATGTGCTTATCGTAAAATGCATGAGAAATGTGTTCATTTAGAACAGGAACGTGAGCAGATGTTAAAGCAGTTAGTGGAAGCAAAAAATACTTCCACAATGTTATCATGTCAGAATAAATTGTTACAAGATAAACTTGACACAAGACTGTGTCTTAGCGTGGCGCAATATAAATACAAGAGGAGACAGGGAAGAGTTAATAAAAGGAAGGTTCATTTAGCCATTTCCAAAGCAGGGTTAGACTGGAATTCTGTGGAATGGGATGGTAATATTTGGGATTCTTTAGACTCTGGGGAAGAGTGTTGTCAAAACAGTGGTAAGGGTGAGCTAGAAGAGTAGAAGTTGGTCCGCAGACAGCTCATATTTAGGTGGAAAATCCAAGGTATCCCACAAAATCCAGGGGTGGTCGAGATGCACTCCCTAGATTATTCTCAGCAGGAAATCAACAATATTATGGATAGGTTTCAGCAGAGACCTGGGGAAACATTGCTCACATGGCTGGTGCGATTGTTTGACACAGGAGCTTCTGAAGTAATGCTGGTTGTAGGAGACACACAGAAGTTCTGTACACTTAGCACTGACCCCATAATACATGAGTAATTTAGGGGTCATGGAGATGAAGGAGCTACAATTAGTGGAAATAGGGTGTAATCAAAAATATCATATAGAGTCAGACTGGCCATCAAATGATAAGCCCTGGTACACACTGTGAGATGCTATGCAGAGAATCAAGGAAGAAGGTATGAAAACTGCTGTCCTACTGAATGAGGCTCACAATTTCCTGGATGCACCACTGATTGTGTCAGTGTAAAACAAAATAATTTGTTTAGGTACCCAGGCTTACAAGCAAGTGATAATGACTCTGCTAATTAACCAGGCATGACATGTATTGACAGATGTACTTGAGGCAGTTTGAGAGTTGGGAGAATGGATAAACCCCAATAGAGTCTCTCGGTCTGAGGGCCATACAGATAACAATAGGGTATCTAGAAGAGATATGTTCATGGTATTGTTGAAGGATGGTGTAAAGAAAGAACAGATAGAGGTAACAGATAGTAAAAGTCTATATTTGGAAGATGGGTGCTATCAATCAGATGAAGGTGCCCCCAGCCACTAAAGTGGTTCATTTGAAGCAGCATCGGATCCTGGGAGGGCATGAGGAGATAAGGTAGACCATACATGATTTGGTTGAAGCAGGGGTGGTGGCCTCAGTCACCACAGTGTGGAATAATCCTGTGTGGCCTGTGTACCAACCTGATGGTAGCTGGAGAATGACAGTTGATTACCACAAATTAAATAAACATACACCCCCCTTTGACTGCCGCTTTCCCAGATACCGTCACTTTGAAGGTACAGAGACATAAAGGGACTTGGTTTGCGACAATTAATTTTGCCAGTGCTTTATTTACTATACCACTGGCCCCTGAGAATCAAGAGAAATTGTCATTCTTGTGGTCCTGGAGACAATTTAAATGCTTAAAACTTCCTATGGGCTATGTACATAGCCCTACTATCTATCATCAGCTGGTGGCAGAACACCTGGATGAAGTACCTGTCCTTCCAGGGGTGCAGCTTACTTATTATATTGCTGACTTTAAGGCGCAGGGAGAAACCCAAGAACAGGTGCAGACTCAGTTGGACAGGTTTGTGGAACATTTGCAAAGCAAGAGGTGGAAAATAAATCCCAAAAAGGTACAAGGGCCCTCCTATAGTATGAAGTTCTTAGGAATTCAATGGAAGCAGGGAGGCGTTTCCGCAGGTCAGATTAAAGATACTGGAATTTGCTACACCCTGTAATAAGCAGGAAACTCAGTGGTTCATTAGAATGTTTGGCTTTTGGACGCAGCACTTGAGTCAGATTTTACCCCCTTTGTACAAAGTGACTCGAAAGAAACATGAATGTTAATGGGGAGACCAGCAGCAGTGTGTGTTTGAATTGGCAAAGGAGGGAATTCAACAAGCTTTACACTTGTGGCCAGTACAGGTGGGAGATATTGAGTTACATGTGACATTGCAGTATGTGTTAGAGTATGTGGCAGAAACTGGGGAAGAAAGAGGGTGCTCCTAGGATTCTGGACTAAAAAGCTGCCAGATGCTGCAGAGCTGTACACTCCGTTTGAAAAGCAGTTACTGGCGTGTTATTGGGATCTATTAGATACTTAACAGATGACAATGGGTCAACAATGTGATTCTGAGGCCTGAGATTCCAATAATGCAGTTAGTGATGAGTTCACCCAAACTTCACCGAATAGGGCATGCACAAGAAGCAAGTGTCAGTAAGTGTAAATAGTACATACAGGACAGGGCCCGAGCAGGACAAGTGGGAACCACAGCCCTGCATGAACAGGTGGCACAGGCGCCCTCGTGGAGGATAAGGAGTTGTTACAGGAGGTGCCAGAGGTAAGAGGGTCACCAGTGAAGTGGGGTGAGCCATTCAAATCATTTTCCCCTGAGGACAGGAAGCATGAATGGTTCCCTGATGTGTTCAGCAAAGTATGTGGAGGTAAAGAGACATTGGAAGGCAGTGCCATACAATCCAGTAACAAAAGAGCTGCTTCCTACCACTGGAGAAGGAAAAAGCAGTCAATATGCAGAATTGTATGCTGTGTATCAAGCTCTAAAACAAGAATTACCTGGGAAATGTCACATTTATACCGATTCTTGGTCTACTTTCAATGGGCTAGCTACCTGCCTCCCCCGTGGCATGCACATAACTGGCAAATACATTTGAAGGAGGGCAAATAATTGTGGCAGGAAATTTGGGAAATGTTAGAGCAAAGTACAGTGACTGTATATCATGTAGACGCCCACTGAATCACTAGAACGGTGGTTTAATTCCCCTGCAGATGAAAAAGCAAAAATCTCGGAAGCAAAAGTGGTGACACAGGATTCTGACTTGGTGGGGATGGCTAAGTGGGCTCACCAAAAAATGTGGACACCTAGGAGAGAAGGCCACTACCAGGTAGGCAGAGATTAGAGGGATGCACATTCCCCTAGATGTAATTAAAACTCTGATCATGTAGTCATATTTATCAACACACACAACAGAGATCTGTCCCATAGACTGTCAGAGGTTATCTGGGAGAGGAAAGTTGCTGAGGCAGATATGGCAGATTGATTAAAATAGGGCCAATGCAAATTAGTCGAGGATGTCAGTATGCCTGCACATTGGTGGATACTTATTCAGACTATTTGATAGCGTTTCCATGTAAATTTGCTACTCAGTTCTATACAATTAAGACAATAGACTTGTTGATGTTGTACTATGGAGTTCCACTCCAGATCCACAGTGATAACAGATCCTATTTTAAAAGTAATTTGGTACAAGACTACCGTTCACTGCAGATACAGATCAGAGTGGATTTATCATGTTCCATATCACCCACAAGCTGCAGGCCTGATTGAGAGAATGAATGGATTGTTGAAGTAAATTGTCAGATGGATTACTAAAAAATTGGAAGGATCATTTGAATGAGGCGTTACAAATACTGAACAATAGACCTTTGATGAATGCAGAACCCTTTAGTGTGAATGCTGACCCCAGCCTTACAGCTACAACCTCATGTAGCAACTAATACTATGACGTATTGGGAAACAAATACAACAGCATTAGCTCCGTACTGGGCAACACCAGAGTCTGCATTTCTTGATTTGCATGATTTGAACATGTACAGACTGAAACCAAGAGATATGGTAGTCATTGAGACTGGAAAATACAAATCCCCCCAGAGCATTTTGGAATGATTGCTCCTCAAACTGGGCTAGCACTCAAGAGTATTCAGGTCTTGGGGGGATGAATCGATGCAGACTTTCAAGGAGAAATCAAAGTAATATTACTGAACAGTGGAGAAGCTGATTTGATAAAACAAACTGGAGAGAGAATTGCTCAAATTGTGATCATTCCAGTGTATGGAGGAATAGTCAAAAAGGGTACGGCCACAGCACTTCTTGGAGTGCGGGAGGAGGGAGGCTTTGGCTCCACTGATAAGAACCCAGGTGCTAAGGTGTGGGTAAAATTCTCCCAAATCATCCCCCTGAACCAGCAGGAATCATAGCGAAAGGAAAAGACAACATTCTGTTATTCATGAAACCAGGCCAAGAAAAGTAAGAACCAGCTGATAAATGTTACTTGCGAGAATAATCTCTTTTACAAATCAAAATATGAGGTACCTTTGCGCTGACTGTAGTCAGGGGAGTGTATTTGGTCGCATCTAAGTGGGGTCGGGAGGAACCGAGGGTATCCAACCCTGAAGTGACCGACCAACAGTGCAGATGGACAACTCTGTTGCACCACTCGGAGGTCATATCTGGCACAAACTGTTCTCTACAGGTCAGACTTTTGCACGACGAATATGAAAAGCATCACCGAGGACATCTCCACCTGCCTGGTTGCCATTTTACCTCCTGCTAGTGCTTTGCTGCAAATATTTAATGCCACCAATGCAGATGGTGGAGGAAAGTGATGTACAAACTCATATCACCATATGAAAATTGCCGGTTTTGCCAAGAAACAACAGATAAGTGGAATAATTTAACTCAAATGATAACTTACAATGTCACCCCAGGCGATTTTTGTTATAATCTAACATGTGATACCAAAAGGATTGGAAAATGCACTCAAATGTGACTTGAAGTGACAACAGTTCCCCCTCAAGAGCTCTTGTGGGAACAACAAACTATGGCAGAAAATAAAACGACCGAATATGTAAAAATATAAATAATAGTATGTTCTGCAAGAATGTAGTGTCTGCTGCTAGTCATACCAAGCATGTTAAGTTGCCTGTTGGACGGTTATTTTCTTGTGGTAATGTCACTTACACCTATACACCAGCAAATAATAGGAGGGCCATGTTCTTTCACGCGGCTAGGACTTATGTTTCCCTTGCACTCAGCATTACATACTCAAAACACAAGTGAAACAATTCAACCAAGTGAAGACTGACTCTGGAGTTCTGTTAATAATTAGAGAAGAATATGTTAGCCTAGGTCTTTCTAAGGTAGGAGTCCCAGGATTAGCTGTCTATAACACTCAAGTTATTAATAAACTTGCCTGTTTAATGGTCAAAAATATTAATTAAACATCTGTTGCTTTGGCAGAACTATTAGTAGATATGCGAAGAACCAGAAAAGCTGGTTTACAAAACCGAGCTGCAATTGATTATTTGCTTTTAACAAATGATCATGGTTGGTCAGAATTTGAAGGAGTGTGTTGTTTTAACTTGTCAGAGCATTCTAAGTCCATCCAGTCTCATATTGGAGTATTACATGAACTGGTAAAGGGAGTGAAACAAGATGTAGACAAAGAGTGGTGCTACTGATTACTAGGATGGTTACCTGATTTTAGGCAGCTTCATTCTATCTATTTTAGGTGGGCTAATTATGATGATCTGTGCTATGATACTGTGTACAATGCGTGCATAATCTAATATCCCTGTTTCAACCTAAAAGTTGATTTCAAACCAGTATTTTATGAGAGTCAATAGTCAAAGGATGGAGCATGATGCTATTTAAATGTGCCCATCATTTGACCATGAGAGACTCAATTTTGTGCCCTGTGCAATTGCTGTGCAGTGGCAGGTGTTTTTCCTTACAAAACTTGTTTTTCTGGTCACCAGCGAAGAGTTCGACAGTGCTGGGACATATTATGTGGGATGCGGACTTGATAAGAGTTCACAATGCTGAGACTGTTTTTAACATAGGAATGTATGAATCTGTCTCAGAACAAACATTGGGAGCCTGCCCAGCTTCTATGGGTGTTTTAGAAGCAGATGTAAGTACAACCAATGCTGAGTTTCATAACCGAGGGGAGGGGGTTTCTAGAACCTTCTTGAGGTGCTGTGAGGTATAAAAGATGGGGATACTTGGTGCTCAGTTAGGAGCTCACCTGTGGAGCGAACACGCTGCCCAGGATCTGATTTGTGATACCGACAGACTTCCTGACTGAATGAAGAGTTCCCCAGTCGCGCTGGTGAGGATGATGTCAACCCAAACAGTAAAGTATTATAAATCTTGATTATTTAGCTCATGTATACATGCTCTGTTGATGCATTGCACATTTCTTTCTAAGTCTTGACCACTTGCCATGTGCACTTATCTTTGTATATCCACATGTTCGGCTGCACTTGAGTTATATGCTTATTCTCATATATTTTTCTGACTTGTATTTGATATTTGGGCAGTGCCTTAATAAATTCATTATTCTGACTAAGAGTGTTGCATTCCTTTGGCATTGTGTCCTCTTAGTTTAAGTGGAAGCAATACAGCCCCCTACTCTGTAGCCACGGTAGGGGGAGAAAGCATGCTAGTCTCTGGAGATGTATTCAGTCCTCTGGTCTCATCCAAATCTTTAGGCCAGTCAATTTCTTCATGGGGCTGGTATTCTAAAAGGTCCAGCGACCCATCCCATTCATCACAGAGGCCTAAGCCATAGTAAAAGGGCTCAGGATCTGATCTAGGATGCAAGACTCCATCCGGCGCAAGAGTCATAGGACGCACATCTGGCTCTGTATAGGATTACAATGGGGATTGCCTGCTCATAGGCGCAGATGGCACTGGGAGCATCAGCGTTTGGAAAGGTTGGGTGGTATGACATGTCGGTCGGGATCCAGGACTGGATCCCTGGGTGCCCCCAGTGCAGAGGCCGAGGCTGCCGGCGCCGAACGCAAAGGGTCCCTTTCCAACTCCGCGGGACCAAAGGCGCTCCAGCGGTGTTCAGCTGCCTAAAAATGAGGTGCATGGCCTTGTAAAACTCTTGGAGTTGGGCAGGGGTAGCTCAGGCTCCTGGAAACTCAGGGAGATGTGGAGTTGGCCCAGGTGCAGGTTCTGCAGAACTAGGCCTAGAGTGTTGACACTCCCTCATCTCGACAGCCATCCGACAGAGGAGAAGTCGAAAAACGCTTCGACTTCTTCTTATGCCTCAACTTACCTGATTGCCCGATGACTTTCAGTGGGATAATGACTATGGAACACTCAACAACCGATCCCGGGACCTTCCTCTTAATCGAGATCTCGACTTGCACAGAGTTGAGCCGCCATCAGCCTCAGGAATTGCTCCCTCAAAGCCTTTGGGTGCATGGCTCAACAAGCAGAGCACAACTTTGGGTTGTGGTTGCGCTCCAAGCACCAAAGACACACAAGATGCGGATACGCCACAGCCATCACCCGATGACAGAATCCACAAGGCTTGAAGCCAGTCTTTTCTGGATGCACCAGGAGTAAAACACTATAAAAAAACTCAACAAAAACATTTTTAAAAAGCCAGTCAAAAATTGACTGAGGGATAGCTTTCTTCAGATCAGCGCTTGCTGGTGCAGAAAGAAAAGGACTGATGTCAGTGCACTGGAGTGGTGCCTATGTATGAACTGCAATGTCATATCTGCCGTGGACAATGCTAACAATGGACGCAGAATCGATCAACACCACTTAACGGCGCGCAGGGGTACTGCTCACGAAAATCTTCTGGATCCAGTCTGATGCCTGGGGAGAATTCAAAAGTAAGGAATCTGCAGCTAGAAGTCTCTATCAGAGGCATTCTGCAAGCAGTATTTGCGCTAAACACAAATAATATAACTTCTAAATTGCAGTTATAGGAGTGCTAATCCATTCTTTACATATTCTTTATATATATATATATTTATATATATATATATATATATATATCTCCAACACCAACAATTGCAAAACAATTTGAAACTGTGATCAAGACCGAGAGGTTGAAATGCATTGGTGGTGTCTTTTTACACTTCTTTATGGATAGAAGTAATAAAACTCTCCTGGAGTGCAAACAAATCAATTGTTTTGCAATTATTGGTGTTGGAGATTGTGGAGGAATGGTCCTTTCCTCACGTTTGCACCCGTGAAATCTGTGCGCCACAAGTTGGACCTTTGGATGGTGTAATAGATTGTATGGAAAATGTCACTTACCCACTCTACATCTGTTTGTGGCATGTAGTGCTGCAGATGCACATGCTTTACATAAGTTCGCCATCTAGTGTTGGGCTCAGAGTGTTACAAGTTGTTTTTCTTCTAAGAAGCTTTTTCGAGTCATGAGATCGAGTTACTTCTCCTCTCGGGGATAGTGCGCATGGGCACTAAGTAATTTGTCAGATTGTTTTCCTGCAGGAGGGTGAAGTAAGGAGTGAAGAATTGTATATGTGCATATATGTGTATATATATATATTGAATAAAGAGGATGTCCATGCGATGTATATGGAAAATGTCACTTACCCAGTGTACATCTGTTCGTTGCATGTTCCGTTGCAGATTCACGTGCTGTGCATTATACTTTTGCCATCTAGTGTTGGGCTCGGAGTGTTACAAGTTGTTTTTCTTCGAAGAAGTGTTTCGAATCACAGGATTGAGTGACTCTTCCTCTTCGGTTCCATTGCGCATGGGCATCGACTCCATGTTAGATTGTTTTGCCGCAGAGGGTAAGGTAGGAGTGATAGAGTATATAGGTGAAAAGAAAAGAGATGTCCATGCTAATGCAAAACTGTATATATATATATATATATATTTATATATACATGTGTACAAGAGTTTTTAACTTAAACGACTACAGGCGCCCGGGGCGGTGGGACGGTGCATGTGAATCTGCACCGGAACATGCCACGAACAGATGTACACTGGGTAAGTGACATTTTCCATTCGGTTGCATGTGTAGCTGCAGACACACATGCTGTGCATAGACTACATAGCAGTTTGTCCTCCCATAAAAGCAGGGGTCAGCCTGTAGGAGTTGAAGTTGTTTGAAATAATTTTCTGAGTACAGCTTGACCTACTGTGGATTGTTGTCCTGCTAAAACATCTACACAGTACTGTTTAGTCAATGTATGTGGTGTTGACCAAGTAGCTACTTTGCATATTTGAGCCATTGGTATATTTCCTAAAAAAGCCATTGTAGCCCCTTTTTTCCTTGTAGAATGTGCTTTAGGAGTGACCAAGAGTTGTCTTTTAGCTTTAATGTAGCATGTTTGGATGCATCTTACAATCCATCTTGCCAACCCTTGTTTTGATATGGGGTTACCTGTATGAGGTTTTTGGAAAGCTTCAAACAGTTGTTTAGTTTTTCTGAATGGCTTTGTTCTGTCTATGTAATACAGTAGAGCTCTTTTAATGTCTAATGTATGTAGAGCTCTTTCTGCCACAGAATCTGGCTGTGGGAAGAAGACTGGCACTTCCACTGTTTGATGTATATGAAAAGGTGAGACGACCTTTGGCAAGAATTTGGGGTTTGTTCTTAGTACAACATTATGCTTGTGTACCTGGAAGAACGGTTCTTCAATAGTAAAGGCTTGTATTTCGCTTACTCTTAGTAAAGACGTAATTGTGATTAGGAATGCAACCTTCCATGTCAAGAATTGCATTTGACATGAGTGCAAAGGTTAAAATGGTGGGCCCATAAGTCGTGTAAGCACTTTGGTTAAATTCCAAGACGGAAATGGAGGTTGCCTAGGTGGAATGCTGCGTTTCAAACCTTCCATGAAAGCTTTAATAACAGGAAATCTAAATAAGGAGCTGTGCTGTATATTTTGTAAATAAGCTGAAATTGCAGTAAGATGTATTTTTATGGAAGAGAATGCTAAATTAGATTTTTGTAAATGAAGTAAATAGCATACAATATCTTGTATTGATGCTGTAAGAGGGGCAATCTGTTTAGATTGACAGTAATACACAAATCTTTTCCATTTGTTAGCATAGCACTGCCTAGTAGTGGGTTTTCTCACTTGCTTAATAATCTCCATACATTCGGATGGGAGTTGTAAATACCCAAATTCTATGACCTCAGGAGCCAAATCTCTAGATTGAGTGTTTTGGGATTTGGGTGCCTGATTTCTCCTTTGTTTTGTGTCAACAGATCTGGTCGGTCTGGGAGTTTGGAGTGTGGTACTACTGACAGGTCTAGCAATGTTGTGTACCACGGTTGGTGCTATTAGTATCATATTGAGTGAGTTTTGACGCAACTTGTTGACTAGAAACGGAATGAGTGGGAGAGGGGGGAAAAGCGTAAGAAAATATCCTTGACCAATTGATCCACAGAGCATTGCCCTTGGATAGAGGATGTGGGTGTCTGGGTCCGAAGTTTTGGCACTTTGCGTTTTCGCTGGTGGCATACAGATCTATGGTTGGTGTTCCCTATTGTTGAAAGTATTTTTGAAGTACGTGCAGGTGAATCTCCCATTCGTGTGTTTGTTGGTGATTTCTGCTGAGAATATCTGTCAATTGGTTGTGTATCCCTGGAATGTATTGTGCTAACAGGTGAATTTGGTTGTAGATTGCTCATTTCCAAATGTTCTGGGCTAGAAGGGAGAGTTGGGACGAATGTGTCTCTCCTTGTTTGTTTAGGTAATACATAGTCGTCATGTTGTCTGTTTTGATAAGCACATTCTTCTGTGTGAGAAGAGGCTGAAAAGCTTTGAGTGCTAGGAAGACAGCTAACAACTCTAAGTGATTTATGTGTAGCTGTTTGTGTTTGGCATCCCATTGTCCTTGAATGTTGTGATTGTTGAGGTGAGCTCCCCAACCAATCATTGATGCATCTGTTGTAAATATGGTCTGAGGCACAGGGTCTTGAAAAGGCCACCCTTTGTTCAGATTTGTGAAATTCCACCACTAAAGGGACATGCATGTTTGGCGGTCTATCAACACTTGAGCTTGAAGTTGACCGTGTGCCTGTGACCATTGCTGTGCAAGGTACTGTTGTAAGGGTCGCATGTTTAGTCTTGCGTGTGGAACAGTTACAATACATGAAGCCATCATCCCTAAAATCTTCATGACAAATCTGGCAGTGTACTCTTGATTTGTCTGTATCTGTGTGATTATGTTTTGGAATGCTTGTATTCTTTGCGTATTTGGACATGCTAATGCTTTTTTAGTATTTAGTATTGCGCCCAGATACTGTTGTATTTTTGCAGGTTGTAGATGCGACTTTTGGTAATTTATTGAAAACCCTAGCGTGTGCAGGGTTTGTATTACGTAATCTGTATGGTTTTGATACTGCGCATGACTGTTTGATTTTATTAGCCAATCGTGTAGATATGGAAAGACATGTGCATGTTGTCTTATTAGGTAGGCTGCGACTACCGCTAGGCACTTTGTGAATACCCTTGAAGCTGTTGTTATTCCGAAGGGTAACTGTAGGAAGCTGGATCTGTATATACTATTTCAAAGTAAGAAATAGTGTGCACAGAGTCCAAGGGTTTCCCTTAGAGGTAAGATAGTGGCAAAATTAGCTAATTCTACTGCTCTATTTTGTGGTAGTGTGGTCGAGCAGTACGCTTATCAGAGGATAGTGTTAAGCATTTGTTGTACACACACAGGCAATAAATGAGGAACACACACTCAAAGACTTACTCCAGGCCAATAGGTTTTTATATTGAAAAATATATTTTCTTAGTTTATTTTAAGAACCACAGGTTCAAGATTTGCAGTAAACACTTTAAATGCTAGGTACTTCACTTAGATACTTTAGGAACTTTGAATAAAAGCAATATCATATACAGTCTTTGTAAAAATGGCAATAAGCTATTTTCAAAGTGGATACAGTGCAAAAATCAACAGTTCCTGGGGGATGTAAGTAAAGGTTAGATTAGGAGGTAAGTAAAACACTTACAAGTCTCAGTTCTGGGGCATAGGCAGCCCACCGTTGGGGGGTTCAAGGCAACCCCAAAGTTACCACACCAGCAGCTCAGGGCCGGTCAGGTGCAGAGGTCAAAGAGGTGCCCAAAACACATAGGCGCCTATGGAGAACAGGGGTGCTCCGGTTCCAGTCTGCCAGAAGGTAAGTACCTGCGTCCTCGGGGGAGCACACCAGGGGGGGTTTTGTAGAGCACTGGGGGGGGACACAAGTAGGCACACAAAACACACCCTCAGCGGTACAGGGGAGGCCAGGTGCAGTGTGCAAAGCAGGCGTCGGGTTTCAGGTAGAAAACAATGGAGGGACCCAGGGGTCCCTCTAGCAATGCAGGCAGGCACAGGGAGGGCTTCTCAGGACAGCCACCACCTGGGCTAGGCAGAGGGTCACCTGGGGGTCACTTCTGCACAGAGGTTCGGTTCCTTCAGGTCCTGGGGGCTTCGGGTGCAGTGCTGGTTCCAGGCGTCGGGTCCCTTGTTACAGGCAGTCACTGTCAGGGGGAGCCTCTGGGTTCTCTCTGCAGGCGTCGCTGTGGGGGCTCAGGGGGGTCATCTCTGGTTACTCACAGGCTCGCAGTCGCCGGGGTGTCCTCCCTGAAGTGTTGGTTCTCTGAATCTCGAGCTGGGGGCGTTGGGTGCAGAGTGAGAAGTCTCATGCTTCCGGCGGGAAACGTGCAGTCTTTGGAAGTTGCTTCTTTGTTGCAAAGAAGTAGCTGGTTTTGAGCAGGGCCGCTGCTCACTGGAGTTTCTTGATCCTTTAGTCCAGGGCAGTCCTCTGAGGCTTCAGAGGTCACTGGTCCCTGTCGGATGCGTTGCTGGTTGCAGGTTTTCGAAGTTGGAGACAGGCCGGTAGGGCTGGGGCCAAAGCAGTTGTCGTCGTCCGTCTTCTCTGCAGGCTTGTAGGTCAGCAGTCCTTCTTGTTTCTTTAGGTTGCAGGAATCTAGTTTCCTAGGTTCTGGGGTGCCCCTAAATACTGAATTTAGGGGTGTGTTTAGGTCTGGGAGGGCAGTAGCCAATGGCTACTGTCCTTGAGGGTGGCTACACCCTCTTTGTGCCTCCTCCCTGTGGGGAGGGGGGGCACATACCTAATCCTATTGGGGGAATCCTCCAAAATCACGATGGAGGATTTCTCAAGGCAGGGGTCACATCAGCTCAGGACACCTTAGGGGCTGTCCTGACTGGTGGGTGACTCCTCTTTGTTTTTCTCATCTCCTCCAGCCTTGCCGGCAAAAGTGGGAGCAGTGGCCGGAGGGGCGGACATCTCCACTAGCTGGGATGCCCTGGGGCGCTGTAACAAAAGGGGTGAGCCTTTGAGGCTCACCACCAGGTGTTACAGTTCCAGCAGGGGGAGGTGAGAAGCACCTCCACCCAGTACAGGCTTTGTTCCTGGCCACAGAGTGACAAAGGCACTCTCCCCATGTGGCCAGCAACATGTCTGGTGTGTGGCTGGGTGGCAGAAACTGGTTAGCCTACACTAGAAGTCGGATTGGTATTCAGGGGGCATCTCTAAGATGCCCTCTGGGTGTATGTTACAATAAATTGCACACTGGCATCAGTGTGCATTTATTATGCTGAGAAGTTTGATCCCAAACTTCCCAGATTTCAGTGTAGCCACTATGGAACTGTGGAGTCCGTGTTTGACAAACTCCCAGACCATATACACTTATGGCTACCCTGCACTTACAATGTCTAAGGTTTTGCTTAGACACCGAAGGGGCATAGTTTTCATGCACATATGCCCTCACCTGCGGTATAGTGCACCCTGCCTTAGGGCTGTAAGGCCTGCTAGAGGGGTGACTTACCTATGCCACAGGCAGAGTGAGGTTGGCATGGCACTCTGAGGGGAGTGCCATGTCGACTTAGTCATTTTCTCCCCATCACCACACACAAGCTGTGAAGCAGTGTGCATGTGCTGAGTGAGGGGTCTCTAGGGCGGCATAAGACATGCTGCAGCCCTTAGAAACCTTCCCTGGAATCAGGGCCCTTGGTACCAGGGGTACCAGTTATGAGGGACTTACCTGAGTGCCATGGTTGTGCCAATTGTGGAGACAAAGCTACAGTTTAGGGAAAGAACACTGGTGCTAGGTCCTGGTTAGCAGGGTCCCAGCACACTTTCAAATCAGAACTTAGCATCAGCAAAGGCAAAAAATCAGGGGGTAATCCATGCCAAGGAGGCATTACCTTACATGGATCATAAGGATCCCATGGATCTACATTGTCCTGTTGTGAGCCACAAGAGTGAGATGGTGACTGCACTGGTGTAGGACTGGTAGGAGAAGAGGTCTGCAAGTGTGGAGAGTGAGTAGGAGAATGAGGAGGAGAAAACTGAGGAGATGGTGGTTTCTCCTTGGGCTTTGGCACTTTAGCTGAAGGCTGCATAGTGTCCAATTCCTCCTGAAAGGCTAGCTTCCTCTTAGGTTTTAGAGGCGGTAAGCCAGGATTCTGCCGGTTTCTTTGAGGATATGAATCCTGGCTAGCCTCTCATCCATTACTTCAAGGTTTGGCTGTACTTGAGTCTCCTCTTCAGAGCTTTTGTGGCTTTCCTTTAGTCTTTGTGAAAGTCCATGTTCCTCTGTGTATCCTGCATTTTTCGGTTCCGAAGCCGGCTTTCTGGGTATCGAAAAAGATGGTGTAGTGGACGTTCTTGGCTCCGAAAGGGATTTCTGAATTTTCAACTCCGAAAAATGGTGTTTGTTCGGTCGGACACAGAGCCTTTTGTCGACGCCGATGGTTTCGGAGTAGTGGCCTTTTTAGGTGCCAAACTAGCAGTGTGGTCACCGGATGTCTTTTTTTGGGCCGAGCCATGGCCTTCTGGCAGTGGCGTACCCCAGGGCCTTATGTTTCTGTCTTTGTGATGGTGCAGGGGCAGGCGTACTCACATGTTGTCCTACCATGACCGGTCTGTCTTCCTCAGATTCCTGGTCGGAGTCAGAACCTCAGACGGAGACTGCTGTTTGCATAATTTCTTCCTCCTCGACGTCGAGATGTTCGGAGCTTCTGGATGCCATGTCGAGTCTTCGTGCCCTCCTGTCTTGAAGCGTCTTTTTGGAACGGATGGATCGACAGGCCTCACAATTTTTTTTCCAATGATCTGGGGAAAGACAAATATTACAGATGAGATGTTGGTCTATATAAGGGAATTTAGCTTGGCACCGAGGACAGAATCGGAATGGAGTCTGATCCATGAGGCTTCCATGCAGTCGGCCAGACTAGGTCCGAGTTGGGCACGCGCCCCCTGAAGGGCGAGTAAAGTTGTCTTCTCCGATGGTACTGCTGTGTCGATGGAAGATGTAAACTCGATCAATACAATACCAATGAAAATAAGGCATTTTCTAAGTTTTCCGAATCAAACTTTCAGAGCGAAAGGAAACACGTCCAAACCCGACAGCGGAAAGAAAACAATCTAATATGGAGTTGATGCCCATGCGCAATGGAGCCGAAGAGGAGTCACTTGATCCTGTGACTCGAAAACACTTCTTCGAAGAAAAACAACTTGTAACACTCCGAGCCCAACACTAGATGGCAAAAGAATAATGCACAGCATGTGTATCTGCAGCTACACATGCCACCAAACACATATTTACATGAGAAAGTACCACAACGGCTAAAGGCTTCCAGGGAGTAGGGAGGGCACATGTGAATCTGCAGCACTACATGCCACAAACAGATGTACACTGGGTAAGAGACATTTTCCGTTCAATGGCATGTGTAGCTGCAGATACACATGCTTTGCATAGACTGAAAAGCAGTCCCCTCCTAAAATAAGTGGTGGCTAGCCTGAAGGAGTTGGAGTACTTTGAAATTGTGTTTTAAGCACAGCTTGACCGACATTTGCTTGTTGGCCAGAAAGCACATCCACAAAGTAGTGTTTAGTAAATGTGTGTGGTGTAGACCACGCGGCTGCTTTGCATATGTCTGCCATTGGTATATTTTCTAAGAATGCCATTGAAGCTCCTTTCTTTCCAGTAGAATGTGCTTTAGGAATTACTAATAGTTGCCTTCTAACTTTAAGATAACAAGTTTGAATACACTTTACTATCCATCTGGCTAATCCTTGTTTGGAAATGGGATTTCATTTATGAGGCCATTGAAAAGCCACAAAAAGTTGTTTAGATTTTCTAAAATCTTTAGTTCTGTCTATATAATATATAAGAGCTCTTTTGAGATCAAGAGTGTGGAGAGCTCTTTCAGCAACTGAATCTGGCTGTAGTGAAATGGTGAGACCACTTTGGGTAGAAATTTTGGATTTGTCCTAAGTACTATTTTGTGTTTGTGAATTGGAAGAAGGGTTCTTCTAAAGTGAATGCTTGAATTCCACTTACTTTCCTTAAGGAAGTAATTACTACCAGGAAAGCAACTTTCCATGAGAAGAATAGAAGTGCGCAAGAATGCATGGTTTCAAATGGTGGACCCGTAAGTCTTGTGAGCACAATGTTAAGATTCCAGGCAGGAGCTGGTGGAGCTCTATGTGGAATAACTTTAAGGCCTCCCATAAAAGCTTTCATGACAGGAATTCTAAACAGAGAGGTATACTGTCTGTTTTGGAGGTAGGCTGATATTGCTGTTAAATGGATTTTAAGAGATGAATATGCAAGATTTGCTTTTTGTAAGTAAAGCAAATAGCATACAATATCCTTTATGGATGCTTTAAGTGGATCAATGTTTTTGGGTTGACAGTAATATACAAAACATTTCCATTTAGCTGCATAGCACTGCCTGGTTGTAGGTTTACGCGCTTTCCTTAGAATGTCCATACATTCTGATGGAAGCTGTAAATATCCCAACTCTATGACCTCAGAAGCCAAATCGCCAGACTGAGCATACTGGGATTGGGATGCCTGATTTGACCTTTGTTTTGAATCAACAAGTCTGGTATATTTGGGAGCTTGTGATATGGTACTACAGATGGATCCAATAGTGTTGTGTACCAGTGTTGACGTGCCCATGTCTGAGCTATGAATATCATAGTGAGGGAAGTGTGACGGATCTTGTTGACCAGAAATGAAATTAGTAGGAGAGGGGGAAAAGCATGAGCCAATATACTCTGGGATTGAGGGTGTGGGTACCTGGATGCGAAGTTTGGGCATTTTGTGTTTTTGCTTGTTGCGAAGAGGTCTATGTTTGGTGTTCCCCACATGTGAAAATACTGTTAAATTACTTGTGGGTGAATCTCCCATTCATGTATTTGTTGCTGCATCCTGCCTAAGAGGTCCACTCGTTGGTTGTGTATCCCTGGGATATACTCTGCTAATAGTTGAATGCATTGTGAACTGTCCACTTCCAAATTGTCTGTGCTAGAAGGGACAATTAAGATAAGTGCCTCCCCCCTCCTCCCGTTTCTGCAGATAGTACATTGTTGTCATGTTGTCTGTCCTTATTAACACTGTCTTGTGTGTGGTCTGTGGCTGGAATGCTTTGAGTGCTAAGAACACTACCTGCAAATCCAAGTGGTTTATGTGGTAAGTCTGCTGAATTGAGTCCCATTCTCCATGTATTGTAAGATTGTTGAGATGGGGACCCCAACCTGTCATTGTTGCATCTGTGGTGATTATGGTCTGTGCACAGGGTTTTGAAATATCCACCCTTTAGATAAGTTGGTGTGATTCCACCATTGCAGTGAGTTGTAAGTCTGGCTGTCCAACAACTCTAGATAGTGAAGTTGATCCTATAACTGAGACCGTTGTTGTGAAATACACTGTAGCAGGGGTCTCATGTTTAGACGTGCACTGGGCACTATTGATATGCAGGATGCCATCATTCCCAACAGTCTCATGATAAACCTTACTGTGTAAGTTTGATTGTTTTGTAGCTGAGATATGAGAATGTGGAACGCTTGAATCCTTTGTGGGTTTGGGTAGGCTAATGCTGAGTGTTCAGAATTGCTCCCAGATATGGCTGTATTTGCACTGGCTAAAGGTGAGACTTCTGGTAATTGATTGTGAACCCTAGACTGTGTAGGGTAACGATTGTGCATTGTGTGTTGTTGTTGACAGGTTTGAGTGGTGCTGGCTTTTATGAGCCAGTCATCCAGATAGGGAAAGACATGTATATACTGTCTTCTGAGGTATGCTGCAACCACTGCTAGGCATTTGGTAAATACCCTTGGTGCTGTTGTTACTCCAAAGGGTAGCACTTTGAATCAGTAGTGCTTGCCTGCTATCACAAACCTCAAGTATTTGCGGTGTGCTGGATGTATGGGAATATGGAAGTAAGCATCTTTTAGATCTAATGTAGTCTTGTTTTTGTAACAAAGGGATGACATCCTGAAGAGTGACCATGTGGAAATGCTCTGAGAGAATATACTGATTGAGAGGTCTGAGATCGAGGATTGGTCTGAGAGAGCCATCCTTTTTTGATATGAGGAAGTACAGAGAATATACTCCTGTTCCTTGTTGATTGATGGGTACTACCTATTGCACCTTTGAGTAGAAGAGATTCTACCTCTTGTTTTAGCAGAACAATGTGTTCCAGGGAAAGCCTGTGTGAACGAGGGGGAATAACCATTGCGGATAATTGACAGTACCCATTGATCCGATGTCATTTGTTGCCAATGACAGTGGAAATATTGCAGTCTTCCTCCCACAGGAGATGTGTGCGGTGTAGGGATGCAGAGAAAGTCACTGCTTTAATGAGGTGGAGGCACCTCTTGTGGCAGTGGATTTGCCCCTACTTCTGAAAGTGTGTCCTCTATAGAAACCCCTGAAAGATCCCCTGGAATAATACTGTTGTCCCTGTTTACGTTGGGACGTAGAGGCCTCTGATGTTTGGGTTTAAAACCTCTGAATTGGGGCTTACGAAAAGTGCCTCAAAAAGGTGTTGCATAAAGGGCACCCATGGTCTTTGCTGAATCGGAATCCTTTTTTTAAATTTTCAATCGTGGTATCCACCTCAGGTCCAAAAAGTTGTTGTTTATTAAATGGCGTATTAAGGAGCACTTGCTGTATCTCAGGTTTGAATCCTGAAGACCGCAACCAAGCATGCCTTCTGATCATCACACTAGTATTAATTCCCCTAGCTGCGGTGTCAGCTGCGTCTACTGATGATCTAATTTGATTGTTGGCAATACTTTGTCCTTTCGCCACTACCTGCTGTGCCCTTTTTTGGTGTTCTGTAGGGAGATATTGAACAAACTCCTGCATTTTGTACCAATTGGCCCTGTAATACCCAGCTAAAAGAGCTTGGGAGTTGGCAATCCTTCACTGATTTGCAGCTTGAGTTACCACTCTTTTGCCTGCTGCATCAAATTTGCGTCTTTGTTTGTCAGGAGGAGGAGCATCCCCTGTGGACTGACTATTTGTCCTTTTCCTAGCTGCACTGACCACAATGTAATCAGGTGGCAATTCTTGTGATAAAAGAAATGGATCTGATGGTGCAGCTTTATATTTCTTAACCACTCTAGGTGTTAGTAGCCTAGCTTTTGCTCGATCTTTAAACTTTTATCAGCATGTTTTAACATGTCTGGTAGCATCGGCAAACATTGGTACTGCTTATGTGTAGAGGATAGGGTGTTGAATAGGAAATCATCCTCTATGGGCTCAAAGTGCAGCTGCACATTGTGGTATGTGGCTGCTCTAATTTACCTGATTATAGGCCGTGGTGTCCTCTGGTGGAGATGGCCTTGTGGGATACAGATCATGGTCATTAGATGGAATTGGGTGAGAATCGTACATATCCCATGGGTCCATACTATAATGATTGTCACCTATATAATCCCCGTGTGAGGAGACAGGAGATTGTGCAGAAAACTGTGTGGGTGAAGATGGTTGTGGTGGTGGAATGTGAAGTGGTGAAGTAGGAAGGAAAGGCGAATGCGGTGGAGAAGGCTGATGCACTGTCTTTGGCTTTTCCTTGTGCTTAAATATTTTCACTGGTGAAGGGCCACGTTCAAACTTTCTTGGAATTACAGCTCGGAGTGTTACAAGTTGTTTTTGTTCGAAGAAGTCTTTTAGAGTCACACGATCGAGTGACTCCTCCTCTCGGTTCCATTGCGCATGGTCATCGACTCCATTGTTAGATTGTTTTCCAGTGATAAAGTATATAAGAGAAAAGAGATGTCCATGCAAATGTCAATATATATACATATGTACAAATGTATCAACTTAAACGACTACAGGCTTCCAGGGAGGGTGCATGTGAATCTGCAGCAGAACATGCCATGAACAGATGTACACTGGGTAAGTGACATTTTCCGTTCAATGGCATGTGTAGCTGCAGATACACATGCTATGCATAGACTACAAAGCAGTTTGTCTTCCCAAAATAGCAGTGGCTAGCCTGTAAGAGTTGAAGTTGTTTGAAATAATGTTCTCAGGACAGCTTGTCCTACCATGGCTTGTGGTTGTGAGAAAACATTTAAATAGTATTGTTTAGTAAATGTATAAGGTGTTGACCATGTAGTTGCTTTACAAATATCAGCCATTGGTATATTTAAAAAAAAAAAAAAAAAGCCATTGTTGCAACTTTCTTTCTTGTAGAATGTGATTTAGGAGTGAGTACAAGTTGTCTTTTTGCTTTGATATAGCATGTTTGTATACAGCTAACAATCCATCTTGCTAAACCTTGTTTTGATATAGGATTGCCTGTATGAGGTTGTTGGAAAGCTACAAAAAGTTGTTTTGTTTTCCTAAATTGTTTAGTTCTGTCTATGTAGTACATTAAAGTTCGTTTGAGATCTACTGTATGTAGAGCTCTTTCTGCCACAGAATCTGGCTGTGGGAAGAAGACTGGCAGTTCCACTGTTTGATTGATGTGAAATTGTGAGACTACTTTTGGTAGAAAGTTTGGATTTGTTCTTAGTACAACTTTGTGTTTGTGTACTTGAAAAAAAGGTTCTTCAAGAGTAAAAGCTTGTATTTCACTTACACTTCTTAAAGAAGTAATTGCCACAAGGAAGGCAACTTTCCATGTTAGAAATTGAATTTGGCAAGAGTGCATAGGTTCAAAAGGTGGTCCCATAAGTCTGGTAAGTACTATATTTAAATTCCATGTTGGAACTGGTGGTGATCTTGGTGGAATGATGCGTTTTAAGCCTCCCATGAAAGCTTTATTAACAGGAACTCTAAATAAAGAGCAATGTTGAATATTTTGTAAATTTGCAGATAGTGCAGTAAGGTGTATTTTTTATTGAGGAAAAAGCTAAATTTGATTTTTGCAAATGAAGTAAATAACATACAATGTCTTGTATTGATGCTGTAAGAGGATCTATGGTTTTAGATTGACAATAATAAACAAATCTTTTCCAGTTGTTTGCGTAGCACTGTCTAGTAGTGGGTTTATGTGCTTGTTTAATAACTTCCATACATTCTGATGGGAGTTTTAAATATCCAAATTCTATGACAGTGGTGTAGGGAGCGACCCTTGAGCCTGCTTCTGGCAGGCAGGTAGCTCCCTACACTGCCGCCTCTGCCTGCCGCCTCCACTCAGGTGCCATTCTTCCTTTTCCTCCGTTCTCTGTTACTGCTGCACACCCCTAGCTGCTGCGTCCCCGCCCCCCTACCTCCACCTCGGATCTCCTTCTTTCCCGCTGCTGAGCCCTGTGGCCCGCCCCCCGCTCTCCCATTTGCCGATCCCCTCCCAGCTGCCACTCCCTCCCACCTCCCCTCTTATGGCAGCCGCGGTGCAGTGAAAGAGCGACCCTTGACCCTGCTTCTGGCAGACAGGTCGCTCCCTACACCGCCGCCTCCACTCAGGTGCCATTCTTCCTTTTCCTCCGTTCTCTGATACTGCTGCACACCCCCAGCCGCTGCGTCCCGGCCCCCCTCCCTCCACCTCGGATCTCCTTCTTTTCCCGCCGCTGATCCCTGCAGTCCCGCCCCCCTGCTCTCCCATTTGTTGATCACCTCCCTCCTCCCAGCTGCCACTCCCTCCCACCTCCCCTCTTATGGCGGTCGCGCCAAAGGCAAGCCCGTCTGTGCCAAGACCTCGCCCTCGCCTCCGTCCCCCGCATTCGCCACACCACCGCCGGGGGAAGATCCTTCTCTCATCTCGCCGCCAAGACCTGGAACTCCCTACCGCTCCAACTACGCCAGACCCAAGATCTCCTGACTTTCAGAAACGCCTCAAGACATGGCTATTCGACCAGTAGCTCCCCCCCCCCCCCCCCCCCAAGCGCCTCGAGACCCTGACGGGTGAGTAGCGCGCTTTATAAATTAATTGATTGATTGATTGACTTCAGGAGCCAAATCGCTAGATTGAGAGCATTGGGGTCTGGATGTTTGATTTGACCTTTGTTTTGTGTTAACAAATCTGGTCTGCATGGGAGTTTGGAGTGAGGTACACAGATAGATCTAGTAATGTTGTATACCATGGCTGACATGCCCATGTTGGTGTTATGAGTATCATGTTGAGTGAAGTTCGACGCAACTTGTTGACCAGAAATGGAAGGAGTGGGAGACGGGGGAAAAGCATAAGCAAATATCCCTGACCAATTGCTCCATAGACTATTGCCCTTGGACAGGGGATGTGGGTGTCTGGATGCGAAGTTTTGGCATTTTGTATTTCCGCTTGTTGCGAATAGATCTATGCTTGGTGTTCCCCACTTTTGAAAGTACTTTTGAAGTACTTGAGAGTGAATCTCCATTTGTGTGTTATTTGGTGATTTCTGCCGAGGACATCTGCTAACTGATTGTCTATCCCTGGAATGTACTGTGCTAATAGATTAATTTGATTGTGAACTGCCCATTTCCAAATGGTTTGGGCTAGAAGGGACAGTTGATAGGAATGTGTTCCTCTCTGCTTGTTGAGATAATACATGGTTTGCCATGTTGTCTGTTTTTATAAGAACATTCTTCTGTTTTAGAAGCGGTGGAAATGCTTTGAGGGCAAGGAACACAGCTAATAACTCTAAATGGTTTATGTGTAACTGTTTCTGTATGACATCCCATTGCCCTTGAATGTTGTGATTGTTTAGGTGAGCGCCTCAACCAATCATTGATGCATCTGTTGTAATTATGGTCTGAAGCACAGGGTCTTGACATGACCACCCTTTGATTAAGTTGCTGCGATTCCACCACTGAAGGGACATATGTGTATGGCGGTCTACGAACACTAGATCTTGAAGTTGACCGTGTGCCTGTGACCATTGTTGTGCAACGCACTGTTGTAAGGGCCTCATGTCTAATCTTACATGTGCAACTAATGCAATACAAGACCTCATTCTTAGTATCTTCATGACAAATCTTGCAGTGTATTGTTGATTTGGTTGTATAAGTGGAATTAGATTTTGAAAAGCTTGTATCCTTTGTGTATTTGGATACGCTAGGGCTAGTTGAGTATTTAGGATAGCACCTAAATATGGTTGTACTTGTGCTGGTTGAAGGTGTGACTTTTGGTAGTTTATAGAAAACCCTAGAGTGTGCAGAGTTTCTATCACGCAACATGTATGATTTTGGCATTGTGTACGATTGCATGATTTTATTAGCCAATCGTCTAGATATGGAAAGCCATGGATATGTTGTCTTCTTAGGTAATCTGCTACTACTGCTAAGCACTTTGTGAATACCCTTGGAGCTGTTGTTATGCCGAAAGGTAACACTTTGAACTGGTAGTGTTTTCCTTGTATAACAAACCTGAGGTATTTTCTGTGAGCTGGATGGATCGGTATGTGGAAATACGCATCTTTGAGGTCTAAGGCTGTCATAAAGTCTTGTTTTTGTAGCAGCGGGATAACATCTTGCAGAGTTACCATGTGAAAATGCTCTGATAGGCTGTAGAGATTTAGGGGCATGAGGTCTAATATTGGCCTGAGGGTGCCATCTTTTTTTGAGAATTAGAAAGTATAGTGAATAAACTCCTGTTCCTAGTTGAGACTGTGGAACTAGTTCTATTGATTGTTTGAGTAGTAGAGATTGAACCTCTTGTTATATCAGAACTGTATGTTCTGGGGTTAATTTGTGATACCTTGGTAGAATAGTTGGAGGAGTGTTTATTAATTCTAGGCAATAGCCATTGTGGATAATTGATAACACCCAATTGTCTGTGGTGATATTTTTCTAATGTGTGTGGAACTGTTGTAGTCTTCTCTCCACAGGAGAGGTGTGGAGTGGAAAGGAGTGAGGAAAGTCACTGTTTTGGTTGTGTTGCTGGTTGTTTAGAGTTTTGGAATGTACCTCTATTTCTAGAGCATTGTCCTCTATATATGCCTCTAAACCCACCTCGCTGGTACTGGGTTTGATAAGTTGGTTTTGCTTGTGAAGTTGATGCCTCTGAGGATTGTGGTCTAAAACCTCCTCGAAACTGAGGCTTACGAAATGACCCCCTATATGGTGTATTATAGAAAGCATCCATTGCCTTGGCTGTATCAGAGTCTTTTCGCAATTTTTCTATTGTAGTGTCCACCTCTGGCCCAAACAGATGTTTCTTGTCAAAAGGCATGTTTAACACAGCCTGTTGGATTTCTGGTTTAAAACCAGAGGAGCGCAGCCATGCATGTCTTTGAATGGTAATTGCTGTGTTCATGCTCCTTGCAGCTGTATCAGACGCATCAAGGGCAGACCTTATCTGGTTGTTACCTATAGCTTGCCCTTCCTCTACTACTTGTTGTGCCCTCTTTTGGGAGATGCTGTATGATATCTTGAATCTCATCTCAATGGGCTCTATCATAATGGGCTAGTAGTGCATGGGAATCAGCTATCCTCCATTGGTTTGCTGCTTGGGACACAACTCACTTTCCTGCAGCGTCAAATTTCCTGCTCTCCTTATCAGGAGGGGGTGCATCTCCTGAGGACTGGCTATTTGCCCTTTTCCCTGCAGCACTAACCACTAGCGAATCGGGAGGCACCTGATCGGTGATGTAATCAGGGTCAGAGGGTGCAGGCTTATACTTCTTTTCTATTCTAGGTGTGATTATCCTTGCTTTCATAGGCTCATTAAAAATTTGGTCTGCATGCTTTACCATGCCTGGTAGCATTGGGAGGCACTGGTACCTAGAATGTGTTGAGTATAACGTATTAAACAAAAAGTCTTCCTGTAATGGTTCTGTGTGCATTGTTACCCCATGATAGGCTGCAGCCCTGCCTATAACCTGATTGTGTACTGTAGTATCTTCAGGTGGAGATGGTTTAGAAGGTTAGGTGTCTGGGCTGTTATCTGGGATGGGATCAGGGTCATAAAGGTCCCATGGATCAACAATGTCTTCTTGAAAATCAAAAGAATGTGTTGGAGAATACATTGGTGGAGGGCTGGTGTGAGGAGAGGTAAGTAAGTACGGAGAACGAGGAGGAGAAGACTGAGGAGGTGCTGGCTTCTCTCTTTGCTTTGGCACTTTAGCTGGGGGCTGTGCAGTGTCCAGGTCCTCTTGGAATGACAGCTTTATCGGTCTTTAGAGGAGGTGCTGTAATAATTCTCCCCATCTCCTTATGGATGTGTATCCTAAATTGTCTCTAATCCATAATTTGCAGAATTGGTTCAATGTCCGACTCTTCCTCAGAGGTTTTATGGCTTTCTTGTAGTCTTTTGGAAAGTCCTTGCTCCTCTGTATAACCTGTCTTTTTCAGTTCTGAAGTTTGATGTTTTTTCAGTATCGAAAATGTTGTGGAAGGTCTCGGCTCCGAAACCGTCTGTAGGAAGTTGGCTCTGTATATATTATTTCAAAGTAAGAAATAGTGTGCATAGAGTCCAAGGGTTCCCCTTAGAGGTAAGATAGTGGCAAAAGTAGATAATTCTAATGCTCTATTTTGTGGTAGTGTGGTTGAGCAGTAGGCTTATCAGAGGGTAGTGTTAAGCATTTGTTGTACACACACAGGCAATAAATGAGGAACACACACTCAAAGACTTACTCCAGGCCAATAGGTTTTTATATTGAAAAATATATTTTCTTAGTTTATTTTAAGAACCACAGGTTCAAGATTTACAGTAAACACTTTAAATGCAAGGTACTTCACTTAGATACTTTAGGAACTTTGAATGGAAACAATATCATGTACAGTCTGTAAAAATGGCAATACACTATTTTCAAAGTAGACAGTGCAAAAAATCAGTTCATGGGGGAGGTAAGTAAAGGTTAGATTAGGAGGTAAGTAAAACACTTACAAGTCTCAGTTCTGGGGCATAGGCAGCCCACTGTTGGGGGTTCAAGGCAATCCCAAAGTTACCACACCAGCAGCTCAGGGCCGGTCAGGTGCAGAGGTCAAAGAGGTGCCCCAAAACACATAGGCGCCTATGAAGAACAGGGGTGCTCCGGTTCCAGTCTGCCAGCAGGTAAGTACCTGCGTCCTCAGTGGGCAGAACAGGGGGGTTTTGTAGAGCACTGGGGGGGGGGACACAAGTAGGCACACAAAACACCCTCAGCGGCACAGGGGCGGCCGGGTGCAGTGTGCAAAGCAGGCATCGGGTTTCAGGTAGGAAACAATGGAGGGTCCTGGGGGGGTCACTCTAGCGGTGCAGGCACGGGGGGCTTCTCAGGACAGCCACCACCTGGGCTAGGCAGAGGGTCGCCAGGGGGTCACTCCTGCACTGAAGTTCGGTTCCTTCAGGTCCTGGGGGCTGCGGGTGTAGTGTTGGTTCCAGGCGTCGGGTCCCTTGTTACAGGCAGTCACGGTCAGGGGGAGCCTCTGGATTCTCTCTGCAGGCAGCGCTGTAGGGGCTCAGGGGAGGTCCTCTCTGGTTACTCACAGACTCGCAGTCGCCGGGGAGTCCTCCATGAGGTGTTGGTTCTCTGAATCTCGAGCCGGGGGCATCCGCTGCAGAGTAAGAAGTCTCACGCTTCCGGCGGGAAACGTGCAGTCTTTGGAAGTTGCTTCTTTGTTGCAAATAAGTAGCTGATTTTGAGCAGGGCCGCTGCTCACTGGAGTTTCTTGCTCCTTTTTGTCCAGGGCAGTCCTCTGAGGCTTCAGAGGTCACTGGTCCCTGTCGGACGCTAGTTGCAGGTTTTCAAAGTTGGAGACAGGCCGGTAGGGCTGGGGCCAAAGCAGTTGTCGTCTTCCTCCTCTGCAGGCTTGTAGCTCAGCATCCTTCTTTCTTCAGGTTGCAGGAATCTGATTTCCTGGGATCTGGGGTGCCCCTAAATACTACATTTAGGGGTGTGTTTAGGTCTGGGAGGGCAGTAGCGACGGGCTATTGTCCTGGAGGATGGCACATCCCTAATCCTATTGGGGGAATCCTCCAAAATCAAGATGGAGGATTTCTAAAGACAGGGGTCACCTCAGCTCAGGACACCTTAGGGGCTGTCCAGACTGGTGGGTGACTCCTCCTGGTTTTTCTCATTATCTCCCCTGGACTTGCCGCCAAAAGAGGGGGCTGTGTCCAGGGGGTGGGCATCTCCACTAACTGGAGTGCCCTGGTGCATTGAACACGAAGCCTGAGCCTTTGAGGCTCACCCCTAGGTGTTACAGTTCCTGCAGGGGGGAGGTGTAAAGCACCTCCACCCAGAGCAGGCTTGGTTTCTGGCCTCAGAGGGCACAAAGGCCCTCACCCCAGGGGGTCTGAAACTCGTCTCTCAGCAGCAGGCTGGCACAGACCAATCAGTCCTGCACTGAAGGATTGGGTAAAATACAGGGGCATCTCTAAGATGCCCTCTGTGTGCATTTTTTAATAAATCCAACAGTGGCATCAGTGTGGGTTTATTATTCCGAGAAGTTTGATACCAAACTTACCAGTATTCAGTGTAGCCATTACGAAGCTGTGGAGTTCGTTTTGACAAACTACCAGACCATATACTTAATGTGGCCACACTGTACTTACAATGTCTAAGAATAGACGTAGACACTGTAGGGGCACATTGCTCATGCAGCTATGCCCTCACCTGGGGCACAGTGCACCCTGCCTTAGGGCTGTAAGGTCTGCAAGAGAGGAGACTTACCTATGCCACAGGCAGTATTTTGTGGGCATGGCATCCCCACCAACACACAATCTACAATGGCAGTGTGCATGTGTTAGGTGTGGGGTCCCTTAGGGTGGCACAACATATGCTGCAGCCCTTAGGGACCTTCCCTGGTCACAGGGTCCTTGGTACCACTGGTACCTTTTACAAGGGACTTATCTGTGTGCCAGGGGTGTGCCAATTGTGGAAGCAATGGTACATTTTAGGTAAAAGAACACTGGGGCTGAAGCCTGGTTAGCAGGGTCCCAGCACACTTCTCATTCAAGTCAGCATTAGTATCAGGCAAAAGGTGGGGGGTAACTGCAACAGGGAGCCATTTTCCTACACAAGCCCCCCCTCCAGCCCACAGGCCAGGAGACTCAGTCAAAGCTGGGAGAGTCTTCCTTGTCTGTCAGGTGAGGAAGAGTAGGGGGATTAGGCTGGTTTGTTGCAGGGCCTACTCTGCCTTACATGCTCCTGTTCAGGTCATTCCCTCTGGGGAACTGGCCCACTTCCACAGTGATAGGACCTAGTCTAAATTTCCTCTTGTCTGTGTCTTTGATATCTTCACCCATTTTCTCTATTTTGGGGTTAGAGGTATGCACCTCTGCCAATCTCATCTTAGCCAGGGTCACCCCTAGCTTATCCAAAGAGGTTAACCATAGCTGGAGTAACCCCACCATGACCAACAGAGTCAGGGGGGCTAACTTGCTATTTGGCATGGGGTCAGACCACCATGCCAAGGATAGTGCAGCCATAAATGCTAACACCCAGCAGAGGCCACTGACAGCTGTCAGTGCCCAGAACCACACCTTTAGCTCTTCACCTACAAGGGAAGGAGCTAAGTTACAGGCTTCTTTGGGTTCAGGGTGCCTGTCTGCTGTGTTAGAGTGGGGGGGGTTACTACATCTTGTAGGAAACACCCTTCTTCCACTCTTTCTTCTGTTAACTGAGGAGCCACCCACTCAGGTTTAACAGTTGCCTGACTAGCCAGGACTACTTGTGGGTCAGGTTGGACCTTACCAGTGCCACCGTTGGAGCTCTCCCCTACTGGAGCAGAATCTCCTTGGCTTGCTGGAACCTTGGCTAAAGGTTGTCCACCCTTCCTACTCTGTTTTCTTTTCCTTTGCTTCTGGGGCCTACTTGCAGTTACTGCAGGGGTAGCACCTCCAGAATCCTTGGGAGAGGGCTGGCACTGGACCAGTTCCTCTCTTGGGCTCTGGGGGGAGGTCTGTACTGACTACCACCCTTCTCTAGCTAAAAGTCCCACCCACTTCTATGGGCACAAAAGCCACAGGCCTATCAGTGACCCCGTCTGGGCTAACTCTTACTCTGGCAGTCTCACCTGTGATGTACTGGGTGGAGAGCACCAGCCTGTCATGCACAATAGTGTGACTGGCACAAGTGTCTCTCAGGGCAGGGACTGGGATCCCAGTCACCAGTAGGTGGTAGAAGTGTCTACTTCCCTCTGGAATCTCCAACTCACCAGTTGGGCCCTTTTTCCAGTTGAAGGCTATGAAGACCTCCTCATCTGAGGAGTCATCCCCAATGGCTACACTGGTCACCCCTGGGATTTTGCTAGGGGGTTTGTTTTTGGGACAAGAGGTGTCCTTGGCGTGGTGCCCTGTCTGTCTACAGTTTTGGCACCATGCCTTAGTGGCATCCCAGTTCTTACCCTTGTACCCATTTTTGTTTTGGGTTGTGTCTTGGGGCCCACCCTTGTTTTGGGTTGTGTCTTGGGGCCCACCCACCCACCTGGTCTGGTTTTTGGGGGCCTACAGAGGACTCTTTGTCTTTGTTTCTAGTGTCACCCACTTTCTCATGGGAAAGCTTTGTAACCCCTTTCTTTTGGTCATCCCCAGTGGAAGTTTTGGTTACCCTAGTCTTGACCCAGTGGTCTGCCTTCTTTCCCATTTCTTGGGGAGAACTTGGGCCTAGGTCTACCAGATATTGATGCACCTTTTCATTGAAGCAGTTACTTAAAATGTGTTCTTTCATAAACAAATGATAAAGCCCAACATAGTCCTGCACTTCATTTCCAGTTACCCAACCATCCAGTGTTTTCAATTAGTAGTCTACAAAAACAACCCAGGTCTGGTTCGAGGATTTCTGAGCCCCCCTGAACCTAATCCTGTACTTTTCAGTGGAGAATCCAAAGCCCTCAATCAGGGTAGCCTTCATGAGGTCATAGGATTCTGCATCTTTACCAGAGGGTGTGAGGAGTCTATCCCTACACTTTCCAGTGAACATTTCCCAAAGGAGAGCTCCCCAGTGAGATCTGTTTACTTTTCTGGTTGCACAAGCCCTCTCAAAAGCTGTGAACCACTTGGTGATGTCATAACCATCTTCATATTTTGTTACAATCCCTTTGGGGATTTTTAGGATGTCAGTATTCTCTCTGACCCTATTTAAGTTGCTGCCACCACTGATGAGCGCTAAACCCATCTCTTTTCTTTCCCTTTCAATGGCTAGGAGCTGTTTCTCCAAAGCCAATCTTTTGGCCATCCTGGCTAACAGGAGGTCATCTTCATCGAGGCTGCCCTCAATGTTTTCAGAGGTACTGGACTCCCCTATGGAAGAACCAGTCTCTCTGACTAGGATGTGAGGAGTCAGGGTTTGAGGGACCCTGTTCTCCCTAGTTAGGACAGGAGGGGTAAAGTCATCCTCCTGTTCACTAATTTCCCCATCTGAAGGATTATCCTCAGAGGGGTGGTCCCTTTTGAACTCTGCCAAAAGCTCCTGGAGCTGTACTTTGGTAGGGTTGGACCCAGTTTTTACCTTTTTTAACTTACTGAGAGTGCTTAACTCTGGAATCTTTAGATGCAGGTAAGGGGTGAGGTTGAGTTCCACCACCATCTCTTCTGTGCTAGACATTACTTTTCTAAAAGTTGGGATACTTTTTAAGAATCTAAAACTATTTCTAGAACTTAATCCAAACTTTTACAAAAACTTTTAAACTCTAAAAGAAATGCTAACAGTGGCTTACACAAGGCACTAGCAGGACTTTTAAAATTTTAGAAAAATAGTTCAAATTACAAAAATCAGTTTCTAATGACAATTTTTGGAATTTAGTTGTGTGATCAGGTATTGGCTGAGTAGTCCAGCAAAGGCAAAGTCTTCGATCCCACCGCTGCCACCAATGTAGGAAGCTGGCTCTGTATATACTATTTCAAAGTAAGAAACAGTGTGTACAGAGTCCAAGGGTTCCCCTTAGAGGTAAGATAGTGGCAAAAGTAGATAATTCTAATGCTCTATTTTGTGGTAGTGTGGTCGAGCAGTAGGCTTATCAGAGGGTAGTGTTAAGCATTTGTTGTACACACACAGGCAATAAATGAGGAACACACACTCAAAGACTTACTCCAGTCCAATAGGTTTTTATATTGAAAAATATCTCTTCTTAGTTTATTTTAACCCCTTCGCTGCCAGGCCTTTTCCCCCTCCTGTGCCGAGCCTTTTTTTGGCTATTTGGGGCAGTTGGCGCTTAGGCCCTCATAACTTGTTGTTCATATAAGCTACCCACGCCAAATTTGCGTCCTTTTTTCCCAACATCCTAGGGATTCTAGAGGTACCCAGACTTTGTGGGTTCCCCTGAAGGAGACCAAGAAATTAGCCAAAATACTGTTATTCTTTTTATTGTATTTTTTTTTAAATGGGAAAAAAGGGCTGCAGAAGGCAGCTCGTGGTTTTTTCCCTGAAAATGGCACCAACAAAGGGTTTGCAGTGGCAAGATCACCATCTTCCCAGCTTTCAGGAACAGGCAGACTTGAATTGGAAAACCCAATTTTTCAATACAATATTGACATTTTACTGGGACATACCCCATTTTTACTATTTTTTGTGCTTTTAGCCTCCTTCCAGTTAGTGACCAAATTGGGTGAGAAACCAATGCTGGATTCCAGAAAGCTAAACATTTCTGAAATGTAGACAAAATTCTGAATTGAGCAAGGGGTCATTTGTGTAGATCCTACAAGTGTTTCCTACAGAAAATAACAGCTGAAATAAAAAAAAAATTGAAATTGAGGTGAAAAAAACAGCCATTTTTCTCCACGTTTTACTCTAACTTTTTCCTGCGATGTCAGATTCTTGAAAGCAATATACCGTTACGTCAGCTGGACTCTTCTGGTTGCGGGGATTTATAGGGCTTGTAGGTTCATCAAGAACTCTAGGTACCCAGAGCAAATAAATGAGCTGCACCTTGCAATGGGTTTTTATTCTATACCGAGTATACAGCAATTCATTTGCTGAAATATAAAAAGTGAAAAATAGGTATCAAGAAAACCTTTGTATTTCCAAAATGGCCACAAGATAAGGTGTTGAGAAGCAGTGGTTATTTGCACATCACTGAATTCCGGGGTGCCCATACTAGCATATGAATTACAGGGCATTTCTCAAATAGACGTCTTTTTTACACACTGCCTTACATTTGGAAGGAAAAAATTTAGAGAAAGACAAGGGGCAATAACACTTGTTTTGCTATTCTGTGTTCCCCCAAGTCTCCCGATAGAAATGGTACCTCACTTGTGTGGGTAGGCCTAGCACCCACGAAAGGAAATGGCCCAAAACACAACGTGGACACATCACATTTTTTCACAGAAAACAGAGGTGTTTTTTAAAAAGTGCATACCTGTGGATTTTGGCCTCTAGCTCAGCCGGCACCTGGGGAAACCTAGCAAACCAGCACATTTTTGAAAACTAGACACCTAGGGCAATTCAAGATGGGGTGACTTGTGGGGCTCTGACCAGGTTCTGTTACCCAGAATCCTTTGCAAACCTCAAAATTCGACCAAAAACACACTTTTTCCTCTCATTTCGGTGACAGACAGTTCTGGAATCTGAGAGGAGCCACAAATTTCCTTCCACCCAGCGTTCCCCCAAGTCTCCCGATAAAAATGGTACCTCACTTGTGTGGGTAGGCCTAGCGCCCACAAAAGGAAATGGCACAAAACACAACGTGGACACATCAAATTTTTTCACAGAAAACATAGGTGTTTTTTGCAAAGTGCCTACCTGTGGATTTTGGCCCGGGGGGGGGGGGGGGGGGGTTGCAGAAATGGCCTAAAAAAAATTTGCCCCCCAGTCCCCCTGGGGAGCGACCCTTGCCTACAGGGTCGCTCCCCTTGCGTGACATTGGCGCAACAAAAAAAAAAATCCCCAGTGCCTAGTTATTTCTGCCCCCCTTGGGGGCAGATTGACCGAAAATCCGCCGATCTGCCCCCAAGGGAGGCAGAAATGGTCTAAATACAATTTGCTCCTCCAGGGGAGCGAACCTTGCCTAAGGGGTCACTCCCCATCTGAAAAACAACAACAACAAAAATCCCCGGTGCCTAGTGGTTTCTGTCCCCCTTGGGGGTAGATCGGGCTAATTAAAATAGGCTGATCTGCCCCCCAGGGGGTCAGAAATGGACTAAAATAAGTTTGCCCCCCAGAGGAACAACCCTTGCCTAAGGGGTCATTCCCCTTGCGTGAAATTCACACAAAAAAAAAAACCTCCCTGCTGTCTAGTGGTTTCTGTCCCCCTTGGGGGCAGATTGGCCTCATAAAAATAAGCCAATCTGCCCCCAAGGGGGGCAGAAATGGCCTAAATATAATTTGCCCCCTATGGGAGCGACCCTTGCCTAAGGGGTCGCTCCCCACCTCAAAAATATAAAAGCAAAAAAAAAAAAAAAAAAAAATACTCCCTGGTGCCCAGAGGTTTCTGCCCCCAGGGCCTAATTATAGGCCGATCTGCCCCCAGGGGCGGCAGAAAAGGCCTTTAGAAAAAAATGCCCCCCCCCCCCCGGAGCGACCCTTGCCCAAGAGGTCGCTCCCTCATGCCAGTTTCATTTTTAAAAAAACATACCTGGTGTCTAGTGGGCGTTTTGACAGCCGGATTGCGCAATGGAACCGAGAGGAAGAGTCACTCGATCCAGTGACTCTAAAAGACTTCTTCGAACAAAAACAACTTGTAACACTCCGAGCCCAACACTAGATGTTGGAATCAATATGCATAGCATGTGTATCTGCAGCTACACATGCCATCAAACATATATATATTAATTACCATTCACTAAATTAGCACAATCTTCAAATAGTACAGCTCAT
Organism: Pleurodeles waltl; assembly: GCF_031143425.1. Lineage (NCBI taxonomy): Eukaryota > Metazoa > Chordata > Amphibia > Caudata > Salamandridae > Pleurodeles > Pleurodeles waltl. The sequence goes on along the minus strand of NC_090440.1, from coordinate 1,638,148,943 downwards.
TTTGGTAGTCTGGAGTTTGACTTTTCAAATTGTTTCTTCTGCAAAATCTTCAAGTGGATTCCCGTCGAAACCAGGAAAACTGTCACCCACGCCCTGGTCAGCAGCCGACTGGACTACGGAAACGCCCTATATGCAGGCATAACAACCAAACTCCTAACAAAGCTGCAAAGAATCTAGAATGCATCCGCCAGCCTCATTCTGGACGCTGCAACCACATTTCCCCTCACCTTAGAGACCTTCTCTGGCTACCAGTATCACAGAGGATCACCTTCAAACTCCTCATCCACGCACACAAGGCCCTCCACGACACAGGCCCAGCCTACCTCAACGACAGACTCACCTTCCACACCCCCACCCGCAATCTTCGATACACCACCTCGCCCTCCCCTCCATCCCCCGCACCACCGCCGGAGTAAGATCCTTCTCTCACCTAGCCGCCAAGACCTGGAACTCTCTACCGCTCCACCTTCGCCAGACCCAAGACCTCTTAACATTCAGGAAACGCCTCAAGACATGGCTCTACGACCAGTAGCTCCCCTCCCCAGCGCCTTGAGACCCTAACTGGTGATTAGTGCGCTCTATAAATCCTTGATTGATTTCTTACTCTGGAGACAAGAGAATGGTTCTGTTTTACAAATGTATGTGGTCAGTAAGATTAGTGTGCCAGCTTTAATGAGAGGCAAGTCTTAGTGGGTGGATAAGATCAAAGGGTTGTGGAAAATTGCTTACGTATTTCCTCAGTTGTGGGTGTCCACTGCCTAGAAAATGCATAGATGTATTATGTTTTAATACACGGTACACCAAACTTGAGAAAAGCAGCATTCAGATACAATGTAAATCAATGACACATTTATTATTTTAGACAGGTGAGGGCCTTGTCTTTAGGTCTTGTTTGGCAGTATAGTTAACTGAGTCACCATTTCTTTAAAATGTACATAGAATGGGTGTTTGCTTTACCGAGAGGTGTATGTCTCTCAGACTTTATGCTATTGTCTGTTTGGTGCAACATTCTAACTCCAAAGGAGAGCTTGACTAGAATACGAGAAACTATTTTGAATCTCAAAAAAACACTAAATCATCACTTGATAAATGTTATCTAATAGACGCACTGTATACAGGAAGCAACCACCGGATTTTGTTTTTTTCCCCCGACAACAGCAGGCCTGTTAAACTATTAAAGTAGAGGATTAAAAAAAAAACAAGCCAGGCCTATTGTCTTTGCCAGAGCTCATGATTTTAAGCTGTTGGCAACTGAACATGTTTCTCATGAAATGGACTTGTCTAACAGGCAAAACCAGTTGTGGGAGCAGGTTGGCCACAGGGCATGTACTGAAGCCAGGCTTTGTTCTCGCCCCATTGTGTGTTTCCAATCCTCCCCTCCCCACCACTCCCAAACCCTGTGGCCGAGCAGCACAACAGTTTTCTTTCCACAGGGTTTTTGCTGGATTCTTGATTCCTGAAGTCTGTGACGGTCCAGGATTTGCGAATCCAACTCTGGGCCTGAGAATCCCACAGTAAAAATCATGTTTTGATAATGTTATTACCGGGATCCATTTAGTTCCTGCTATCTCAACATGGGCTTGTATGCATTTTTTCTTTTTACCAACAAGGTGCTCGGCGCACTGTGTTGGGTAATGGGAGTCACAACAGAAATTTTTCAGTGGTGGCTAGCCAATAGAAACACTGCAAATTTACAACCCTGCAAAGGATGGTAGGAGAAAAACTCTCTAGTTCATTGGTACTTTTTTTCCAAATGGATTCGCAAATCAGGGGAAGATCCACATAAAGGTCCAGATATCTCTAAAATGTAACCTCTTCATACTTCACCTGGGCAACTTTTTAAACACTTATTTCATGAAAACTACTGAAGAGATTTACACCAAAACCTAGCAAAAGCACTTCAGTGAGTAATGTTCTACCTTCATGCCGAATTAGGTGCAATTTCATTCAGCTGTTTTTTTCTGTACTGAGGACCAAAGAATCCTATGGAATTAAAATAGGAAATGGCTCTTGAGAACCCCTCTTTTTGTTGGCCCCACTTGACAGATCTGTATGAGGTTTGCTATGAAGAACCCAAAGTAGATGTACTTTTGGAAAGTTTCATGCGAGTACATTGAAATATGCCACAGTTATTACAAAATCAAAAAATACCTTTTCAATGGAAACTCTTACCTAACCATAACTAGAGGCGCTCCTACCACCTTAGCATTTTATATGGAAAATGTTACTTACCCAGTAGACATCTGTTTGTGGCATGTAGTGCTGCAGATTCACATGTGTTACAAGTTGTTTTTCTTCGAAGAAGGTTTTACGAGTCAGGAGATCGAGTGACTCCTCCTCTCGGTGATAGTGTACATTGGAATCGAGTGCTTTGTTAGATTTTACTTCACCCTTCTGCGGGAAAACAGAGTGTAGAAATGTACATATACATACATATATATCTATATAGAGAGAGAAATAAAAATGTCTATGCAATGTATATACATATTTACAAATAAAGTACTACAATGGCTAACAGGCTTCTGGGGAGGAGGGAGGGCGCATGTGAATCTGCAGCACGAAATGCCACGAACAGATGTCTACTGGCTAAGTAACATTTTCCGCTCAATGGCATCTGTAGCTGAAGATACACATACTTTGCATAGACTGTAAGATAGCCCCCTTCCAAAATAAGCAGAGGCTAGCCTGTAGGAGTTGGATTAGTTTGAAATAGAGATTTAAGTACTGCCTGTCCAACATTTGTTTGTTGGTGAAAAAATACATCCGCACGGTGATGTTTAGTAAATGTGTGTGGTGTGGACCATGTGGCTGCTTTACATATCAAAAACCAACAAAGGAGGGGCAAAAGAAAGGGATATTCGAAGAAAAGACTCCTGGTCCCGTGTGTGAAGTTCCCAATATAATGCACATCAAAATTGCACACACGATTCCAAAAAGAAAGGTTCTTCATAGACCAATAGGTTCTACATACCACAGAAAAGAAAAAGTTATTTCTTTTAAAGCACAAGCCCTCACTCACCTTACGGTGACATGCTTCATCATAGGGCTGTGCTCCTCGTCAGGCTGGCGCTGCAATGCCTGACGGGCCCCACGAGGGGGCTCTTTGCCGGAGATCTTGTTTAAGGAGAAATGCACAACCGGTCAAAAAGAAGTGTGGAGGATTGGTATAGTAGTGGTTAAAATTGTCTAGAGGTAGAAAATAAATACGTCTTTAATTTGGTGTAGATACCTCTGACAAGGTTAAAAACAATAAATAGGGAAATGGTAAAATAATGTCTACGCTCCCCATAAAAAGAGAAATTATTATTAATAGCAATTACTGACTCTCACATTGGGGAGTAGTATAAATGAAGCAAGTAGACACAGGGTCCCCTGTGCTACTCTACATCACAGGTCAACATGTTTCTCGCTAAATGGTAGTCAAAAATGATCTTAGTGCGATTCGTCAGGACCTTAATAAACGTACCTAATCCTTTAGATATTTGGAAAACCCTTATTTAGGGAGAACAGAGCCCTCATAATTTATATGTGGGGCCTCATCAGGGAAAGTAATAACTTGAAGCTATCCTTGGATATGGATAGAATCGTGTGGGAAGACCTAATGGTATCAACACTCCCTGGAGTGTGGGAATTATGTAGAACCTATTGGTCTATGAAGAACCTTTCTTTTTGGAATCGTGTGTGCAATTTTGATGTGCTGCTTTACATATATCTGCCATTGGTATATTTCCTAAGAATGCCATTGAAGCTCCTTTCTTTCTAGTAGAATGTGCTTTAAGAGTTACTAGTAACTGTCTTTTTGATTTCAAATAGAAAGTTTGAATGCACTTTACGATCCATCTGGCTAATTCTTGTTTTGAAATAGGATTACCCCTGTGAGGGTGTTGAAAAACCACAAAGAGTTGTTTAGACTTTCTGATTTTTTTTATTCTATCTATATAATAAACAAGAGCACTTTCAGCAACTGCATCTGGCTGTGGAAAGAAGACTGGGAATTCCACTGATTGACTGATATGAAATGGTGAAACTACTTTTGGTAGGAATTTAGGGTTTGCCCTAAGGACTATTTAATTCTTGTGAATTTGAAAGAAAGGTTCTTCTAAAGTGAATGCTTGAATTTCTCTAACTCTTCTTAAGGAAGTAATTACTACTAAGAAAGCAACCTTCTATGACAAAAACTGGTGAGGGCAAGAATGCATGGGTTCAAATGGTGTACCCATAAGCCGTGTAAGCACGATGTTAAGATTCCATGCAGGAGCTGGTGGAGCTCTAGGTGGAATAATTCTTTTAAGGCCTTCCATAAAAGCTTTAATAACAGGAATCCTAAAGAGAGAAGTATGCTGTCTGTTTTGGAGGTCAGCAGCTATTGCTGTTAAATGAATTTGAATAGAGGAATATGCAAAATGTGTTTTTTGTGAATGAAGCAAATCACAGACAACATCCTGTACGGACACTTTATGTGGGTTGTTTTTGGGCTGACAGTAATATACAAAACGTTTCCATTTAGCTGCATAATACTGTCTAGTTCTAGGCTTGCATGCTTCCTTTAGAATATCCATACATTCAGATGTAAGCTGTAGATAGCCATATTCTATGACCTCAGAGCCAAAACGCCAGTATGAGCATACTGGGATTGGGATGTCTGATTTGACCTTTGTTTTGAGTCAATAGGTCTGGTCTGTTTGGTAGTTTGTGATGTGGTACTACAGACAGATCCAATAGTGTTGTGTACCAGTGTTGACGTGCCCGGGTGGGAGCAATGAGCATTATAGTAAGGGAGGTGTGATGGATCTTGTTGACCAGAAATTAAATTTGCGGAGAGGCGGAAAAGCGTAAGCAAATATCCCTGGGCAACTGATCGAGCATTGCCCTTGGATTGAGGGTGTGGGTTCCTGGATGTGAAGTTTGGGCATTTTGCATTTTTCACTTGTGGCGAAGAGGTCTATGTCTGGGGTTCCCCACATTTGGAAGTATTGTTGAATTACTTGTGGGCGAATCTCCCATTCTTGTACTTGTTGTTGCGTCCTGCTTGAGTGGTCTGCTAGTTGATTGTGTATCCTTGGAATATACTCCGCTAATAGTTTAATCTGATTGTGAATTGCCCATTTTCAAATCACCTGTGCCAACAGGGACAATTGAGATGAGTGGTTCCTCCACCTTCCAGTTACATTGTGGTCATGTTGTCCGTCCTTATCAACACTATCTTGTGCGTGACTTGTGTCTGAAAAGCTTTGAGTGATAGGCACACTGCTAGTGATTCCAAATGGTTTATGTGATAAGTTTGTTGAATCAAGTCCCATTCCTCTTGTATGGTAAGGTTGTTGAGATGGGCTCCCCAACCTATCATAGATGCATCTGTTGTGATTATGGTCTGTGGCACAGGGCCCTGAAACGGCCGCCCTTTTAATAAGTTGGTGTGATTCCACCATTGCAGAGAGTGAGTAAGTCTGGCGGTCCAACAACACTAGATCCTGAATATGACCCTGGGCCTGAGACCATTGTTGTGAAGGACACTGCTGTAGTGTTCTCATGTGTAGGCATGCATTGGGTACTATTGCTATGCATGATGCCACCATCCCCAAATAGTTTCAGGATCAACTTCACTGTGTAAGTGTGGTTGGATTGTAGTTGAGATATGAGATTGTGAAAAGCTTGAATTCCCACTGGGTTTGGGTATGCTAATGCTTATGAGTGTTTATAATTGCTCCTAGATAAGGTTGTATTTGTGCTGGCTGCAGGTGAGATTTTTGATAATTGATTGTGAATCCTAGATTGCGTAGGGTGTCCACTGTATACTGCATGTGCTGCCGACAGGTTTGAAATGTACTGGCTTTTATGAGCCAGTCGTCCAGGGAAAGACATGTATGTGTTGTCTTCTAAAGAATGCTGCAACTATTACCAGGCAGTTGGTGAATACCCTTGGTGCTGTTGTTACTCCGAAGGGTAGTACTTTGAATTGGTAGTGCTTCCCTGCTATAACAAATCTTGGACATAGCCGATGGGCTGGATGTATGGGAATATGCAAATAAGCATCTTTTAGATCCAATTCTGTCATGTAATCTTGTTTTTGTAGCAGGAGCATGATGTCCTGTAGAGTGACCATATGAACATGTTCTGACAGAACCTTTCTTTGGTATGAGGAAGTATAATGAATACACTCCTCACCCTTGTTGGAATACAGGTACTGTAGGAAAATGCCTCTCTAGGCATGGTTACCCCCTACATTTTTGCCTTTTGTTGATGCTAGTTACGATTGAAAGTGTGCTGGGACCCTGCTAACCAGGCCCCAGCACCAGTGTTCTTTCCCTAAACTGTACCTTTGTTTCCACAACTGGCACAGCTGAGGCACACAGATAAGCCCCTTGTAACTGGTACCTCTGGTTCCAAGGGCCCTGTGACTAGGGAAGGTCTCTAAGGGCTGCAGCATGTATGATGCCACCCTGGGGACCCCTCACTCAGTATATGCACACTGCCTCACAGCTTGTGTGTGCTAGTGGGGAGAAAATGACTAAGTTGAGATGGCACTCCCCTCAGGGTGCCATGCCCACAACCCACTGCCTGTGGCATAGGTAAGTCACCCCTGTAGCAGGCCGTACAGCCCTAGGCAGGATGCATCATACCACAGGTGAGGGCATAGTTGCAAGAGCACTATGCCCCTACAGTGTCTAAGCCAAATCTTAGACATTGTAAGTGCAGGGTAGCCATAAAGAGTATATGGTCTGGGAGTTTGTCAAACACAAACTCCACAGTTCCATAATGGCTACACTGAATTCCGACAAGTTTGGTATCAAACTTCTCAACACAATAAATCCACACTGATGCCAGTGTGGGATTTATTGAAAAATGCACACAGAGGGCATCTTAGAGATGCCCCCTGTATACCAGTCCAATTCCTAGGGTTAGGCTGACCAGTTCCTGCCAGCCTGCCACATCCAGACGGGTTTCTGGCTACATGTGCCTTTGTCACTCTGTGGCCAGGAACAAAGCCTGCATTGGTTGGAGATGCCTCTCACCTCCCCCTGCCAGTGAGCCTCAAAGGCTCAAGCCTGGTGTTACAGAGCCCCAGGGCACTCCACCTAGTGGAGATGCCCACCCCTCCGGACACAGCCCCCACTTTGGCGGCAAGTCCGGAAGACATAATGAAAAAAACAAGGAGTCACCCACCAGTCAGGACAGCCCCTAAGGTGTCCTGAGCTGAGGTGACCCCTGCCTTAAGAAATTATCCATCTTGTTTTGGAGTATTCCCCCAATAGGATTAGGGATGTGCCCCCCTCCCCACAGGGAGGAGGCACAAAGAGGGTGTAGCCACCCTCCAGGGCAGTCGCCATTAGCTACTGCCCCCCCCCCCCCCCCAAGACCTAAACACACCTGTAAATTGAGTATTTAGAGGCGACCCTGAACCCAGGAAATCAGCTTTCCTACAACCTGAAGAAAGAAGGATTGCTGGCCTGAAAGCCCCACACAGATGACGGAGACAACAACTGACTTGGCCCCAGCCCTACCGGCCTGTCTCAAGACTCAAAGAACCTGCACAGCGATGCATCCAGCGAGACCAGCGACCTCTGAGGACGGAGCTGCACCTAAAGGACAAAGAAACTCCAGAGGAAAGCGGCTCTGTCCAAATCTACAACAAAGAAACCAACTTTAAAGAAGACTCCAGCCTCACTCCGGAAGCGTGAGTCTTCACACTCTGCACCCAACGCCCCTGGTCCGAGTCCAGAGAAACCAACACTGCAGAGAGGGCCCCCAGGCGACTCCAACGACGTGGACACCCTGAGCCGACCTCCCTGCACCCCCACAGCGATGCCTGCAGAGAGGATCCAGAGGCTCCCCCTGACCGCGACTGCCTAGTAACAAAGGAACCCTACACGCCTGGAGAAGCACTGCACCCGCAGCCCCTAGGACTGCGAGGAACCAACCGCCGGGTGCAGGCGGCCCTCATCCTAGCCCAGTCGGTGGCTGGCCCGAGAAGCCCCCCTGTGCCCTGCCTGCATCGCCAGAGTGACCCCCGGGTCTCTCCAATGTTTCCGATCTACAACCCAACGCCTTGTTCACACACTGCACCCGGCTGCCCCTGTGCCGCTGAAGGTGTATTTTGTGTGCCTGTTTGGCGCCCCCCCCCCCACCCCACCTGGGTTCTCTACAAAACCCCCCCTGGTCAGCTCCCCAAGGACGCAGGTACTTAACTGCTAGCAGACTGGAACCGGAGCACCCCCAGTTCTCCATAGGCGCCTATGTTATTTGGGCCCTACTTTGACCTCTGCACCTGACCAGCCCTGTGTTGCTGGTGCTGGGTGGTTGGGGTTGCCCTGAACCCCCAACTGTGGGCTGCCTATGCCCAGGAAACTGATCCTGCAAGTACTTTACTTACCTGAGAAACTAACTATTACTTACCTCCCCCAGGAACTGTTGATTTTTGCACTGTGTCCACTTTTAAAATAGCTTATTGCCATTTTTGCTAAAACTGTGTATACTACTGTTTTAATTCAAAGTTCCATACTTACCTGTGTGAAGTACCTTACAATTTACGTACTTACCTAAATTCTGAATCTTGTGGTTCTAAAATAAATTAAGAAAATAATATTTTTCTATATAAAAACCTACTGGCCTGGAGTTAAGTCTGAGTGTGTGTTCTCGTTTATTGTGTACAACAACTGCTTAACACTACCCTCTGATAAGCCTACTGCTCGACCACACTACCAGAAAATAGAGCATTAGTATTATCTAATTTTGCCACTATCAACCTCTAAGGGGAACCCTTGGACTCTCACTTTGAGATAGTATATACAGAGCCAGCTTCCTACAGGTACCATCTCTATGGCACCTTTGAGTAGTAGTGACTGTACCTCCTGTTTTAATAAGCTGAGATGTTCCAGAGTAAGTTCGTGCGAGCAAGGGGGAAGAGATACGTTCTAGTTCTAGGCAATAACCATGTTGGATAATTGATAAGACCCATTGATCTGTAGTAATGTTGTGCCATTGTGGGTAAAACGTTTCCAGTCTTCTTCCTACAGGAGATGTATGCTGTGTGAGGATATGTAAAAAGTCACTGTTTGGTTGAGGTTAAAGAACCTCTTGGGGCGGTTGATTTACCTTTCCCTCTATAATTATTCCTTCTGTAAGAGCCTCTGAAGGTAAAAACGTGGCCCTTGTTTCTGTTGGGATGTAGATGGCTCTGAGGATGGTTTGAAACCACCCCTAAACTGTGGTCCACGAAACGTTCCCCGAGTGGGTATAGTATAAAGGGCACCCATAGCTTTAGTTGTATCAGAGGCTTCTTTTTTTTATTTTATTTTTAGCTTTTTTATTGTGGTATTAGCCTTTGACCCAAATAGATGTTGCTTATCAAAGGGTTATGCAACACTGCCCGTTGAATTTCTGGCTTATACCCTGAAGTCCTTAAACATGCGTGCCTTCTAATGATGACACTAGTGTGGATACTTCTTGCTGCTGTGTCTGCTGCATCCATAGCAGATCTAATTTGATTATTGTAAATGGTCTGCCCTTCTATTACTATCTGTTGTGCCCTTTTCTGGTGCTCTGGTGGAAGGTACTGTAACAAGTCTTCCATTTGGTCCCAATGAGCTCTATCATATCTTGCCAACAGTGCTTGAGAGTTTGCAATCCTCCAATGGTTCGCAGCTAGAGTTGCTACTCTTTTTCTGGCTGTGTCAAATTTACGACTTTCCTTGTCTGGAGGAGGGGCATTCCCGGTAGATTGGCTATGTGCTATCTTTCTTGCTGCACTAATGACTATAGATTCAGGTGGCAATTGAGCCCTAATAAAAACCAGATCAGAGGGTGCAGGTTTATACTTTTTATCATCCACCCTTGGTGTAATAATTCTAGATTTTACTGGTTCCTTGCAAATGTCTTCTGTATGTTTAAGCATGCCTGGGAGCATAGGGAAACATTGATACTCCGTATGAGTAGATGTTAGGATATCAAATAAAAAGTCATCCTTAATGGGATCAGTATGTAATTGTACCTTATCATACACAGCTGCCCTAGCTATAACCTGATTGTAGTCAGTGGTATCTTTAGGGGGAGACGGTGTTGCAGGGTATAAATCAGGATCATTAGGAGGGATGGGATCTTAATCATGTAAGTCCCATGGATCTATATCCTGGTGTATGTCATATAAATCATCTCCATGTGTTGAGATAGGGGATTGAGGAGAAACTTATGTAGGTGAGGGTGGTGGTGGAGTATCTGGTGGTGGAGAAGCAGGAAGTAAAGGAGAATGTGTTGGTGAAGGCTGCTGTAGTGCCTTTGGTTTCGCCTTTTGTTTATATATTTTAGCAGGTGGAGGCCCTGTTTTCTAAAGTTTCTTGGAAAGTCAACTTTCTTTTGATTGTTGGAGGAGAAGCTATGATTCTTCCTGTGTCCTTATGTATATGGATTTTTCGCTGTTTAGCGTCCATTACTTCTAATATGGGCCTTATTTCAGAAGACTCCTCAGTAACTGGAGCATATTTTCCACCCCCTGCTTTCAGCTCCGAAAGTCTCGATACCGAATGTTTAAGTCGGTCCAAAAAAGACTGCTTCGAAAGAGTTAGCTTTTTCCTCTCTGAGGTGGAAGTCTGATTTTCGGCTCGATCCCGAAACAGGTGCGGCAAGCTGTTTGGTCGGTGCCAAATGCACTTCGGCCTTGTGTTTCGGTGCCGAACCTGAGGGTTGGTCATCCGATTGTATTTTTCGGGTCTGACCATAGCTGGCAAGCAGTGGGGGACCCAAGAACAGTGCTGAAGTCTTTTTGGTTGTCTTTGGTTGATGGGAAGGGGCTGATGTACTCACGTACTGCACTGGTGGGATAGATTGGCTGTCGACATCGGAATCTCAATCCAAACTGGAGCCTGCGATGGAAACGGTAGTGTGATGTGCCAATTTCTCTTGTGCTTGTTCTCCAAAGATGTTGGGCGTTTGTTCTGACGCCATCTCCAACCAACGGGCTCTTCGATCCCTAAGAGTCTTCTTCGAGCAAAAGGATCAACAAGCGTCACAGTTCTCTTCTCTGTGATCCGGAGAGAGACAGAGATTGCACACTGAGTGCTGATCGGTGTATGGAAACTTGGTGTGACACCGAGGGCAAAAGAGAAACGGAGTCTGTTCCATCAGCCTAATATTGTTCGACTACCACGCGTCGAAGTAGGCCCAAGAAGGGCGAAGTCTCTCCTAATGGGTGTGTAATCGACCCCAACAATTACAATCATATTGTATGTGACATTGGAAAAAACCCGATTGAGAACTACACCGACGTTTATAGAAAGAAGAGAGAAGCTCAGATAGTACCAAACCGAGATCTACCGGAGCGAGAGGAAACGAGTCCAAACCTGATGGTGGAAAGAAAACAATCCAACAAAGGACTTGATCCCCATGTGCACTATCACCGAGAGGAGGAGTCACTCGATCTCGTGACTCGAAAAACTTCTTTGAAGAAAAACAACTTGTAACACTCTGAGCCCAACACTAGATGGCGGACTTATGCAAAGCATGTGTCTCCGCAGCTATAATGCCATCAAACATATATATGGAAAATGTCACTTACCCAGTGTACATCTGTTTGTGGCATGAGACGCTGCAGATTCACATGCTGTGCATATCCCGCCATCTAGTGTTGGTCTCGGAGTGCTACAAGTTGTTTTTCTTCGAAGAAGTCTTTTCGAGTCACGAGATTGAGGGACTCCTCCCATTTCGGCTCCATTGCACATGGGCGTCAACTCCATCTTAGATTGTTTTCCCAGCAGAGGGTAAGGTAGGAGTTGTGTATATAGTAATAGTGCCCATGCAATGGAGTAAGTATGTATGTACATAATGTGTCTAAAAGTGATATATATATATATATATATTTACAAATGTACAAGTTTATTTTTATCAACTTATAACGGCTACAGGCTCCCGGGGAGGTGGGAGGACGCATGTGAATCTGCAGCATCTCATGCCACAAACAGATGTACACTGGGTAAGTGACATTTTCCGTTCTATGGCATGTGTAGCTGCAGATATACATGCTGTGCATAGACTAGTAAGCAGTTATCTCCCCAAAAGCGGTGGTCTAGCCTGTAGGAGTTGAAGTTGTTTGAAATAATGTTCGTAATACTGCCTGTCCTACTGTGGCTTGTTGTGTTGTTAACACATCCACACAGTAATGTTTAGTGAATGTATGAGGCGTAGACCATGTGGCTGCCTTACAGATTTCTGTCATAGGTATATTTCCTAGAAAGGCCATTGTGGCGCATTTCTTTCTAGTGGAGTGTGCCTTTGGTGTAATAGGCAGTTCTCTCTTTGCTTTAACATAACAGGTTTGAATACACTTAACTATCCATCTGGCAATGCCTTGTTTGGATATTGGATTCCCTGCATGAGGTTTTTGAAAAGCTACAAACAATTGTTTTGCGAAATTGTTTGGTTCTATCAATGTAATACATTAGTGCTCTTTTTATGTCTAATGTATGTAATGCTCTTTCAGCTACAGAGTCTGGTTGTGGAAAAAATACTGGGAGTTCCACTGTTTGATTTAAGTGGAACGGTGATATAACTTTTGGTAAACATTTGGGGTTTGTGCGTAGAACCACTTTATGTTTGTGTATTTGTATAAAGGGTTCCTGTATGGTAAAGGCTTGTATTTCACTTACTCTCCTAAGAGATGTGATAGCTATTAGAAAGGCTACTTTCCATGTTAAGTATTGCATCTCACAAGAGTGCAAGGGCTCAAATGGTGGACCCATGAGTCGTGTTAATACAATATTGAGGTTCCACGAAGGAACTGGTGGTGTTCTTGGGGGAATGATCCTTTTTAGACCCTCCATAAATGCTTTTATGACTGGGATTCTAAATAATGAGGTTGAATGTGTAGTTTGCAGATAGGCAGAAATTGCTGTGAGATGTATTTTAATGGATGAAAAAGCTAACAGACTTTTGCAAGTGTAGTAAGTAGCTTACAATGTTTGTTGTGGACGCGTGTAATGGTTGAATTTGATTATTATGACAGTAATAAACAAATTGTTTCCATTTATTTGCGTAGCAATGTCTTGTAGTAGGTTTCCTCGCCTGTTTAATGACCTCCATACATTCTTGTGTAAGGTCTAGATATCCAAATTCTAAGACTTCAGGAGCCAGATTGCTAGATTGAGCGATGCTGGATTCGGGTGTCTGATCTGTTGTTTGTGTGAGTTAACAGATCTGGTTTGTTTGGTAACTTGATATGAGGCACTACTGACAGGTCTAGTAGTGTTGTATACCATGGTTGGCGTGCCCAAGTTGGTGCTACTAGTATTAGTTTGAGTTTGTTTTGACTCAATTTGTTTACTAGATACGGAAGGAGTGGGAGAGGGGGAAAAGCGTAAGCAAATATCCCTGACCAACTCATCCATAACGCATTGCCCTTGGAGTGAGGTAGTGGGTACCTGGATGCGAAGTTTTGGCATTTTGCGTTTTCTTTTGTTGCGAATAGGTCTATTTGCGGTGTTCCCCAGTTTTGGAAGTAGGTTTGTAGTATCTGGGGATGAATTTCCCATTTGTGAATCTGTTGGTGATCTCGACTGAGATTGTCGGCTAACTGGTTCTGAATTCCTGGTATGTATTGCGCTATTATGCAAATGTGATTGTGAATCGCCCAATGCCAAATCCTTTGTGCTAAGAGACACAACTGTGATGAGTGTGTCCCTCCCTGTTTGTTTAGGTAATACATTGTTGTCATGTTGTCTGTTTTGACAAGAATGTGTTTGTGGGCTATTAGTGTTTGAAATGCTTTTAGTGCTAGAAACATTGCTAGTAGTTCTAGTTGATTTATATGAAGTTGATTTTGCTGAGTGTCCCATTGTCCCTGGATGCTGTTTTGGTGGAGGTGTGCTCCCCACCCAACCATGGAAGCATCTGTTGTGGTCACGTATTGAGGCACTGGGTCTTGGAAGGGCCGCCCTTGGTTTAAATTTATAGGATTAACCATTGAAGCGAGGTGTGTGTTTGGCGGTCTATCAACACTAGATCCTGAAGTTGACCCTGTGCTTGTGTCCATTGTGTCGCTAGGCACTGTTGTAAGGGCCGCATGTGTAATCTTGCGTTTGGGACAATGGCTATGCATGAAGACATCATGCCTAGAAGTTTCATCACTAATTTTACTTGATATTGTTGGTTTGGGTGCATGCTTTGTATTACGTTTTGGAATGCTTGTACCCTTTGTGGACTTTGAGTGGCAATCCCTTTTTTTGTGTTGATTGTCGCTCCTAAGTATTCTTGTATTTGACACGGTTGTAAGTGTGATTTTAGGTAGTTTATTGAGAACCCTAGTTTGTGAAGGGATTCTATGACGTATTTTGTGTGTTGAAGACATTGTTTCTGAGTGTTGGTTTTGATTAACCAATCGTCTAGATACGGGAATACGTGTATGTGCTGCCTTCTGATATGTGCTGCTACTACTGCAAGGCATTTTGTAAATACCCTTGGTGCTGTTGTTATCCCGAATGGTAACACTTTGAAGTGGTAATGTATTCCTTGGATTACAAACCTTAGGTATTTCCTGTGTGAAGGATGTATGGGTATATGGAAGTACGCATCCTTGAGATCTAATGTTGACATGTAGTCTTGTTGTTTGAGCAACGGGATTACGTCTTGAAGTGTGACCATGTGAAAGTGATCTGATTTGATGTAAAGATTTAGTGTTCTGAGATCTAATATGGGTCTCAGAGTTTTGTCCTTTTTGGGGATTAGAAAATACAGAGAATAAACCCCTGTTCCTTTTTGATGGTTGGGTACCAGTTCTATTACGTCTTTTTGTAACAACGCTTGGACTTCTAGTTGTAATAGGTCCAAGTGCTGTTTGGACATGTTGTGTGTTCTTGGAGGCACATTTGGTGGTAATTGTAGGAATTCTATGCAATAACCATGTTGGATAATAGCTAGGACCCACGAGTCTGTAGTTATTTCCTCCCAATTTTGGTAATAATCTGGGAGTCTCCCCCCCACTGGTGTTATGTGCTGGGGATTTGTGACTTTGAAGTCACTGTTTAGTTTGTGGGGTTTTTGGGCTTTGGAATTTCCCTCTGGTTTTAGGGAACTGTCCACCTCTATATTGTCCCCGAAAGCCTCCTCTTTGGTACTGGCCCTGGTATGTGGGTCTGGCTTGTGAGGCTGAGGGTTCTGTGCTTTGGCCTCGAAACCCCCCTCTAAAGTGTGGCTTCCTGACTGTGCCTCTGCTCTGTGGTGAGTAGAGCGCACCCATGGCTTTGGCCGTGTCAGTGTCCTTTTTTAGCTTTTCTATAGCTGTATCCACCTCCGGCCCAAACAACTGTTGTCCATTAAAAGGCATATTAAGCACAGCCTGTTGGATCTCTGGCTTAAATCCGGAGGTGCGGAGCCATGCGTGTCTCCGAATAGTCACTGCTGTGTTCACAGTTCTGGCGGCTGTGTCCGCCGCGTCCATTGCCGATCGTATCTGGTTGTTGGAGATACTTTGGCCCTCATCCACCACTTGCTGTGCACGCTTTTGAAACTCCTTGGGAAGATGTTCAATAAAATGCTGCATTTCATCCCAATGAGCCCTGTCATATCTTGCCAATAAAGCTTGTGAATTGGCAATGCGCCATTGATTGGCTGCTTGTGCTGCAACTCTTTTCCCCGCTGCATCAAACTTTTGACTTTTTGTCGGGTGGTGGTGCATCCCCAGAAGTCTGTGAGTTTGCCCTTTTGCGTGCTGCGCCTACTACCACTGAGTCAGGTGTTAGCTGCTGCGTGATGTACACGGGGTCCGTAGGTGGAGGCTTGTACTTTTTTTCCACTCTAGGTTTAATAGCTCTGCATTTGACAGGGTCTTGAAACACTTGTTTTGCGTGCTTTAACATCCCTTGTAACATCGGCAGACTCTGGTACTGGCTGTGTGTTGACGACAAAGTATTAAATAAAAAGTCATCCTCGATAGGTTCAGCATGCAGTACTACATTGTGAAAAGTAGCTGCTCTGGACACCACCTGCATGTAAGCAGTACTATCTTCAGGTGGTGACGGTCTTGCCGGGTAGCAGTCTGGACTATTGTCAGATACTGGTGCATCGTAGAGATCCCATGCATCTCGGTCATCCTGGGACATCCCTGTGTGCGTTGGAGATTGCATCATAGGGGGTGTTGCAATTGGTGACAGTTGCGGCGAGTGCAGTGGCGATGGTTGTGGCGAAAAACGTGGTGGAGTTTTTTCTTTTGCCACCTTTGCCTTTGGCTGTTTTTCTGTTTCTTGGAAAGCAAGTTTCCTTTTCATTTTAATAGGGGGAAGAGTTCTTATTTTCCCTGTGTCTTTTTGAATATGGAGCCTTCTTTGTGTACAATCTGGCTCTCCCAGCTCCAATTCTTGTTCAAATCTATGGCCTTGAAGTTGGGATGACAGGCCTTGTTACTCAGAATAGGAGCTCTGTTTCGGCTCCGATGCTGGATGTTTCGGCACCGAAACTTTTTCCGCAGTCTTTTTCGGCTCCGAAGCCACCTTTTTCGGTTTCGGGGTGCCGATCTCTCGGTGCCGACTTTGCTCGGAGCCGGTATCTCGGTGTTGAGTCTGGTCGGAGCCAGTATCTCAGTGCCGAGTATACTCTGTGCCGGTATCTCGTCCGGAGTCAGATGTCTTCGACACGTGTGTGCCCTTTTTCGGTGCCGATGGTTGGTCACCGTGTTTACGGGTTAAGCCATGGCCTGCAGGCGGTGGCGTCCCCTGGGCTTTCATTATCTTGGTGTGAGTTTTAGCCGGGGCAGTTTTACTCACGATTTTTGCCGGCTGCTCACTTTCGGCCTCGTCCGAATCCGGAATTGAGTAAGTCTCCTCCTCTTCGACGTCGTGTTGTGTTGTCCTGACGGCGTCGACGCCATTTGAAGCCTTCGAGCTCTCTGGTCCTGTAGCGTCTTTTTCGACCGAACTGCCCGGCAGGCCTCGCAGGTATCCTCTTTGTGTTCGGGGGACAAACACAAATTACAGACCAAATGCTGGTCTGTGTAAGGATACTTATTGTGGCATTCGGGGCAGAAGCGGAATGGGGTCCATTCCATTAGCCTTGAAGACGCACGCGGTCAGGCCGACCAGGCCCCGCTGGGGAATGGAATCCCCGAAGGGCTACCGGAGCTCTTCTTTTATTCGGTGTCGATCTGCTATAACTAACCCGATACCGAACGCAAACAATACTGTCGAGTTTTCCGAGATTTAACTAACTTTCCGAACGGAAACACGGAGCGAAGAGGAACACGTCCGAACCCGATGGCGGAAAGAAAACAATCTAAGATGGAGTCGACGCCCATGCGCAATGGAGCCGAAATGGGAGGAGTCCCTCGATCTCGTGACTCGAAAAGACTTCTTCCAAGAAAAACAACTTGTAACACTCCGAGCCCAACACTAGATGGCGGGATATGTACAGCATGTGTATCTGCAGCTACACATGCCATCGAACATATATATATATATATATATATATATATGGAAAATGTCACTTACCCAGTGTACATCTGTTCGTGGCATGAGACGATGCAGATTCACATGCTTTGCATTATCCTGCCATCTAGTGTTGGGCTCGGAGTGTTACAAGTTGTTTTTCTTCAAAGAAGTCTTCGAGTCACGAGACCGAGGGACTCCATCCTTTCGGCTCCATTGCGCATGGGCGTCGACTCCATCTTAGATTGTTTTCCCCGCAGAGGGTGAGGTAGGAGTTGTGAATATACTAAATGTGCCCATGCAATGGAGTAGGTATGTATGTACATAATGTGTATTAAAATAATATTTATGTACAAATTTACAGTTTTTATCCAACTTCTAACGGCTACAGGCTCCCGGGGAGGTGGGAGGGCGCATGTGAATCTGCAGCGTCTCATGCCACGAACAGATGTAAACTGGGTAAGTGATATTTTCCATTCAATGGCATGTGTAGCTGCAGATACACATGCTGTGCATAGACTAATAAGCAGTAATCTCCCCAAAAGCAGTGGCTTAGCCTGTAGGAATTGAAGTTGTCTGAAATAATGTTCTAAATACAGCTTGTCCTACTGTGGCTTGTTGGGTTGTTAACACATCTACACAGTAATGCTTTGTGAATGTATGAGGCGTAGACCAGGTGGCTGCCTTACAAATTTCTGTCATAGGTATGTTTCCCAGAAAAGCCATTGTGGCGCCTTTCTTCCTAGTGGAATGTGCTCTTGGTGCAATAGGTAAATCTCTTTTTGCTTTAATATAGCAAGTTTGAATACATTTAACTATCCATCTGGCAATGCCTTGTTTGGATATAGGATTACCTGCATGAGGTTTTTGGAAGGCTATGAACAATTGTTTTGTTTTACGAAATTGTTTTGTTCTGTCAATGTAATACATTAGTGCTCTTTTTATGTCTAATGTATGTAAGGCTCTTTCGGCTACTGAGTCTGGCTGTGGAAAGAAGACTGGGAGTTCCACTGTTTGGTTTAGGTGGAATGGTGATTATAACCTTTGGTAGGAATTTAGGATTTGTACGGAGAACCACTTTATGTTTATGTATTTGTATAAAGGGTTCTTGTATAGTAAATGCTTGTATCTCACTTACTCTTCTAAGTGATGTGATAGCTATTAGAAAGGCTACTTTCCAAGTTAAGTATTACATTTCACAAGAGTGCATGGGTTCAAATGGTGGTCCCATGAGTCGTGTTAATACAATGTTAAGGTTCCACGAAGGTACTGGTGGTGTTCTCGGGGTATGATTCTTTTTAATCCCTCCAGAAATGCTTTGATGACTGGGATTCTAAAAAGCGATGTTGAATGTGTAATCTGCAGATAGGCAGATATTGCTGTGAGATGTATTTTAATTGAAGAGAATGCTAGCTTAGACTTTTGTAAGTGTAATAAGTAGCTTACAATGTCCTTTGCGGAAGCATTTAGAGGTTGAATTTGATTATTGTGGCAGTAATTAACAAATCTTTTCCATTTGTTTGCGTAACAATGTCTTGTAGTAGGTTTTCTAGCTTGTTTAATGACCTCCATAGATTCTTGTGTAAGGTCTAAGTCCCCAAATTCTAGGACTTCAGGAGCCAGACTGCTAGACTGAGCGATGCTGGATTCGGGTGTCTGACCTGTTGTTTCTGTTGAGTTAACAGATCTGGCCTGCTTGGTAATCTGATGTGAGGTACTACAGGAGAGGTCCAGCAGTGTTGTGTACCATGGTTGGCAAGCCCAGGTTGGTGCTATGAGAATTAGTTTGAGTCGGTTTTTACTTAGTTTGTTTAACAGATAGGGAATGAGTGGGAGAGGGGGAAATGCGTAAGCAAATATCCCGGACCAACTGATCCATAACGCATTGCCCTTGGATTGAGGGTGTGGGTACCTGGACGCTAAGTTTTGGCATTTCGTGTTTTCTTTTGTTGCGAATAGGTCTATTTTTGGTGTTCCCAGCGTAGGAAGTAATCCTGTAGGATCTTGGGATGAATTTCCCATTCGTGTGTTTGCTGGTGATCTCGACTGAGATTGTCGGCCAACTGGTTCTGAATGCCTGGGATGAATTGTGCTATTCGGCGAATGTGATTGTTAAATGCCCAATGCTAAATTTTTTGGGCTAAGAGACACAGTTGTGACGAGTGTGTCCCTCCTTGTTTGTTGAGCTAATACATTGTTGTCATGTTGTCGGTTTTGACAAGAATGTGTTTGTGGACTATTAGTGGTTGAAATGCTTTTAATGCTAGAAACACTGCCAACAGTTCTAAATGATTTATGTGGAGTTGTTTTTGTTGATTGTCCCATTGTCCCTGTATGCTGTGCTTGTTGAGGTGTGCTCCCCACCCCATCATGGAAGCATCTGGAATCCTGGAATGGACGCCCTTTGTTTAAATTTATATGGTTCCACCATTGAAGCTAAAAGTGTGTTTGGCGGTCTATCAACACTAGATCTTGGAGTTGACCCTGTGCCGGTGTCCATTGTTTTGCTAGGCACTGTTGTAAAGGCCGCATGTGTAATCTCGCGTTAGGGACAATGGCTAGAAGTTTCATTACAAACCTTACTTGGTAGTGTTGGTTTGGCTGTACGTTTGCTGTTATATTTTGGAACGCTTGTACCCTTGGTGGACTTGGAGTGGCAATCGCTTTTTGTGTGTTGAGTGTTGCTCCCAAGTATTGTTGTATTTGGGATGGCTGCAGATGTGATTTCTGGTAATTTATAGAAAATTCTAGTTTGTGTAGAGTTTCTATAACGTATTGAGTGTGAAGAAGACACTGTTGAGTGCTGGTTTTTATTAGCCAGTCGTCTAAGTATGGGAATACGTGCATGTGCTGTCTCCTTATGTGAGCGGCTACTACTGCAAGGCATTTTGTGAATACTCTTGGGGCTGTAGTAATCCCGAACGGTAACACTTCGAATTGATAGTGTACGCCGTGTATTACAAACCTTAAGTATTTTCTGTGGGAAGGATGTATGGGTATGTCAAAGTAGGCATCCTTGAGATCTAACGTTGACATGTAGTCCTCTTTTTTTTAGTAAGGGAACCACGTCTTGAAGTGTTACCATGTGAAAGTGATCTGACTTGATGAAGAGATTCAGTGTTCTGAGGTCCAATATAGGTCTTAACGTTTTGTCCTTTTTTGGAATTAGGAAATATAGTGAGTAGACACCTGTTCCTTTCTGATGTTTGGGTACTAACTCTATTGCTTTTTTTTGTAATAATGCTTGGACCTCTAGTTGTAATAGGTCTGAGTGTTGTTTGGACAAATTGTGTGCCCTTGGGGGCACATCTGGCGGGAAATTTATGAATTCTATGCAATAACCATGTTGGATAATGGCTAGGACCCATGCGTCCGTAGTTATGTGTGTCCAGTTTTGGTAATATGTGGTAAGTCTCCCCCCCCCCCCTCCACTGGTGTTAAGTGTTGGTTTTTTTTTTTTTTTGACATTGAAGTCACTGTTTGGTGTGACTTGTCTTAGGTGTTTGGAATTCTCCCCTTCCTCTTGGGAATTGCCCACCTCTGTATGAGGCACGAAACCCTCCTCTCTGGTATTGTCCCTGATGGGTAGGTCTAGTTTGCGAGGTGGAAGGCTCTGGTGTTTGCATTCAAAACCCCCCTCTGAATTGTGGCTTTCTAAATGTGCCTCTGCTCTGTGGGGAGTAGAGCGCGCCCATGGCTTTGCCCGTGTCCGTGTCCTCCTTTAATTTTTCAATTGCTGTGTCCACTTCCGGCCCAAACAATTGTTCCTGGTTGAAAGGCATGTTTAACACAGCTTGTTGGATTTCTGGTTTGAATCCTGAGCTTCTTAACCATGCATGCCTGTGAATGGTTACCGCAGTGTTGACTGTTTGTGCTGCTGTGTCTGCCGAGTCTAATGCGGACCCTATTTGGTTGTTGGATATTGCTTGTCCTTCTTCCACAATCTGTTGGGCACGTTTTTGGTGTTTTTTGGGCAAGTGCTGTATAATGTGTTGCATCTCGTCCCAGTGTGCCCTGTCGTAGCGAGCCAGCAGGGCTTGTGAGTTTGCGATCCGCCATTGATTGGCTGCCTGTGCTGCCACACGTTTGCCCACTGCGTCAAACTTCCTACTCTCTTTGTCAGGCGGTGGTGCGTCTCCTGACGATTGAGAGTTTGTCCTCTTTCTTGCTACTCCTACAACCACTGAGTCTGGTGTAAGTTGCTGTGTTATAAACACAGGGTCCGTTGGGGGAGGCTTGTATTTTTTTTCCACCCTAGGCGTGATAGCCCTTCCTTTAACTGGGTCTTGGAAGACCTGTTTTGCGTGCTTGAGCATGCCCGGGAGCATTGGCAGACTCTGGTATGAAGTGTGGGTGGAGGCCAAGGTGTTGAATAGGAAATCATCCTCTATTGGCTCTGAATGCATTGCTACATTGTGGAACGTAGCTGCCCTTGATAGTACCTGCATATATGCAGTACTGTCCTCTGGAGGTGACAGCCTTGTTGGGTAACAATCTGGGCTGTTGTCTGATACTGGAGCATCATATAAGTACCATACATCCGGATCATCCTGTGTCATCCCTGTATGAGTAGGTGACTGCATTGGAGGTGTAGTTACCGGGGACAGCTGTGGTGAGTGTAGTGGGGAAGGTTGTGGCGAAAACCTTGGTGGTGGGGTTTTATCTCTTGCCACCTTTGCCTTCGGCTGCATTTCTGACTCATGAAATGCCAGCTTTCTTTTGGTTTTAATTGGAGGAAGAGTTTGTATTTTTCCAGTCTCTTTCTGGATATGCAACCTCCTTTGGGTATGGTCTGGTTCCCCCATACTTATTTCCTGCTCAAATCTGTGTTTATGCATTTGGCTGGAAAGTCCTTGCTCTTCTGTTTAAGGGCTTCTTTTCGGCTCCGAAGCCGCTTTTTTCGGTACCGATGCTTCCGAGAAAGTCTTTTTCGGTTCCGACGTTACTTTTCTCACCTTGGGTGAGTCGAACTCTCGGTGCCGAGATAATTCGGAGCCTGAATCTTGACCGGAGTCGGATGTCTTCGGCAATTCTTTGGCCTTTTTCGGTGCCGATGTTTGGTCACCTTCTTTTCGATGGGTTAAGCCATGGCCTGCTGGCAGTGGCATCCCCTTGGCCTTAACGATCTTTGTGTGAGTCTTGGACGGGGCAGTTTTACTCACTGTTTTCTGCATCGTCGTGGGTCGCTCACTTTCGGAATCGTCTGAGTCCGTTCCCTGGATGGAAATTCTTTCCTCCTCTTCGACGTCGAGTTGTTCTCTCAGTGTCGATGCCATTTGTAGTCTTCTGGCTCTTCGATCACGTACGGTCTTTTTTGATCGAAACGCCCGACTGGCCTCACAAGTATCCTCCCTGTGTTCCGGTGATAGACACAGATTACAGACCAAGTGTTGGTCCGTATAAGGATACTTCGAGTGGCACTTCGGACAGAAGCGGAAGGGGGTCTGGTTCATTAGTTTCGTCGATGGATGCGGTCAGGCCGACCAGGCCCCACCGAAGAGCGGAAGCCCCGAAGGGCCGCCTGAGCGCTTCTACTATCGGTGTTGATACGCTAACACTAAAACCGGTACCGAGCGCAAACAATACCGTTGAATTTTCGATATTAAGCTAACTTTCCCGATTCGAAATACGTAGCGAAGAGAAACACGTCCGAACCCGATGGCGGAAAGAAAACAATCTAAGATGGAGTCGACGCCCAGGCGCAATGGAGCCGAAAGGGAGGAGTCCCTCAGTCTTGTGAATCGAAAAGACTTCTTCGAAGAAAAACAACTTGTAACACTCCGGGCCCAACAGTAGATGGTAGGATAATGCACAGCATGTGTATCTGCAGCTACACATGCCATCGAACATATATTTAGTCAAAATAAAACAATTAAAAAAAGTTATGAATATTACACAACGCTAATGCTGTGGCTTCAGCGGGCACTGTGACAATTCTGAAAAATGACCTTAGAGTTTCATCACACAAGACTTGTAAAATTCAATTAATTTATTAACGCCCATATGCTTTTCCTCAGATACTTCACTCACTTCTCTCCCACCTAGTCAATGAGGCTTACCCAGGTGCTACAAAATGAAACATTCAACACTAATTTTGCATTACTTCCTCAATGCCATGAAATAATAAGACTGCAAAGTAAAGCAGAGGTTACAAAAAAGTCAGGATATTCATTTATCTGCAGAGAAGTAAACAGTTTACCAGAACAGCTAAAAGATGCTTAATTAACAGCGCTTGTTCTGTAACTCATATGAAGGCTTATTTTCATGGACAGTTTTATAGTAAAATAAGTTATAACCCATTTGATAAAGTTTGGCTGTGGAAACATAACCACAATACGTATGTTTTATCTTGGTTATTAAGTCATATTTATTCGTTTGAAAAAGCCTACAAGTCCCTGTTCCTCTGGCTTATTTCAACTTTCAGGATTATTTACAAGACTCCTTCAAATAAGTAAAAACTAGTATGAAATTAATGATCATTTGTATTTGAAAACATATCCCCAAAGGCTAAATAAATATACCAAGCCAAACAATGTAATCCATTAGAAATGTCTGCAGTTATGAAGATTCCGAAACATGTGTGTCTGATATTCCAGAGACTGATTTTTCATTGAGTGCGGTGGAATAATTTTCTCGCTCTTCTGCAGCAGTTAATATTGAAGCAGCAGGCATATCTGCCTTTCCATTGTTTGACAAAGTGGCAGCGCCAAACTCATCAGCAATGGAACGTGATTGCGAAAGATAAAAAGATATATCAGGCTGAGTAGTAGGAATATTTGGGAGGATAGGAAATGCTCTGGGCAAGTCAGATGACAATAGATCAGCAGGCACTGTAGAAACCCCTGGGATGATAGGAAAAGTTGTGGCAAATTCAGGCGGCAAGGCCAACGGCGATGTCCCTGGCACACTCACGTTCCCTGCCATAGTTGATGGCAAACCTGTAATTAAACATGATCAAAACAAGTTTAAAAAACACATTTCAAAGTAACAATCTTTAAATGCTTTAAAAGGTGACTTCAAGCTGCATAAACTATATACAAATTGTAAGACCCAACTTATTTATATCAATAAAATCAAAATATTTTAAAATCATATGACACAGAAAAATCGGTAATAATATGTAAACCTATCAGACTGATCCACATAATGTTGGCAAATTCTTCACCAAGCCTGAAAGGGGTTGTTAGTGTTGAAATAAACAGCTCGGCTTGTTGTATAAAGTCACAAGCAGGGAAAAGAGAAACATACCTGAAGAGTGCCTTAGAAGAAGGAACTCCTGATGGAACACAAGAGATAGTCACCTGTCCAACATCCATCTGTAAAATGTCCATTCCCCATCACCTGTGACAGTCTTAACCGGTTTTGAGAAGAAATGCAGGGTAGATAGAACGCAAAACTGCAGGAGCAACAAGAATGCTCCCTCAGCATCAGATGATCATCTGGATGTTAGAAAGGTGCAGCCTCCCTTGGCTGACATAGCTGCTTGAACTTTATTTCCTCAGCCATCCTTACAGGTCTAGAGAAATCTGGACTTTGACTTATAATCAGGGATCTTAGGTCTCATCTTTTTGGGTAGAGGGTGATTAACTCATTTTGGAACCACTGACATCCACTTTTGTAGCTGCCTTGGATCTGGAAATATTATGGGTGGAATCTCATGTAAAGATACCCTTTCACGGCCAGGCAAATCACTCGACTCTCAGTTGGTTGCCCACGGAGGGAGGGGGTGACTGACCCATGCTATCATAAAAACAAATGCAAACAGCAGTTTCCAGGATATAGGCACCTACCCTAAGTTACTATGTAAGGGGCACCTAACGTGTATTGTCAAACTGGCAAACCAATTCCCAAGCTCAAGTGTTCAGTAAGCACTGGATTCAGACTTCAGTAAACCAGACTTGCGCCTCTCCACCACGTCACCTACCTACACCACCACAAGGGTCCAATGGTAGTACCTTAAGGAGACCTTTTGAGAGTTTCAAACATTTGTTTTGGGTGGTGGTGGGTCCTAAGCAAAACAAAACCTGTATACATTGCACAAATTGCTCGGTGTTATCCAAATCTTTGCCTTAGATTCAGAGGGTCACATAAATTTTAACACTGCATCCGTTTATCTGGCCGCTGACTAGCACTCAGTGCTTAATTTGTAAAAGAAAAAGTACCAGGGCTCAATGTTTTCATCAGAAGTTCACAGTCAATGCTTTCGAAGGTTGGGGTGATGAATACCGAGGCTATATAGTCTTGATTCCACTGTACCACTCTTTAATAAACAACCAAGCACTCCCTGCCCCATTTATCTTACTTTTGAGGATCTCTGCCTTCTCCCTTGGTCACTCTTTTTAGACCTTATCTTCCTCTCTGTAGGAAGCTGGCTCTTTTTACGGTTTTTCAAAATGAACTATACCATGCAGAGAGTACAGGGGTTCCCTTACCAGAGGAGAGGGGCTTGGCTCTAGCAATCACAAGGTGCTCTCTTTGAGGTGTAGTGTGGCCGAGCAGCCTTAGGCTTATCAGAGAGGAGTGTTAGACATCTGCAAATACATGCAGTCAATAAATGAGACCAATGAGATCCACACCAATTTACGAAACAATAACACACCTTTATATATGTTTTGGCACCAGAATCAATACGATCAGGTAAGTACATTTAGCAAGAAAAATCTTTACAGTTTAAAAAAGGCAACAGTGCAATTTTTGGAAGCTGCAATTTTATCCTGGGGAGGAAAGAAATATTCAGCAAAACAGGTATAGTACAGCAACGTACGGGACCAATCTCCTGGGCTTAAGGTAAGTATTGGGCAAAGGCCAAGGCCACACCAACAAATCACACTGGGTGGCAATGGGGCGGCCGAGTGCAGAGGTATAGTATGGCATTAGGTGCTCATTGGTAGTCAATGGGGATCGGTCCGGTTGAAAAGAAGCTGCAGGTTACGACTGGTGATCCAGTCTGGATGACCCATTAAGTGGGTTCAGTCCTTGCAATCATCGGGGATATAGGGACACCAGTGGTCTTCTTCTCCTTGGTCCGGGGCATCCGGGCGCAGAGGTGAGCCTGAGGGACGCAGGGACACCAGTGGCCCTCTTCTTGGTCAGGGGTGTCCGGGTGCAGTGGACCATTGGGGTGCTGTTGCGGGAGGCTGTTGAGGGGGGCCTGCACGAAGAGGCTGCAGGTGTCTGTGTAAAGGTCACAGAGGGGAAACCCACAATGGACCTTGTCCTGGAGAGGCTGGGGACAACGCTGGCACTGTTGGGCCAGGGGGCACAGGTGCAGTGGTGCTGTCCGGCATTGGGTTCTGGCACTCTGGAGTCCTCTTCATGGTTTCTTGGGTGCCTACAAAGATGCAGGGAAACAGCTCCACTGCTTCAAAGGTGTTCCTTGCCCTGGGGTGAAGGCTGGCAGCCTTCTCGGGCTTTTGGAAGTTTCAGAAACTGGAGGACAAGGCATCTTTCTGGCAACTGTCAAAGTCAGCTGGCAGGGTTGGTGCCGAGTCAGTCATTGGTCTTCAATTCTTGCCTTTTGAGTTTCTCGAGTGTCCTTCAGGTCAGCAGGATCTAATTTCCTGGTGCCAGGGGCTCCCCTAAATACTGAACTTAGGGGCGTTTAGAGGAGTGTAGGGTAGTAGTAGCAAATGGTTTACAGACACCTGGGATCACTACTCCTCCTTTATGACCACTTCCTGTGAGAACTGGGCATAACCCTGTCCCAGAGGTCCTAGATCTGCCATCACCGAGATGGCAGGCATTCAAAAATTGTGTCCACATCAGACAGCTCACCTTAGGGGTGGAGTCTGCGCTGAGATGTGGGCACGCCTCCCTGACTACTAATTTTCCCACCTGTCCAGGTGCCAAATGGCCCCTGGTGCAAAGCAGAAAGGGGGTGGGTAGGCATAGGGGTTATCAGCATCCTCTCCTTTGAGGGAAGCCAGATCTTCATATCAAGGGTGGTGGACTTCTCTGAAGCTCCCTGCCTTGGAATCCAGATTCACAGGTCATCCTGTTGGGAAGAGTTTGCGAACACCCCTGCCAGAGGACGATTTATTCATGTGCGCCTGAAAGCAAAAGCTTGCGCCCTTGGGGGTTAGAAATGTACCTGGTGGTGACAGGCTAGTTAGAACTAGTCAGCCAGCACACAGGTAGTGGTACGTTTTTCAGGGGGCACATCTAAGGTGCCCTCTGGGTGCATGTATTAAATCCATCACTGGCATCAGTGAGGTTTCATTAATACAAGATGTTTGATACCAAAAACATCCCTATTCCCAGTGAAGCCATCCGATAGCTTGGGAACTCTTACTGACCAGTGTACATCACATGTACTTAAAATGGCCTCCCTGTTCACTCACTATGTCTAAGAATCAACAAATCCATAGCAGAGGCATATCTTCTCTTGCAGATACGCCCTCCTATGTAATATAATGCACCCTGCCTTAGGGCTATGAGGCTTGCTTCAGGGGTGACTTACATATATTGCATGCAGTGTTCTGGGGAATGGAACACAGGCTGTGTGCCATGTTGTGTTTCCACTTTTAGATACACCAAGACAAGCAGCCTACAATGACAGTCTGCATGTGCTAGGTGAGGGGTCCCTGAGGGTGGCACAACACATGCTGCAGCCATTGGGGGGACATTTTAGTGCAGTTTTGAGGTAAGTACTCAACTTACAGTTCCAGTCTCCAGGGGTTAGGATGTCGACTGGTCAAGGTTTAAGATGACCCCAAATATACACCACCAGCAACACGGGCCGGCTGGGTGCAGAGGTCAAAGCTGATATTAGATTTAGAATGGGATCCTACGGAGACTGGGGGCACTCAAACAAATCTGCTGGCACCAAACACACACCCTCAGTGGCACAGGGATGGCCGGGTGCAGGGTACAACCACAGTGTTGGGCTCCCAATGCTTTTCAATAGGGGGACCCCAGGGGTTACAAAGTTGCTGCAGGCTGGATCCAGGAGGGTGGTTCCAGAAAACCAAAGGCTAGACAAGGAGGAGGGCCACCTGCTGACCGTTGCTTACCATAAGTCGGATTCCCCAAGGCCAGGTGGCTGCAGGTGCATGGGTACCTTTTGGGTGTCGGGTAACTTTGTCTAGTTCTCTTGCGGTCAGGGGGGTCCTCTGGATTTAGGTTGCAGACATCGTCGTGTTGGCCAGGGTGGACACAAGTTCAGAACTGCCTGAGGGCCACCTGGACTCCGGCTATCGGTGTTGGGTGCAGAGTGTGCAGTACTTGTGGATCCGGGGCGGTTCTGGAGTACTTCTTGGAGTTTCTTGTGGACAGGGCTGCTGTCCTTGGGAGTTCTTGGTCCTCTGGTGGGTGGGCAGTTCTCTGGGGGTTTGTAGAGGTTGCTGGTCCTGCAGTATGGATTGCCCTTTTGTAGCAGGGCTTCTGAAGCTGCAAAGAGGCCGGTAAGGCTGGGGCCAAGTCAGTTGGTGTCTGCAGTCTTCTCTGCTGGGGTCGGCTTAGCAGTCCTCCTTGCTTCATTAGGTCACCAGAAATCTAGTGAGCTAGGTTCAGGAGTGCTCTTAAATCCTAGATTTTAGGGTGTTACAGGGGTCAGAGGGCAGTAGCTAGTGGCTACTGTCCCTGAGGGTGGCTACACCCTTCCTGTGCAGACTCCCTTTGGGGAGGGGGCACATTCCTAACCCTATTGGTCCCTGTCCTCCAAACCAAGATGGAGGATTCTTCAGGGGGGGAGGGGGGGGGGGTGTCACTTCAGCTCTGGACACCTTAGGGGTGGTCCTAGCTGGAGTGGTCACTCTTCCTCGCTTTTCCTAATTTTCCCACAGGACTTGCCACCAAAAGTGGGGCTTAGTCTGGGGACAGGTATCCTGGAGTGCCCTGGGGCACTGTAACAGGAGGCCGGAGCGTTTGAGGCTCACCGCCAAGTGTTGCAGTTCCTGCAGGGGGGTATGTGTGAAGCACCTCCACCCAGAGCAGGCTTTGTTTATGACTGCACAGGGCACAAAGGCCCTCACCCCATGGAGTCAGAAACTTGTCTTTTAGTGGAAGGCTGGCACAGACTGTTCAGCCTTGCACTAAAAGGTTGGTTAGGGTTCAGAGGGCATGTGTGTGTGTAATATGCCCTCTGTGTGCATTTTATAATAAATCCAACACTGGCATTAGTGTGGGTGTATTGTGCTGTGAAGTTTGATACCAAACTTCCCATTCTAGTGTGGCGCCATCATGGCGCTGTGGAGTTCGTAATGACAAACTCCCGGGCCATGTACTTAATATGGCCACACTGCACTTACAATGTCTAAGAATGGACTTAGACACTGTAGGGGCATATTGCTCATGCAGCTATGCCCTCACTTGTGGTATAGTGTAGCCTGCCTTAGGGCTGAAGGGTCTGCTAGAGGGGTGACTTACCTATGCCACAGGCAGTGGTTGGTGGGCATGGCACCCTGAAAGGAATGTCATGTTGACTTTACCTTTTTCTCCCCACCAGAACACACAATCTGCAGTGGCAGTGTGCATGTGCTTGGTGAGGGGTTCCTTAGGGTGGCACAATATAAGCTGCAGCTCTTAGGGACCCTCCCTGGTCACAGGGCCCTTGGTACCACTGGTACCTTTTACAAGGGGCTTAACCGTGTGCCAGGGGTGTTCCAATTGTAGATACAATGGTACAGTTTAGGGATAAAACACTGGTGCCGGGGCCTGGTTAGCAGGATTGCAGCGCACTCTCGGTTAAGTCAGCATCAATATCAGGCAAAAAGTGTGTGTGTGCGCGTGTGTGTGTGTGATGTCAACCATGCCAAAAGGGGCACTTTCATACAGTGACCATGTAAATAAGGGGCACTCTCCTACACTATCCCCTCTGCTTACCCCTTTTGCGCCTTTCTCTCTTGTTCTGGGTCAAAGTCTGATGAGGAAAATAAATGCCTTCCACAAAAATGAGCACAGGCGGGCCCCACCTGCTCAAACTAAGCATTGTTAATACTGAAACTCAAAAGGTTTTGAGTTGTCTTCTGTCCCTCCGAAGAAGCTCCTCTCACGCCCTAGGACATGATGGTAAGAGACAGTAACCACTAACAGCCAATAAAATGCTGACTGCCCTAGGACCACAAGAAAAATATGGTATCAATGGTAGGATTAATGTGAAAGGGAAAGTGATAAGAGAGGAGGGGAAAGGAACGAGCATTCGCAAAAATATTAAGTCCCGCCTATGTGAGCTATTGCATTTGCCAATGTTTTTAGCCATGTTGCATAGGAGCATAGCTGAAAGTTAAAAGTAAATAAATTAATTAATTAAAAAAGGCTCTATCACGCAGCCAGCATTGACTTCTTCAGTGTTTTTTTTTTAATCCTATTGCTGGCAAGAGGCATCTCAGAAGGAGGGAAGTCATTCAACTCGAAGGGGTATATGCCTCCCATTCAGCAAATAATAATGCTCCATAACCAGTGCTGCTCATGTTTCAGATGTTCTCTGTAAAGTTCCCGGATGCTTCCTTGGGCGTGGCTGACACTATACCAAATCTCTACAAATAAATGCAACATGTTGCCTTTGTCAATCAATGTTTTAGCCATGTTTCACAGCAGCATGGCTGAAAGTAAAATAAAGGAAGAAAAAAAAAAGTGCGATATGAGGCGTCCCAGCCCTGGCCGTGTCTAGTGTTTTTTTTTTAATGTACTGTTGGCAGAGTGGAATGGATCTACACCCTCATGTTGCATGTACGAGACGCCGCCCTCCCTGCCATCCAACCAGCTATAAAAAAATAAAAAAAAGCACCAAAAAAAAGTGCTCTAAGCGGACATTGCTGGATGCATCACAGCGCTTTTTCCCGAAGCTTTCACCATGCTGCATTGCAGCCGCTCTGCCGTGGAACATGGCTAAAAATATTGACAAAGCCAAAAAAAAGCGTGTATTTGTATATCTTGGCTACAGCGTGATCTAAACCCTAAGGAGCATCAGAGCGCTTTACAAACCACATTTAAAACATCAGGTTCTCTGCATACAGCATTACTAGTTATGTGGCCTAGTGGACACCTTACATAATTCGGATAGTACAAATAAGCAAACTCTATTACTTTTTACATAAATATATAGTTTGAGGCACAGGGGCATAAAATATTTTGTCTAAAAGCACAAGGTTTCTTGTCGGCTGCTAAGGCTGGAATGAGAGCCCTGGTTTGCAAGATTCTTTTTCAGCAGCAGTGCCTTGAAAGGATACAGGACATGCAGAGAGGTCGCTAAACAAATAGACCCTAAACAGGAAGATATAGGGCAGTATGATCCAAACAGTGAGCGAGTGGAAAAATGTCAACAAATAGAAAGATGGAAGGAAGGACGGGTCAACAATCTGGATGAGATTCAGAACTGGATGGATTAATGGAGCAACAAGATCATCAAGGGAATGGTGATAGAATTTGACTGAAATAAACAGATCAATAGGATGAAAGGGAAGATAAATGAATGAGTGGAAGAACAAAGTGACCGAGAGACAGGCAACACAACAGGGTGGATGCAAGGATAGATCAGGGGAGAGGGAGAGGGAGAGAGAGACACCAACTAGAGGGATAGTACAAATAGGCGGAGCAGGAGATTGGTAGATCAACTGGAAAGCTGGTTGGATGGATGACAGAGGCAGACCAACTGGATGATGGATACAGAGTTTGAAAAACAGGCTGAGTGATGGGTATATAGTCAAGAATGGTAGAGACACAGGATGTGTGTATAGATGGAGCGACAGTGGGTGGGATCGGCGGACTAACGTGGGCAGACAAAAACATTCCTATTGTGGCCTGAAAGCTATAAAGTGATCAAGTTATTTTAGAGTTGTTAATACAGATATCGGTGGGAAAATTAACGTAGTTTATCCCGCACGTAAGAACAATTCTATGCAACCTTATACTATTATTAAATGAGTAATGTTATTTATTGCAGAAGGATGAAAACCCAAGTGGCACATTCCACAGCTTCTACATTTAGAAGGCTACAAGTGACAAAAATATTTTTAGAAGGTGCTCATTTACTGTGCTATCTCAGCACACTTGGTTTCCACTTCAGCATTACATGACCAGACTTCAATGACTTGACACCACCCAGCACCATTTTCACAGCCCCAATATCCTGTTTTTTCACCTGATTCCATGACATCTCCAACACACTAGCTGTATATGGTGGGTCTCGCAAGATGGGGTCTAACAGTTTTTCACTGTGGTACTAAGAAACCCGGTCTCAGATTCCCCGTTTGAGTGATTTGTGTGCCTGTATGCAAATCATGTTTTCTCACAGCTCCTTGGTTCATTCACTTTTCTGGCTCCCAAAAAATGAGTGTTTTAAAACCAGATGAACAAAGAAGCGCTGTGTACAAAAAGACTGGGCTGCCTGGTGGCCTCTGAGCACGGCCTCTGCTTGCTTGTTAGTCCATTGTCTGAGATTAAACAGTTTCTCCCCATGGAGTTTTTGTCCCTGATTTTTTCCACTCAATGCTCTGACAGTGTTGCGTTCCAGGCAGCACTTAGCCAATTCTGAGATCACCCAAAAAAGTCTGTCCGCACATAAAAGTCATATTTCTAAGAAATAATCATGGGGTGTTTGCAGAAAGAAGAAAACGTCTAAAGTGCAACTAAAGAAAGGGGAGTGTGATATACAGTCGCACAGACTTTTTTCCTGTTAAGGTATACGGGCGGTTTAAAAAAAAAAAAAAAAAAAAAAAAAAAAAAGTGTTTGAAGCATAGAGGTGGGTGTCCCAAAAACACAAATAGAAGAAAGCAAACACAGTTTGCTTCCTAGGAGGTAAACAGAGGTAAACAGTGGAAAACAGTTGAAGGACACACGTACTTTGGCCATGCTGCAAGGGATGGTCAAACTGACCAGTAGCGATGGCGCCATGCAGAAATCAAAGAGAAGCAAGCAAATAATAGCGACGATGCAGCAAACCACTGGTAAGCAAAAGGTGGCCTCCAAGCCTATTGTGAGTAAACAAAATGTATCAGGCGTGACAGCGTATGCTGTGTTGCAAGCAATAACTAAAAAGGCTGAAAAGAACATAGAGCTAGGAAAGTAGAAGGTACCCTAGACATGTAAGTGGGTAGGGTGAACCCAGTCCCCACACTACCATGCAGCCAGTTATAGTAACCCTGTCTGACTACTCTCTATACAGATACGAATCCCCTCCTTTGAGAGAGATTACGATCATGCTCCAACTGATTAAATGTGAACGACTGCAGCAATACCTTATGAAAGATACCGTGATGAGGTGGTGTGGGCTGACCCAGGCCAATACTAAGTGAACTTTAAGAAGTAAAGGAAGGCGGAAGAGGCCACTTGAGGCCTGGTTGCGTGAGGAAGGGAAGTGACTCGCATGAATGGGTGAAAGGCAAGGAGGCAAATAATTTTGGCTTAACAAAACATCTTTTGCTCGTTAAGAAACACCCTGAGCAGTGTCCATTTGAGCTCCGGATGTAGTTGGCAGACCTGAAGGAAAAGAACCCCATGCTGCTGGATGCGGCTGATAGGTGGATCACCAAAAGCACTGGACAGGAAAGAGAGGAGTCTCACTACTCCAAGTACAAAGGGAACAACAGCATTGTAAAAATCCTCAAAGAAATGGCAGTGGCTACTCCAAGGACTCCCAGCTGGGAAAGAAGCCCAAGAGGAATGTGTTATCTGGGCATCGCATTAAGTGGGAAGGTGAGAACAATTTTATTTTCTGTTTCTCCTCTCCCAGGACCCAAGTGTGCTTTAAGTGAGAGAAAGAAAGATGCTTCCATAAGGGCTGCACAATGACGTATTCTGTCACTGTTGTCCTCTTCGATGGTAGTCTACCCTCCATTCCAGATGATACCAGCAAAGGGACTGTGAAACTATCTTTGTCAAGCTGACCTTGAAATCAGACTCTGCTGTACTAAAATAGCCCAATTTCATGATACTGGTGTAGGAACAGCACGTAGATCCTAAAATGAACACCCCACTTCCACATAAAGGGAAATCCTGTGAGAAATCTACAGGGTGGCGATGGAGGATGATTACAGGAAGGCCATGGTAGACACTGTGATCAGGGTTGGCCCTAGTATACAATGCCTAATGTCAATGAGCTTTCTCCCTTTTGGAAAGCTATGTGAATACCACAAACAAATTACAACACAAAGCTCAACCAAACCAGGACAGAACTCCTGATATTTGCACAGAACATCAAGATACTGTATAAACCTGGTTCAATGACAAACTTTTTAAAATTGTTTTTATTTGCATTTTTCAGTAACAAGCAAGACTACAATAGCAACCATACCGAGTAAGATAACGGCCACATTTCCAAAAGTCTGAATCATATACAATGCTCTTTTAAGTACCAAAAAGACATCACATTAGAGATTTAAACAAAAGTGGACCCTGAAACACCATGACAGTGGCAATAGAGGTCTAGGTGGATCAAGACCAGACACAGAAAATGAAAAGCTGCTGGCATTAAACTGATAGCAACCCAAAGTGACCAAGTGTGCTCTGCCAGTAGCACGACCGCAGGACTCAGGCAGCGAGTCAGGCAGTGGCTGGCCAGCCTGATCTGTGCCCCCCTCCCCCACTGTATTCTCCGCAATCGACAAAGCAGAGTCCCTCTGGAGGAGGAAAGAGGTGAAGGGCTCCCATATATGTTTGGGACGAGATTGTGGCAGCATGAGGTTTCAGTAATTTGTTAGTAGCTCCTGACAATGTGCCACATCGTTCAACCATGCTTTCATGGTGGGGGCTGGTTTCCTGCTCCAGTGTTTGGCCACCCTGTGTTTGGCTAATAAAAGCAACATGGCTGTATGGCAACGGTAGGTAGTGGGTGTACCTTTCACATATTCTAGCAGTCTCA
The DNA here is from genome assembly GCF_031143425.1 of Pleurodeles waltl. Lineage (NCBI taxonomy): Eukaryota > Metazoa > Chordata > Amphibia > Caudata > Salamandridae > Pleurodeles > Pleurodeles waltl. The sequence goes on along the minus strand of NC_090440.1, from coordinate 1,638,113,746 downwards.
CAACAGGGGTACAGGGGGTAATGAGCCTGCGCCACTTTCGGACAGTCCCATGTAAGGTGAATAAAGGTGGCCTGTGTTGAGTAACATCTCAAACATTCGGAGTCAGGAATGAGCCCTCTCCTGAAGAGGTGTAGTGGTGTGGTGTACTTGATGTGAATGAGACGCAGCCTAAAGTTTGGTGTTAGAAGTTCTAATTGGCTGCAGTAATGGGACCATCGCACATCCTTGAGGGGGGAGTAAGGGGGAAGTCTAATTCTGCACTCTATGCTACTTGCGCCTTTAGAGAGGCGATTGGTGAAGAGAGATGCATTTTATTTTAAAAGCGTGTGATTAGTTACTCAAAGAGGGGGAAGTAAGCTTGCGTTCCAGTGTCGGGAGGAGCAGTGGGGAGGCAGGAAACGTGTCATGTGCTGCGTGACATGTGGTTCGTAATTGATAGTATAGTAGGGTGTCCAGGTCAGTGAAGGCCCGGTTTGACGATAAGTCAAACGATGGGATGAACTGGCCGTCTGGGTACAGGTCTATAAACACTCGTATGTCCCCCGCTTTCTTGCACGTGTGATGGCTCCCTTGCCTTGTAGAGGTGGGAGCGTGAGATTGTTAGCAAGGGGGATGGAGGGAGGGGGGTCACAGAAGAGCTGCAGTCTTGCTCGTTTACGCAAGCCCTCCCATGCCCACCGCACACATTCAACTGTGTCAATTTCGGCTCTGGGAGCCTTTGTACGGCAGAAAAAGGGAAGTCGACGAAGGCCATGGGGAAGCCCAATCCCTCTCTATGGCCAGGTGCGGCTGGTATGGTGTTGGGTTCAGCCAGTAGTGAAGAAAGGGAGCTTCAGCACATGCATACAGCAACATATCAGGAGCCCCAAGTCCACCCCATAAGTGTGGTAAAGTGAGAAGCTCGCAGGGAGGCCCATGGTTGTTTACCCGCCCAGATCAGCGATACCAGGTTCGATTTTAAATGCTTAAAACATCTGAGGCCAGATGTACAACGCGTTTTGCATGGCGCAAACTGCGAAATTCGCAGTTTGCGCCATGCAAAACGCACATCGCGATGCACATTCCCATTTTGTGAGTCGGTACCGACTCGCAAAATGTGAATGCGACTCGCAAATAGGAAGGGGAAGGGGAAGCAATTGGCAGTTAGCACCCATGTGAAGTGGGTGCTAACTCATTCGCAAAAGGGAAGGGGTCCCAATGAGACCCCTTCCCCTTTGTGAATGTCGACAAAAATATTTTTTTCAGAGCAGGCAGTGGTCCAATGGACCACTGGCTATTGTGAAAAAATGAAACCAAATGGTTTCATTTTCGAGAGTATTGTAACTTGTTTTCCTTTAAGGAAAATGGGCTGCAATACACAAAAAAATGCTTTATTAAAAAAGCAGTCACAGACATGGTGGTCTGCTGTTTCCAGCAGGCCACCATCCCTGTGAGTGCAGAGCATCGCAAGGGGGTCGCAAATTGCGACCCACCTCATTGATATCAATGAGGTGGGTCTTTACGACCCCTTGCGATTCGCAGATGGTGTCAGGGACACCATTCTGCATATGGTTTTGCAACTCGCAAAGTGCGAGTCGCAAAACCATGTCTACCTACATCTGGCCCCTAGTGTGGTGAGCGGGAGGGCAACGTTTAGCTAGAGTTTAGGAATTTAGGGAGCATGACCATTTTTGCTATTGCAATGCAGCTCGCCATAGATAAGGATAGTTTGGACCATGTTGATATTCTAACCTCAAGCCAGTTGACGGCCCAGCCATAGCTAGCTCGCCAGAGCTCCTCCGGATCCCTGCTGAGCCAAATACCCACGTATCGGACAGAGTCCTCGGCCCATTTCAGGGGGTATTCAGTCCTAAAAGGCTGTATAGTATCTGTGGACGGGAAGAGAACTGATTTGGACCAATTTATTTGAATGCCAGAATGGCCCCCGATTTGCACTACCTCGTGTGTTAGGGGAACCAAATTCTCTTGCAGGTTACACGTGTACAGGGTGATGTTGTCCACATACATCGAGATCACCAGCCCGCCCGGACATAAAACCAATACCTCTGTTCGTGTGGCACCCGCTAAAGCCTCACCACCAGGGTTCCATAGTGATGGCGAACAGAAGCGGTGACAATGGGCACTCCCTGTCGTGTGCCACAGGCAATGGCGAAAGGATAAGAACTAAGCCTGTTTAGGCACACACAGGCAGTGGAAAAGGTGTAGAGGAGCTGAATCTGCTTGATGAATTGTGGACTCAATCTAAGGCGTTGAGGGAGTGGGAAAATATATGCCCATTCTAAAGAATCAAAAGCCTTGTTGGCATTGAAACGGGCAGCTCCTGGGGATCAAGATGGAGCATGACCGGGACGATGGCACAAAGGTTGTGGGAAGTAGTGCAGTCGAGGATGAAGCCAGATTGGTTTGGTCTAGTCTCACGATCAGTGGCAAAAGAAGTAGCAGGCGATTAGCAAGTACCCTGGCGTATATCTTGTTATCAACATTGATGAGTGAGAGGAGTCTATAAGAGTGTGTTCTGCCGGCTTGCCTAGCTTGAGGAGCGTTATAATGAGAGCTTCTCTTAACGGGGGGAAGTGATCCTCTGGCCAAGGAACTCTGGTACATCGTCAGCAAATGAGGGGCCAGTTAAAGTGCGAACCTCTTTATAGAAGGCGGCGGTGCAGGTGATTAGGGGCCCTTCTGGGGATAAAGCACCCAGGTGCTTTATCCCCAGGAAGGCCCCTTATCACCTGCCCAATCGGCTCCGTAGTTACGGGTGAGTCTAGGTTTTCGCGATGGGCTGGGTCTAGCCTGAGCAAATGTACAGTATCAAGATACGCAGTGAGCTCAGCTAAGCAAAGGATCAGGGTAGCCTTATATAGCTGCGAGTAGCAGGACATCACGCCTAACAGCTCCAATGGGGAGGATTTGAGTTGGGATTCCACATCTACAAGTTCCGCCACATAAGTGAAGCTTTGGGGAGCATTCCTGCAAGAGTCTTGCCAGGGTGGGCTCCCTCTTCCAACCGGTAGGCCTCAGCATCTCTATACAGGTGATGAATCTCACGAGTGGCTTCCTCCGGGTTCTCATATATTTTATCCCAGATGCTAGCCAATGCGGTGGAGTTTTGAAGATAAAGTACTCCATTTCTAGAGAATGCTTGTCGTTCTCCAGTACTTAGCGTTCCTCAAATAGCTTTAAGGACACCCAACTGCTTGGCGATACAGACCCCGCGTATTACCACCTTGAACGCCTCCCAAAGCGTGGAGGGCGATTTTACAGAGCACGTCATTGTGCTCAAAGTAGTCTACTATGGTCACACAAATCTCTTCACAGAACGCCATGTCATATAGTGCTCCTGGCGGTAGGTGCCAGGTGAATGCGCAGGGTATAGTTTGGGGGATCTGCAAGACCAACTTAACCGGTGCATGATCTGAGAGGGTGCGTGGTAGATGAGTCACTGCAGGCGGTCCAAGCTTGTGCATCCTAGGACAACAGCTAAAAGCCTAAACTGGACAACACGTTGCTGTATGCGGAGAGGCAAGTCCCCTCAAGGGCCTCTGGGTGCGTCTGTCGCCAAACATTCTGGTGGAAGTTGTCTTGGATGATTAGATGGAGGGTACGCGTGGCTTAGGGGTGTAGACTCTTAGATATACCGGAGAGGTCTTTACAGTCTTCCTATACAACACTGAAGTCACCTCCCCAGATGATGGTACAAGGTCAGACAGCAGTAGCCATACCCTGGAAAAGAATTCTGGGTCATCAGTGCTTGGACTGTATATAGCAGTTGAAGTCACAGGCTGTTTATGTAGTGTGCCTGCGAGTATGACATAACGGCCATCCTTGTAAATGAGGGAGTGAGACAGCCTCTATTTTAGGCCCCTACACAGCAGTATTGGGGAGTAGGTGTCCCGCACCATCAAGCCCTGAGCCTGGGGGCAGCAGTGCTAGCCAAGTGGGTCTCCTGTATCAAGCAGATATCTATTTTGTGTCTGGTAAGGTAAACATCTACTAGACGTGTTTTTCTGTGGTCATTCAGGCCTTGCATGTTCCAGGTGACGCAGGTTGTGGTTGTTATATTACCTTAAGACGTAAGAAACTATGCCGAGAGGGTCTAAGTTGAATGTCTTATAATGTGCAGGTAGGGTCAGAAAGCATGGTGCATAGTGGTTAACTGAAGCATGGAAGCAAGCATGATAAAAAAATCAACAAGTGAAACACCCTGTGCCACCACACCTCCCACTCCCACCTCAAAACTTGGTTGAGACAAGCAAATCAACCCCCACCTCTCCAGCAGACCCTTGCAGGTAAAACATCCAACTTGGGATTCATCCCTGGAGACAAGGAATAACCGGGCATACACCCTGCCAGAACGGCTGAGTGGCCAAACAGAGGCTACTAGGGCCGCTACATGCCTACAAAAGTGTTGGTGTCATCTCCACAGGAAGAACAATAACAACAAATTGAAATGTTGACTGGGCACCCAGCAGCCCCGATAGCAATCATGAGTATCCCCCAGCATGTGGACCAGTGTGTCAAGGCAGAGTGCTAGCCAGCCCACCACAGCAGAGGGATTAGTCATCATCACTGAGTTGTGCGTCTTCTGAGGTGCGCCGTGCCCAGGGGAGATGGTCTTCCACCCTTCACAAACGTCAGGGCTGCCCTCGTGTCTGTGAAGTAGTGTTGTTGGTCTTTGTAGGAAAGCACCCTTTTTGGCATGGTTAGCCCCCCCCACTTTTTGCCTGGTATCTGACGTGATTTTGACTGGCAGTGCACTGGGTTCCTGCTAAGCTGGTCCCCAGCGCCAGATCTCTTTACCCAAAACTGCAATCGTCTTCCCAATCGGCAAAACCTTTAGCACACCCTGTAAGTCCCTAGTAAATGGGACCCCTGGTGCCTGGGGTACTAAAGAGGGTCCCCCAAGGGCTGCAGCACAAATTGTGCCTCTCTAAGGGACCCCTCACCAAGCACATGACAGGCTGTCACTGCAGGATGTGTGCCTTGGTGCAGAGAAAAGTGAAAACACGGCATGGCACACAGCCTGTGTGCCATGTCCCCTCACACTGCAGGTAATATATGTAAGTCAACCCTCTAGCAGGCTTTCCAGCCCTAAGACAGGGTGCATCTTATTACATGTGGGCATATCTGCATGAGCAGATATGAACCTGCTATGTCCTTGTCGATTCTCAGAAATACGAAGGGACCAGGGAAGACATTTTAAATACATGTGCTGGACACTGGTCACTAGCAGTTCCACAGCTACATGATGGCCTTGCAAAAGATAGGCATGTTTGGCATCAAACATCTTGTATTGATGAACCCACATTGATGCCAGTGGTGGATTTACCAATAAATGCACTCTGAGTGCACCTGAGAGGTGCCCCCCTGAAAACCTACCAGCTACTGGTGTGTTCACTGACTGGCCCTGACCAGTTCAGCCACCCCCAAGGTGATAGCCAGCGTTTTCATGGCCAAGAGAAAAAAGCCTGCACTGGGCGGGGGTGCTGACACCTCCTCCAGGCAGGATGGACATTCCATGGGGGGAAGCATCAAAGACCTGGCTTCCTTTAAAATGCAACCCAAGTCTCTCCAAATGGCAGAGATGACCAACCCCCCCTGTTCTGACCCTACTTTTGGCAGCTGAACAGGTGAGCAAATTAAGCAGATTAGGAGGTGTGCTCAGTTCATGGCAGTCCCATCCCAAAGGTGGACGAGCTGAAGTGGACACCACTTTTAAATTCCTCCAAGTTTGTTTGGAAGAAATTAGGCCATTAGGGTTATGACCAGTTCTCACCGGAAGTGGTCATCGAAAGGGAGTAGTCACCCTAAAAGTAGGCAATCCACTGGCTGCCACCTGGCACACCCGGTAACACCCCTAAATTGAGTATTTACGTGGCAACCAGGAACCCTAGAGCTCAGATCCTGACAACCTAAGAAGAAAAGGACGAAGAAGAGATGCACCAAAAGAAGAGAAGACGAAGGAGCAGCTGACCAGGTACCAACCCAGTCTGCACTCCTCGACTGACCCTGCACCAAAAGATGCCTCATCCTGCAGCTGAACCTCCAGAAACCTGGGAGGACTGCCTGCCTTCAAAAAAGACAAGGCTACCGTGAGCAACAGACCTGCTTCCTAACCAACTCTACTGAAAGGATTCTGCAGCCTCCAGGATTGGAAAGACCCGACACCTGAAGACACCACTGCACCTGCAGTCACCGATCTGAATGGAAGTGGACCTCCAGTGCCCGCAGGGTCCATTGTGGTTTCACCCCTCCTGGATTCCCTGAAGTCACATGCACCCTCTGCATGCAGACTCCCTCTCCCGCAGCCTCTGTGGTAAGAGAAACCAGACACCTAAAGCAACCCCTGCACCTGTTGCCATAGGAACAAGTTGAAGTGGACCCTTGGTGTCAACAACGTCCCCCAGTTCTCCTGAGCTACAGTCCACTGTGGATTCACACCTCCTGGACTCCCAGACGACACCTGCAGCCTCAGACCACAGGAACCCCCCATTCTGGACTAGGAAACCGATGCCTAGGAACACACTTGAATCCGTCGGCCCTGGTGAAGACCAAAAGTGCACCTGTGCCCCGAGCACCCCACGTTTGTGACCTACCTGTTGGATGCCCCCGACTGGCCCCGACATATATAGAAAATGTCACTTACCCAGTGTACATCTGTACTAATTCTATTGCTTCTTTCTGTAGCAATGCCTGAACTTCTAGTCCTAGAAGATCTATATGTTGTTTTGACATATTGTGTGTTTTTGGTGGGACGTTTGGAGGGAATTTGAGAAATTCTATGCAATAACCATGCTGGATAATTGCCAGTACCCAAGTGTCTGTTGTTATCTCCTCCCAATGTTTGTAAAATTTGCATAGTCTCCCCCCCCCACAGGTGTTATCTGTTTGGGATGTGTGACTTGGAAGTCACTGCTTGTTTTGAGGAGTTTTGGGGCTTTGGAACTTCCCTCTATTTTTTGGGAACTGTCCCCCTCTATATTGTCCCCGAAAACTTCCCCGCAGATATTGGCTCTGATAAGTGGGCCTTGTTTGTGAGGTTGTGGGTTCTGTGCTTTGCCCTCGAAACCCCCCTCGAAACTGTGTTTTTCGAAATGTGCCTCTGCTCTGTGGGGAGTAGAGTGCGCCCATGGCTCTGGCCGTATCAGTGTCTTTCTTAAGTTTTTTGATAGCAGTGTCCACCTCCGGCCCAAACAACTGCTGTCCGTTAAATGGCATATTCAGCACAGCTTGCTGTATTTCCGGTTTAAATCCTGATGTACGCAGCCATGCATGTCTCCTTATTGTCACTGCTGTGTTGACAGTTCTAGCAGCTGTGTCTGCTGCATCCATTGCTGACCGTATCTGATTGTTAGAGATACTCTGTCCTCCTTCTACTACTTGCTGTGCTCTTTTTTGGAACTCCTTGGGCAAATGTTCTATAAAGTGTTGCATTTCGTCCCAATGAGCCCTATCGTATCTGGCCAACAAAGCCTGTGAGTTTGCAATACGCCACTGGTTTGCTGCCTGTGCCGCCACCCTTTTGCCTGCTGCGTCGAATTTTCGACTTTCTTTATCTGGAGGTGGTGCATCTCCTGAAGTGTGTGAGTTCGCTCTCTTGCGAGCTGCCCCTACTACAACTGAGTCCGGTGTTAGCTGTTGTGTGATGTACACTGGGTCTGTTGGTGGCGGTTTATATTTTTTCTCCACTCTTGGAGTAATGGCCCTTCCTTTTACAGGCTCCTCAAACACTTGTTTGGAGTGTTTTAGCATTCCGGGTAGCATGGGAAGACTCTGGTACTGGCTGTGTGTGGACGACAATGTATTAAATAGAAAGTCGTCTTCAATGGGCTCTGCATGCAGGCTGACATTACGGCCCTCGACACCACCTGTGCGTAGGCTGTACTATCTTCTGGTGGCGACGATCTAGCTGGATAACAGTCAGGACTATTATCAGACACTGGCGCATCATAAAGGTCCCACGCGTCAGGGTCATCTTGACTCATTCCTGTATGAGTCGGGGATTGCATCATAGGTGGAGTGGCTACCGGTGAGGTTTGCGGCGATAGTTGTGGAGACTGTGGCGGGCTTACTTGTTTAGCCACCTTTGCCTGTGGCTGCTTGTCTTTCTCCTGGAAGCCAAGTTTGCGTTTCATCCTAATAGGAGGGAGAGTGCTGATCTTCCCTGTTTCTTTTTGGATGTGGAGCCTTCTTTGGGTGTAGTCTGGCTCCATTGTCTCCAATTCCTGTCCAAATCTATGTATTTTCATTTGTGAGGACAGTCCTTGTTCCTCTGTGTAGGAACTTGATTTCAGTTCCGAGGCCGGATGTTTCGGTATCAAAACCTTTTCGGCTACTTTTTTAGGTTCCGACGAAACCTTTTTAATTTTCGGCGTCGTTGTCTCTCGGTGCCGAATTATTTCGGTGCCGAACTTGCTCGGAACCGCTATCTCGGGCCCGAGATTGCTGTGTGGCGGTATCTCGACCGGAGTCGGATGACTTCGACACAAGCGTGCCCTTTTTAGGTGCCGATGATCGGTCACCTATTTTTCGGGTTAAGCCATGGCCTGTTGGCGGTGGCGTCCCCTGGGCTTTTGTGGTCTCCTCGTGAGTTTTATGTTTCAACATCTTAATCATGGTTTTCGGCGTTTCTTCGGGATCGATCTCATCCGAGTCCGATTCCTGGATGGAGAAGGTTTCTTCTTCCTCCTCGAAACGCCCTTGTCCTGTCGGCGCCAACGCCATTTGCAGTCTTCTTGCTCTTCGGTCTCTTAGTGTCTTCCTGGACCGAAACGCTCGACAGGCTTCACAAGTATCTTCCTTGTGTTCTGGCGACAAACACAAGTTACAGACCAGATGCTGATCTGTATATGGATACTTGTTATGGCATTTTGGGCAGAAGCGGAATGGGGTTCGTTCCATCAGCCTTGAAGAAACACGTGGCCGGGCCGACCAGGCCCCGACGGGGAATCGAAAAAACCCCGAAGGGCCACCGGAGCTCTTCAAAAGTCTGTGTCGATCTGTTATAACTAACCCGATACCGAACGCAAACAATACCGACGATTTTTCCGAGATTCTAACTAACTTTCCGAACCGAAACCCGGAGCGAAAAGGAACACGTCCGAACCCGATGGCGGAAAAAAAACAATCTAAAATGGAGTTGACGCCCATGCGCAATGGAGCCGAAAAGGGAGGAGTCCCTCGGTCTCGTGACTCGAAAAGACTTCTTCAAAGAAAAACAACTTGTAACACTCCAAGCCCAACACTAGATGGCAGGATAATGCACAGCATGTGTATCTGCAGCTACACATGCCATCGAACATGTAAGTATTATTTTACTACATTGGTTTCAGACTTATTTTTTGAGTGTGTCTCATTTACTGCCTCTGTGGCAACAAATGCTTAGCACTACCCTCTGAGAAGCCCAACTGCTCGCCCACACTACCACAAAAGAGCAATAGTCCTATCTACTTTTTCCTCTGCAAACCAATTGGGTATCTACTGGACTCCCTGCAAAGCGTACTTCTTTTTAGTGCACCATATAGAGAGCCAGATTCCTACAGTCTTCTAATGTAATACGCAGTTTTGCTGGATACTGTAAAACATAGGGTATGTCAGCCTTCTGAAGGTACTGTTTGGGAAGGTACTGTGTGGGGAGGAATTTGCAGCAGGCTGCTTGCATCGCTGGTGTGAAGTTGGGATAAAAAGAGATGTTGCTGCCTTGAACACTGGATAGGGCCGTGCTCCCGGGCCAGCCGCAGGACCACCTCACTATGCCTGTAATACAAGTGGCAAGCAATTATGGGGTGAGGGGGAGCCCCGGGGGCGGCAGTGGGCCCAGCGAGCGAGGGGCTCTCTCCAAAATGAAAACTCAAGATAGTCCCTCTGCAAAGGTGTCCTTAAGTAGTGTCTCGACAAAGTCCTCTATCTTGGTGATCGACGTCGTCTCTGGAATACAGGTAATCCTAAGATTATTGCACCTGGAGCGCGCTTCCAGGTCTTCATTCTTGGTTTTGATCATTTTGAGGACCCTGTCCATCCTTAGCAGGTGTTCTTTGGAGTCCACCTGCATTTCCTGGTTTTCCAGGAGGTCCAATCTATTTTCATGTCTGTCGACACGCTGTTTGACATGGTCCAGTCTGCTGGTGAGCATGTCTAGTTTGGCATTTATGGCCTTCAGGTTTGTCCTGAGATCAATGAGGATTTGTTTAAGGTCAGCCTCCTGCTGAGTAACTTCTTTTGGAGGGTCTGGAAATGACCGAGTGTGGGTTATGGTCAGTCCAGAGGATGGGACGTTTCTTCTCGAACAAGAGTTTTTGCTGCTTCGCATCAGGTTTGCCCATGGACCGACCAGGCAGCAAGTGTAACATGTGTGCGATCACCCAGTGGAGAAACACTCAGTGAAGTGTGAAGTATTATCCGTGTCCGTAGCCAATGCAATTGACCGCTCAAACTCTGACAAGTGTTCCAGGTGTAGTAGACTTGCACACAGGATGTAGGACTCTCCAGGAACCCCAACACCCTGGGCCGGTTCCTTGCCAGGGGGCACGAGCAGGCACCAGGATCCCAATCAAAACTGACTAGGCAACTCAGCAAAACGGCAAGCCTCCAGCCCTCCCATAGGCTCAGGTGCACCATGTGCCCGGTGCCCATGAAGTAGCCTGATGGTCCCCTTAGGTGGAGGCCGCTTTTAGCGCACTTAGAGGAGTATGGCAGCACAGGGGAGCACGGGTCAGTGATGACGGCGGACCTCCCGTATGTCATCCCAATGTGGCCTACAGAGTGTGACGCATGCCGCACTAGTCTCCCGAAGGTGTGAAGGATAAGCCAGGGTGAGTACAGAGAGGGGCCAGCGGACAGCCAGGAAATTACAGCTTCCAGTAAGGGTATGGGGGGTGCGCACCTAGGTCAGTGGTGCCCATGCCAACCCGGGTGCAGCACTGAACATGACATATGTGTGCTGGAGGTGAGGAACGGGGCAATTTAATGCAGCTTAGGTGTTCTCTCAACACAACTCACCGCTGCCTGGGCCATGCAGGGCAGCTCCCCTCTCCACCTCAGTAGCCTGCCGCCAATCGGCGGCACAAGTGATGAGGCAGCAGTCTTCCTCCGACCCTTGGTTTCAGGCATCCCAAGCGGCTGTCCTTCCTGTGGAGATGACACCACACTTGAGTAGGCATGTAGTGGCCCTAGTAGCCTCTGTTCGGCCACCCAGCCATTCTGCCAGGGGTGTACACCGCTCCAGGCCAAGACAGAGACTGTTCTAACTGGTCCGGGCATGAGAGCAAGGGAGAGGAGGCCAATAACAACCTCAGCAACTTACCAGCTGGAGCTCCGGATCGATGACGACATGGGCCCGTGTCAGCTCCCCACCGCCCTCACCAGGTTAGGCTGCACAGTCAGCACCCTGCAGCCTCTGCCAGACTCCTCTCCGCCACGGGGTCCCGGCATGGCTGAGCGTTCACAAAGTTCACTGGCAGGGCCCCCAGCAGGTACCAACAATGTGCAAGTGTGTTGCAGAACTGGGCAGCCTGCTTTATGCAGATTTGTGACAGATTAAGTGTTCGGCCGGCAGAGCCTCCCTAAGGGAGCGCCCATTTTGTAGCTCAGCCAAGCCACACCCCCCAAAGACATGAATTTTGACAGCTTCAAACCTCAACTTTCACAAAACACCAAGTCGCTTGGATTCACTAACCTCACCATCAAGAAACACACTGGTAAAAAACAAAGGAAGGTTGGTACCGGCTCTCTTTTCTAAACCCAAAAAAAAAAAAAAAAAAAAAAAAAACATTCTTCCAGAAATCAGCTTCCAAGCTGCTGTTCAAGTACTAGTACTCCTGCATCAGGATGTTGGTAATGCCATACTCCATGGCATCCCATACTCCACACTGGCACCCCTCAGGGACATGCTACATGCAGCAGCAAGCCCCATCCAGGGGCTGAAGAAATATGAACATATCATCCCCATTCAGATGGAACTCCATTGGTCACCCCTTGCCGACCTGCACCATCTTCAAAACCAGTGGCATAATTTGCAAAGCTATCACTACCACCACCTCGCTTATCTTGAACACAAGCTCACCATTTCTGGTGGTTCTCACACAATTGAGGCCAGGACACCATGCAAGACAGCAGGACTGTTTCATATTTGCACCCAGGATCTGGAACAACATTTATGTATCCATTAGGACCATCGCGATGCTGCTCCAATTCAGCAAAGATTTGAAGACTCATCTCTTTAGAGAACACTACCTCACAATGTGTTAATTGTCCACAACCCAGCTTCATCTTCTGTTATTTGTTGACTTTATGCACGTCTTTGACCATGTTCAGTGCTCTGTGCCTTTTGGCTAGGTCTGTGCTACAGAAATACCACATACCTACCAGGGTGGCTGTCCATAGTTTTCACTAGAGCACACACTGCCCAACAACTAACTGTAGGAGTTATTTTATGAACAGGAGAAGCCCCAGAAGGCCAACCCCTGTGAACAAATAAAGACCAACACAAAGGGAAAAACATGTTACTTACCTGTAACTCTTGTTCTCCTGTATTGGATCTTTCATAGATTCACATGCTGGAATCAGAATAGTTGACAGTAAGATACCACAGGTTGCAAAATCATTTTACATATCACAATAGCAGATGGTGGGGACAAAACAATACAGTTAATGGGATAAGGCTCACCTTTTGGAAAAGATGCCTAAGTACTGTTAGTCCCACTACCACATCACTGCTCCATGCTCAATCTAGCCAATGGTACTTTGGTGAAAGTATGCCTGTTCTTCCACGTTGAGCACAGCATATACTTTTGGTAGGCATTCCGGCAAACCCCTACGGTAGGCTCCTAGCCCAGAGGGCGGGGAGCAAGTCCCTGTGTGTGATGGCACCCCTGCATAAGCAGAGGTGCCCCTACGAACTCCAGTTCCAATGCACTGGACTTAGTAAGAACGGGAAAGCCATTCTACCTGTGTACTGGCCACAAGTCACTACCTGAGGTCCAGCTACATAATGGTAACTCCGAAACTAGTCATGTTTGGTATCAAACATGGCGGAATCATACCCCAATTCCCCACTATTGCTCCTACCAGCCGTCCAGGGTTTGCTAGTAGCCCATGCTGCTGCAGCCCCTCAGACATGTTTCTGCCCTCCTGCTGTCTGACCAGCTGAAGCAGGCGAATGCAGAACAAAGAATTTCCTGTGGGAGAGGAGGGTGCAACACACTCGCCCCCTTGGAAATTGGTGTTACAAGGCTGGGGAGTGGTAGCCTCCAGACACCATCGGCTTGCTTTGAAGGGCACATTTGGTGCCCTCCTTGCATAATCTGGTTAGTCTAGGCCCCTGGTCCCTGCTCTGGCGCGAAACCACACAAAGGAAAGGGGAGTGACCACCACCCTGTCCATCACCACTCCAGAGGTGGTGCCCAGAGCTCCTCCAGGTGGCTACTTGATTCTGCCATCTTGGAAATAAGATGTGCAGAGGCCCCTGGGAGCACGTGATTGATAGTGACCAAGCCCCCTGTTAGGGCTACTGAGGGACTCCCTTGTGAGTGGGTCCCCAGATTCAGCGTGCAAGACTCCACCAGGACTCCTCTACATCAACCTCTACTGCTCCTGGCCTTGTACAAGGTACCAATGGTACCAAGGGCCATGAAGCCAGGGAAGGACCCAAAGGGCTGCAGCACATATTAAGCCACCCTGGGGGTCCCATCACCAAGCACACGCACACTGCCATTGCAGTTTGTGTGTGCTGGTGGGGAGAAAAGACAAAGTCGACATGGCACTCCCCTCAGAGTGCCATGCCCACAAACCACTGCCTGTGGCATAGGTAAGTCACCCCTTTAACAGGACTTACAGCCCTAAGGCAGGGTGCACTATACCACAGGTGAGGGTATAGTTGCATGAGCAATATGCCCTACAGTGTCTAAGTCCATTCTTATACATTGTAAGTGCAGTGTGGCCATACTGAGTATTTGGGCTGAAGGTTTGTCATTACAAACTCCACAGCTCCATAATGGCTTCACTGAAGTCTGGGAAGTTTGGTATTTAACTTCTCAGCACAATAAACCCACACTGATGCCAGTGTTGGATTTATTTGAAAATGCACCCAAAGGATATCTTAGAGATGCCCCCTGTATTTTTTTTTTTAATCTGTTTTTTATTTTCCAAATGAAAGATTACAGATCAACAAAAAAATCAACGTAGTGCAGGTTCAGCAGAGGTAGGTCACAGGCATATAAGGATGCCCAAAGGGGAGCACACAGCATTGCATCATCGGTGAAGACATATCCAGACCCCCCCATCCGGTCCTAAATCCTGAGAGTCAGCCCCACAGCTTAATGAGACCAAACCGTTAATAACATAAACAAGCCAAGATAAAGCAACTCCACATTTGATCGTCACAAGTACTAAGAGGGAGAGTGTGTTTCCCCGCCTACCACTACCACGTTGCTGCTCACAGAGCAGATGTCCCCCTCATCAGTGAACCGTTTTAAAAGTGCACTCCAAGCAGTCACATCAGCAAGCGCCCTCTCGTCGCTACGTGATATGCGCATGTGTTGCTCCTCTGCCGTCCCCCACTCCAGTAAATCCCGCAACCGCAGGGGTCCGCGCGCTCATCCATCCGATCGCTACTCTATGCTTGGCTAATACTAAGGCCAACTGTACCATCCTATAGACAATCCCTCTACCCTGCCACCTACGCACCACACCCAGGATACACGACAACGGGGTGACCTCAAATTCAAGCTCTGTGACCTCAGTGATCACAGCCGTCACCTCCTGCAAGAACAGATGTACAGCTCTACAGGACCATGCCATACGTAGAAAAGAAGCACCAAGCTCACCACATCGAGGACAACAGGCCCCTCTGCCTGGGTATATTTTATTTAGTTTCCTAGGAGTGACATATGTCCTGTACACAAAGTTGAAATGCAGCAATTTAAACCTATGATTACATGAGACCGTTTGGACCAATGATAAGGCCGCATCCCAGTCAGCGTCCTCTATGGGTAGCCCCAAATCAGCTTCCCACGCCTTACGTCCTGTGGTAATCACGGCTGGTTGATCCTCCCATAATGCCCTGTAAAATTGGGCAATCAAGTGCGTATCTTAGCCCCAATTAGGAAGACCGTTCAAAATCGTGGAGGCTCTGGGAGCCAACGGGAAACCATCCCAGATCTCGTGTGTCACACTCAAGTTTTGCATATTGCAAAAACTGACCAGGGCCCACCTCAAACAAACCCTGAGCCTCGGTGAATGAAAAACTCACCATTAGGGTACAAATCACCGACCACCTCCCAGCTACCCAGTCGCCAGGCCTCCATCAACATTGTCCTTGCCATATCCAGAAACGGCATTAGATCCCATATTCTTAATTCCCTATCAAAGTGAGCCCTCCGGAGCACCCGCTTCACCACCTGTTCCCAAATCCCGGCAGTAGTCCTCACCAGATAAGGCACAGCAGGTTCTGATCTGCCCCGGACATGAGAATGTGCGCCAAAGATCGCTCATGGCACACACCAGCATACAATCTCTTTTCCCAATTATCTATCTCGGACAGCTATTTCGCTACACATTGTAGCTGCGCTGCATAGTAATAATGTCTAATGTTGGGGATCGCCAGTTCCCCTGCCCCCCCCCCCCCAGTCTAGGTCATTCTGCAGCATAGACAGCGCCACCCTTCTTCGCCTGCCCGCCCATACTGAGGAAATCAACAAGCTAGCCAAGCGCCTGAAAATCCGAGCAGGCAGCAGGTACAAGGAGTTCTGCACCAGATAAAGGCACTGGGGTAAAAACACCCTCTTCGCTACTGATGCCCGACCCATAACAGAGAGGGGCGACTTGTTCCAAAAAGTAACCGAGCGCTCCAGGCCCGCCACTACCCACTCAGTATTGTGAGTGTTATACACATCCACCGAGTTAGCGACCCAAATACCTAGGTACCGAAAAGACTCGAACTCCCAGCGCAACCCCACCTCAGGGAGCACGACCGGGGGGACCCCAACAAGAGACCCAAGAGGGAACAGAAGTGATTTTTTCATATTGATCGTGAGACCAGGAACAGCCCCGAATACTGCCATCCTCAGCAACAACTCCGGCACCGATACGTGAGGATCCTGCACATAAACCAATGCATCATCAGCATACATAGAAATTATGTGTACGGTTTGACCCACCAGTATCCCCCACTGCACCATCTCTTCCCGGAGCCAGATCGCCAAGGGCTCCACTGCCAAAGCAAACAGGAGAGGCGAAAGCGGGCACCCCTGTCGTGTACCCCTGCCAATCTCCCAGACAGCCGAAGTCTCTCCCCCCACATGCACACGCGCTGTCGGGCAGTGTACAGTAGTTGAACTCAAGCGCAAAAGCCGGAGCCAAGGCCCATGCCCTGCAACACCTCCAATAAATAGTCCCACTCCACTGTGTCAAACGCTTTCTCCAGGTCGAGAGACACCAGTGCCAGTTCCAACTCCTCTCCCCTTAGTCTCATGCAGAACATGTGCCAAACGATGCAAATTAAAGAACGTACTGCGACCCGGGATAAACTCACACTGGTCTTCATGCACCAGATCCTGAATCACTCATTTAAGTCGAGTGGCAAGAATCTTACACAGTATCTTTACGTCGCAGTTCAACATGGTTAGTGGCCGAATACGAAGAAGGATCCGCATCGTCCCCCCTCTCACCGGCTTGAGCAATAAACACAATATACCTTGTTGCATGGTTTCCGGTAACCTACCGCTCCTCTGCACCTCCTCAAATACTTCAGTCGTTCCCCAAGTGTGGAGGAAAAAGCCTGATAGAGCTCCACAGGAAAACCATCACTGCCAGGGGATTTTGATCTTGGCAATGCCTTCACTGCCTCTCCCATCTACTCTGCCGTGATCGGAAGGTCAAGCGCATCCTTACTCTCCGGGTCTCACCTAGGCATTCACAACCGTCGCAAAAACCACTCCTCATCCCCGCCGACGTCTCAGTGCCAGCTCTAGATACCTTTTGAAAGTGGGACGCCAATTCCCACAGAATGTCACAACGCCCCGTTAGAAGCACTCCCTCAGTATCCATTATGCCCAGTATTGGCGGAGCCTTCACCTCCCGCTTCAGGATCCACGCTAAGAGTTTGCCTGTTTTGTCACCTTCTCGATGCAAACGGGTCTATACCCTCTCCGAGTAGTTCTGCTCAGTGTGTCCCAGCAAGTGTTCACCTCCTTATACAACCTAAGCTCCTCCCATCTAGCGGTGCTCAAGTCAAGAGGCAACCGCTGTACCTCCCCCAATTTCACCTCTAGGGCCGTAAGATC
This sequence comes from Pleurodeles waltl, assembly GCF_031143425.1. Classification (NCBI taxonomy): domain Eukaryota; kingdom Metazoa; phylum Chordata; class Amphibia; order Caudata; family Salamandridae; genus Pleurodeles; species Pleurodeles waltl. Next base: position 1,638,096,470 of record NC_090440.1, on the reverse strand, counting down.
CCGCTCCAGCTGCCTGCGCACCCTTATACACTCTCCCCGAATGACTGCCTTCATAGCCTCCCACTCCAAACCGCGGGACGCTGTTGTGTTCGAGTTTATGTCCAGATACTGTTTAATGGCATCACCCACTCGTTCCAGACATCCCTGATCAGTCAGCAAATCAGAGGGCATACGCCAACCTCGAGCTGAACGTGAGGCCGTCTCTCCCCACTGTAACTGGAGCAGCACCGGTGAGTGAACTGACAAAAACCGACCCAGATGAATAACCTCCAGAACCTGCGAGCTGTCAAACCCTCCCAACAGAAACCTGTCCAATTGAGAATGTGTATCATGTGTCCTAGAATGACAGGTATATTCCCAACCGTCAGGATATCGCTCCCTCCAACCGTCCCAGAGACCCAAGTGCACCATCACATCTCTAAGGGATTGCACCATTAATGGTTTAGTTCCCAGATTTGACGGGCGGCGATCCAGCTCCCCATCAATCACACAATTGTATTCCCCGGCCCAGACCAGGGGCCCATCCACGCTGTCCCCCAGAATCTCAGGTACTCTGGAGTAGAAGGAGGAATCGTCCGTGTTGGGCGCATATACATTAAGGATCACAATGGGTAGACCATCCAACATGCCTTCCACCAAGACATAGCGACCCTCAACATCTACCTCGCTGTACACATGGGTAAATGAGACCCCGGGGGCCACTCAAACAGATACTCCCGCGCATATGAAGAGAAGGAGGATGAAAACATCTGCCCCCGCCACTTCTTGGCCAGTTTAAGCACTTCCTCGTCCGTCATATGAGTCTCCTGGAGACAAGCAATATGTATCTTATGCCTAAGAAGGAAAGAGTGCACCCTTTAACGCTTCATATAACATTTCAGGCCACGAACATTCCAAGTCAGCATATTAATAAGGCGACCCATGGCAGTAATAGTGGATGCCCCCAACCAACGGACGCAACCCGCTGCATGCTACCTCCCCCAAGATAAAATAGAAAAAGACAGCCCGCACACCCCGCTCCAACACCCGCACTGTAATATAAACTGCAAAACATAGACAAATACAGTAAAACAACCAGAACAAACCATACTGTAACCCCACCCTACCACAACAAAGGCCTACCACAACAGTGGAGTGACCTCTCCCCCACCCCAGCATCAAACACAAAAAACTCACCACCCACCTGAACCCAATACCCGAGCACACATAGCCCCAAGGGTCAGCCCCCATCCAGTCCTGCACCCCCTCCTCAGATCCAACAAGAAACACACAAAGGAATTAACAGTCACGATATCTCAGCCTCCCTGCCCGCCTCCAAGTTCTGCTCGGCAGCTGTGCATTCATCCGGGTTTGCAGACACCAACGCCATTGTACTATCCAGCTTTATCTCCACCCTGTGGCAGGACTCTGCAAGGTGCCCAGAACCATGTGATCTCCCATCCGGTCCTCCAGAGCCAGAGGCCCGCCAAGCGGCGCCTCCAAACCCCTCCATTCTACCGGAAGCCACCTTATCCCACATCTCTAGCCAGTGCCGCACCTCCTCAGGACGGTCAACGAAGTGAGCCTTGCCATTCGACAAGACCTTCAAACGTGCCGGATATAGGAGCATGTATCTGATGTTCATGGCTCTGAGTTTCGCCTTGACCTCCATGATTCCTTTATGAGAATTCTGCACCATATTGGTATAATCAGGATAGAATGAGATCTTGCAGTTCTCGTACAACGCCTTATCCGACTCCCGTGCAGCACACAGAACACAGTCCCGATCCTTGTAATTAAGCAGGTGTGCAATGATGGCCCTGGACGGGGCTCCAGGCTGCAGAGGCGCAATGAGGGCCAGATGGGCACGCTCCACCACAAAGACTCTAGATAGTCCAGCCGGCTGCAACACGTCCCCGATCCAGTTCTCCACAAAGGATTCTGAGCAGACCCTTCCGCACGCTGAGGAAAGCCCAACAGACTGACCCCTATAACACCCCTAAATCCAGGATTTGAGGGCTCCCCTGAACCTAACTCGTCAGATTCCTGGCAACCTCAAGAAGACGACAAGACGAAGATGCTAAGCTGTCCCCCAGCAAAGAAGACTGAAGGCACCAACAGACTTGGCACCAAACCTACGGGCCTGTCTCCAGCTTCTGAAGCCCTGCTAAAAGAAGGCAACGCATCCTGTAGGACCAGCAATCTCTTAGAAAGGCCAGCAGCCTAAATCTGGAGGACCCGCCTGACCATGGGAGAACTGGACGAAGATTCCCCATGCAAAAAGGTACCCCTGCACCCGCAGCCTCCTGCCCTTGGAGCCTAGTGGCCGTGGGGAATCGGACCTTCGACGTAGCAACGTCCAGCAGGCAGCCCTTCTCCTTGTCCAACCTTTGATTTTCTGGAACAAACCCTCTGGACTTAGCCTACAGCATCTTTGTGACCCCAGGGTCCCCATATTGAGAAGCACTGGGATCCAGACGCTAAGTTTGAACCCTGCACCCGGCCGCGCCTGTGCCGCTGCAGGTGTGTGCTTGGTGTTTACCTGTGACTCCCCTCCTCTCCCCCCTGCCACCCCCCTCCTCTGGGTGCTCTTCTAAACTCCCCAGGTATGCCCTCCGAACACATGGGTACTTACCTCCAAGCAGGCCTGATTCCGAGTGCCCCCAGTCTCCATAGGCTCCCATTTTAACTCCAACAGCAACTTTGACCGCTGCACCCGGCCGGCCACATATTGCTAGTGGTGAGTGTTTGGGGTTAACTTGAACCCCAACCACTGGACATTCTAACCCCTGGAGACTGGAACTGTAAGTCTGGTACTAACCTAGAAAACTGTACTAACTTTTCCTCCCCCCAGACCCATCTTTGAAAATTGCAGTGTGTTAACTTTTAAAACAGATATTTGCTATTTTCTTGAAAACCATTTAACTTGCAAAACTGAAACAAAGTGGTATTGATACATATGTTGGATACTTACTTTCAGATGTACTTACCTGCAACTTGAATCCCGATGATCTACAAATAAAGTAACAACATATATTTTTGCTGTATAAAAACAATTGGCCAGGAGGTAGACATGGAGTGTGTGCTTCATTTATTGCCTGTGTGTGTAGAAATAATGCTTTGCACTACCCTCTGATAAGCTTAACTGCTCGACCACACTACCACAAAAGAGACCAACAGCATTATCTACTTTAGACCCTGTTAAGCCTCTGGGGAACCCCTGGACTCTGTGCACACTATATTTCATTTTGATATAGTACACACAGAGGCAGCTTCCTACACCAGATAACTTACCTCTGCTCTCCTGGTCGCTGGTGGTCATCTAGGTACTCACCTCTTTGGGTCCTGAGTCCTCCCAGCTTCCTTCTAACTAATCTACATCCTTGGGTGAGGGACCTTACTTCGCATTCCACTATTTTAGTACAGGGAGTGCAGAATTATTAGGCAAATGAGTATTTTGACCACATCATCCTCTTTATGCATGTTGTCTTACTCCAAGCTGTATAGGCTCGAAAGCCTACTACCAATTAAGCATATAAGGTGATGTGCATCTCTGTAATGAGAAGGGGTGTGGTCTAATGACAACACCCTATATCAGGTGTGCATAATTATTAGGCAACTTCCTTTCCTTTGGCAAAATGGGTCAAAAGAAGGACTTGACAGGCTCAGAAAAGTAAAAAATAGTGAGATATCTTGCAGAGGGATGCAGCACTCTTAAAATTGCAAAGCTTCTGAAGCGTGATCATCGAACAATCAAGCGTTTCATTCAAAATAGTCAACAGGGTCGCAAGAAGCGTGTGGAAAAACCAAGGCGCAAAATAACTGCCCATGAACTGAGAAAAGTCAAGCGTGCAGCTGCCACGATGCCACTTACCACCAGTTTGGCCATATTTCAGAGCTGCAACATCACTGGAGTGCCCAAAAGCACAAGGTGTGCAATACTCAGAGACATGGCCAAGGTAAGAAAGGCTGAAAGACGACCACCACTGAACAAGACACACAAGCTGAAACGTCAAGACTGGGCCAAGAAATATCTCAAGACTGATTTTTCTAAGGTTTTATGGACTGATGAAATGAGAGTGAGTCTTGATGGGCCAGATGGATGGGCCCGTGGCTGGATTGGTAAAGGGCAGAGAGCTCCAGTCCGACTCAGACGCCAGCAAGGTGGAGGTGGAGTACTGGTTTGGGCTGGTATCATCAAAGATGAGCTTGTGGGGCCTTTTCGGGTTGAGGATGGAGTCAAGCTCAACTCCCAGTCCTACTGCCAGTTCCTGGAAGACACCTTCTTCAAGCAGTGGTACAGGAAGAAGTCTGCATCCTTCAAGAAAAACATGATTTTCATGCAGGACAATGCTCCATCACACGCGTCCAAGTACTCCACAGCGTGGCTGGCAAGAAAGGGTATAAAAGAAGGAAATCTAATGACTTGGCCTCCTTGTTCACCTGATCTGAACCCCATTGAGAACCTGTGGTCCATCATCAAATGTGAGATTTACAAGGAGGGAAAACAGTACACCTCTCTGAACAGTGTCTGGGAGGCTGTGGTTGCTGCTGCACGCAATGTTGATGGTGAACAGATCAAAACACTGACAGAATCCATGGATGGCAGGCTTTTGAGTGTCCTTGCAAAGAAAGGTGGCTATATTGGTCACTGATTTGTTTTTGTTTTGTTTTTGAATGTCAGAAATGTATATTTGTGAATGTTGAGATGTTATATTGGTTTCACTGGTAATAATAAATAATTGAAATGGGTATATATTTTTTTTTGTTAAGTTGCCTAATAATTATGCACAGTGATAGTCACCTGCACACACAGATATCCCCCTAACATAGCTAAAACTAAAAACTACTTCCAAAAATATTCAGCTTTGATATTAATAAGTTTTTTGGGTTCATTGAGAACATGGTTGTTGTTCAATCATAAAATTAATCCTCAAAAATACAACTTGCCTAATAATTCTGCACTCCCTGTATATGGTTTTGCCCCCCTATAGGGCCCTAGCTATTTTCTGCTATTTCCTGCCAATGCTTGTTATTTTCCAATGCGAATTTCGGAATACGTATTGTGTATACAGTGGGTACTTACCTCCAGTTGTGAGACTGCCTCTAAGTGATCTAGTTCAGTGCTACTGTAATAAAGTACCTTTATTTTTGTAACACTGTTTGGTTCCTTTCCTGGGAGATAAGTTACTGTGTGACTGCTGTGGCATTGCAAGTGCTTTATGCTCCTCCTAGATAAGTGTTGGCTGCCCACCACAGCTACCACTAGAGATCACTGGCTTCGTAGAGAGGGAGTCAGGTGTCACTTTGGTACGTTTATAGTGAACCCCAGCAAGTGCAGGAGAGTCTCCATAGTCTGCACGTGGGAGACGACAGCCTGGCGCGAGTCCGCCTTCAATAGCCAGTCATCGAGGTAGGGGAAGACAAACCCCTAGCCGGCACAAATGAGCTGCGACCACAGCCATCACTTTGGTGAACACTCGAGGGGCGCTGGCCAGGCCAAAGTGGAGCATGGAAAACTGAAAATGCTCGTGACCTACGACAAACCAGTAACCTCTGTGGGCAGGCAGGACGGGAATATGAAAGTAGGCGTCCTGCAAGTCCAACACTACCATCCAGTCTCCAGGGTCCAGGGCAGATAGGACCTGAGCCAGAGTGAGCATTTTGTTCTTCTCTTTCCTGAGGAAGAGATTGAGGGACCGGAGGGCTAGGATAGGGCAGAGGTCTTTGTCCTTTTTGGCCACCAGAAAGTAGCAGGAATAACAACCACAACCGACTTCTGGCACAGGGACCAGGTCTACGCGCTCTTGGGCAAGATAAGGGGGGGGGGAACGGGGTCGACCGCTGGCTCCTTGATCCACGGGGACATAGGATCCTGCATCCTCATCGGTGCAGAGGCTGAGCAGCGTGTGTGGAACAGTGGCTGCAGAGAAATGGAATCAGTTGCGTGCCCCTTCCGTAGCCACCAAAGGGGAGAAAAGTGGAGAGGGGGGGGAAAGGAGCAGCTGCCAGGCCAAGGGAATGAGTCATAGCCCGGGACTCCTTAAAGTGCTTGAGCGGTGAGTCAACTTTGTCGCCGAAGAGACGGGTGCCATTGGAGGGCATGTCCATAAGCGATTACTGGACATCCCCGAAAGTCCTCAATCAAGTGTCATGCCACAGGGCCACCGTCGACGCAACTGATCTGCCTAGTGAGTCGGTCATATCCAGCTCACAATGAATCGTGAACTGGGCTGCGTGCCTTCCGTCAGCAACAGCTTGGGAGAGAATGGCCTGGGCCTCCTCCGGGACCTGTGGCAGCACCTGCACAACCGGATCCCATAAAGTATGAGAGTAGTGGCACGAAAAGGCATTCCGTGTTCAAGGACTGCAATACCAGACTGGAGGAAGAGAACAATTTTTCTCATGTTGGTCCAGTCTTTTTGATTACATGCCTGAGGGTGTTCAATGAGTCAGAAGAAGAAGCCTAGAGGACTCAACTACCAGGCATGGGATGTTGGGTCAGGAATTGAGGGTCAATAGGCACAAGCCTATAGCGGCGGATGATTGTCCTATTGACAGGAGCCCCTGTGTCTGGGTTTAGACCACGTCCCCATTAGGACATCAGTGAGAGCTTAACTGAAGGGCAATAGAGGTCCAGATGTGGATGCCCCGGACTGAAGCACCTCAGTCAGGAGGTTAGCCCTGACAGCCACAGAAGGCAGCTCAAGGCCCAGGACCTCAGCAGCCCTTCTCACCACCATCAAATGTGAGGTTTCTTCCTCTGTAGCCACGGTAGGGGGACAAAGAATGCCAGAGTCAGGGGAGGTGTCCAGACCACGGGCTTCACCCAATTCCTGGGCCCCGATCTACAGCAGGGTCATGAAGCAGGTATTCCAAAGGGTCCAGCGCCCCCTCCATACTCTCACCGTACCCATATGCACAGGCATCAGGGTCAGGATCCAAGCTGGGGAATGAGATCCCCATTGAAGTCAGAATCAATGTCTGGCGACGTTGTTCCGGGTCAGAGTTGGAGATAAGTATGGGGTCAAACTTGACTGTGGGCCTTATGGACATCGGGACCGTTGACTTCTGTACCGATGCCAGGAAGGTCACAATGGAACGGCCAGCGTCGGCTCGGATCTGGTAACGGATCCTGGGGTGCCCTCTGGAGCAGAGGCCTAAGCCGCCAGTGAAGAACTTGAGGGGGCCCGCCGATCCTACTGGGCTCAAAGGCATCACAGGAGGGTCGGACTGCCCAAAGATGAGGTGCGTGGCCTCATAATAGTACATGAGTTGGGCAGGGGTGGCTCCGGCTTCCGGAAACCTGGGGAGCGATCGAGTCGACTCAGAAACAGGCTCCAAGGACAGAGGCCTAGAGCGGCAATGCTCCTCCCACATGGTATCGTCTGAGCGACGGGATGAAGTCGAACGTTGGTTGTTCTTCACGACTTCTTGTGACCCGAATGTCCCAAGGACTTTAAGTGGGACAAGGACGAGTGGTGATGGCTCCGCGAGCAGTCTTGTGACCTTACTCTCGAGTGAGACCGGGAACAACGCAGAGCAGAGCGTCGTGCTGCCATGAGCTTTAGGGACTGCTCTCTCAAAGCCTTCGGGTTCATGGCCCGGCACATGGAGTACAACTTTGGGTTGTGGTCGTGCTCCAGGAACTACAAGCACACAGTGCAGATCCGTCATCAACATCATGCGGTGACATGAGTCACACAGCTTGAATCCGGTGTTGCCAGAAGACATCTCAACGCACCAAGAAAGTAAAACTTCAACAAAAGGGTAAAAAAAAGTCAGTCAAAAAGTGACTGAGGGTAGCTCTTCTGCGCGTAGGCTGCGAGGAAAGAAAAGGACTGATGTCAGTGCGCCGTGGACTGACATGGAGTCGACTAATGTCACCTGGCGGCACGCAAAGGTACTGCTTGATGAAAAATCTCCGGATCCAGTCTAATGCAGGGGGGGTAATTCTAAGGTAAGGAATCTGTAACTAGAAGTCTCTATCAGACATGTATAAACGCTTGCAAAATGATAAGCTGCTTTTGAACACTAAGAAAATACCCCAAGCCATGGTACTGATAGTGCCTCCCTCGGAATCCCCAGTAGCAACCCCCACATTCAAGGTAAAAGAATTTGCAGTTCACCTTCAAATTTTTAAAGGCCCAGCGCAAGGTTAAGTTTAGCCCTTGGTTGTCATGTTCCCATTTTTGACAAGACACTGTGTCTACTCTGAAGAAGCTTACATGATGGTTAACCAGACCTGGCAGGCAATTGACTTTTTGCTGAGAGACCATTTCACAAGAGATCTGTGCTTCTTTGCAGAGTATAATTTATTTGATTTCCTTCCTTCCTTTTTTTCATGAAGTTATGCAGTCTGTGCACCTCAGGGTGCTGGATCTGAGTCAAAAAGGATTTGAGAGCAAGTCCTGCTGCAATAAGCTTTAGGATACTAATGCACAGCTTTCATTTTTCAGGGTCAAATGGTTTCAACCTTGATTCTTGAAGCATCCAATGGTTTGCATCAAGAGTTCTTGAAGTTAGGTGCTGTCAGGACTTGAGTGATGCATTTATAGTACAGCAGTACTCAGGTCTATTTTTTCTTGCAGACTGGTCTATGTGACAGCGCTCATCCTAGAACCACAAATGCAGAGCTATCCTATGATGTAGCGTTGGCTTCTACTCGACTGGGATTCTGTGGAGACAGCACTCTGGAATAAGGGGGGGGGGGGATAGGGGGAAATCAGGAAGAAGTGGTCCTATACATTGGACACTGCAGTGATTGACCTGTTTGGACAGACATAGAGAGACTTATCAGGGTGTCATTACAGACATACCTTGTGTTATCTGAGACCGCTTGTACTTGGAAGACAGTCCTTAGCTTGGCCATCGTTCAAATTAACTAGAGTATCCAATAACTCCAGGAAACACCAACTATACAGGCTCAGTCAAAGATGATTTTTCCTTTCCGAATTTTCTTCCTAACTTCAGACTTGGAAGCTTTAATGTGAAGCAGCCTGTAAATCTGTTACTGTTTTTTGTAACCATATACTTCTAGCCTTGAAAAAGTCACAAATGGTGATGAAACGCTTGTCGGCTGTTGTTGAGATAATATATGCATTTTGGAGCACAGTGTCTTTCACATTTCTATAAACTCACCTGATTGGACTTAACTACTGATCCTTACTCTATGGTTTTACAATTCCTTTGAGAATACTATTTGAGTGCTTGTGTGTCTTTGTATATTCTAGTAGACAGTGAACCTATTGGACCACGGTTGTTGGTGCCTTGGTAGTAGAGTAGGAGATACCTGTCAAGCACCACTCTAATCGGCTATTTTCTTTGCTCATATTATCTGCATTTACTTTTGTTCAATAGATGGTGCGATTTTCATACCAATACTACCCTTCTGTATATGTATAGCTAAGGAGCTCAGAAGGGACTTTTAACTGACAACTTTCTGGTTTGGATACTGGAAGCTAGAGGTTTCAGCTGTCATGCCCTTCACATTGGATGGAAAACATCTCACTTCTTATATGCTTATATTAGAACCGCAAGAGCATAGTCTAAGATGGGGTGAGCCAAGACTTGTAAGAGTTGAGGAACAATACTAGCCGCCGCATGGTGCGGAGGACTGCGGATGTAGCTAAAAATCAAAATTTACATTGGGCCGCTTTCAATGTAGTTATTCCTTGATATGAAGATGTGGTTGTATGGAAAATGTCACTTACCCAGTATACATCTGTTCGTGGCATGAGTCGCTGCAGATTCACATGCTGTGCACAGTCCGCCGTCTGGTGTTGGGCTCGGAGTGTTACAAGTTGTTTTTCTTCGAAGAAGTCTTTTCGAGTCACGAGACCGAGGGACTCCTCCCCTTTCGGTTCCATTGCGCATGGGCGTCGACTCCATCTTAGATTGTTTTCCCCGCAGAGGGTGAGGTAGGAGTTGTGTATATTAGTAATAGTGCGCCCATGCAATGGAATGAATACTTGTGTACATAATAAAGGTTTAAAGTAATATATTTACAAATGTACAATTGTTTAAGATCTACTTCTAAGCGGCTACAGGCTCCCGGGGAGGCGGGTGGGCGCATGTGAATCTGCAGCGACTCATGCCACGAACAGATGTACACTGGGTAAGTGACATTTTCCGTTCAATGGCATGTGTAGCTGCAGATACACATGCTGTGCATAGACTAGTAAGCAGTTATCTCCCCAAAAGCGGTGGTTCAGCCTGTAGGAGTTGAAGTAGTTTGAAATAATGTTCTCAGTACAGCCTGCCCTACTGTGGCTTGTTGTGCAGTGAACACATCTACACAGTAGTGCTTGGTAAATGTATGAGGCGTAGACCAGGTTGCTGCCTTACATATTTCATTCATTGGAATATTCCCTAGAAAGGCCATGGTAGCTCCTTTCTTTCTGGTTGAGTGTGCCTTTGGTGTAATAGGCAGCTCTCTTTTTGCCTTAAGATAGCAGGTTTGAATACACTTAACTATCCACCTAGCAATGCCTTGTTTTGAAATTGGATTCCCTGTATGAGGTTTTTGAAAGGCAATAAATAGTTGTTTTGTCTTCCTAATTTGTTTTGTTCTGTCAATGTAGTACATTAGTGCTCTCTTGATGTCTAATGTATGTAGTGCTCTTTCAGCTACCGAATCTGGCTGTGGGAAGAACACTTGTAATTCTACTGTTTGATTCAAGTGGAAGGGTGAGATAACCTTTGGTAAGAATTTTGGATTTGTTCTTAGAACTACCTTATTCTTGTGTATTTGAATAAATGGTTCTTGTATGGTAAATGCCTGAATCTCACTCACTCTTCTTAGAGATGTGATGGCAATGAGAAATGCAACTTTCCACGTTAAGTATTGCATTTCACAGGAATGCATGGGTTCGAAAGGTGGACCCATGAGCCTTGTTAAGACAATATGTTGAGGTTCCATGAAGGAACAGGTGGTGTCCTTGGTGGTATAATTCTCTTTAGGCCTTCCATAAACGCTTTAATGACAGGTATTCTAAATAGGGAAGTTGAATGAGTAGTCTGCAGGTAAGCAGATATTGCGGTGAGATGTATCTTTATGGAAGAGAAAGCTAGATTTGATTTTTGCAAATGTAGTAAATATCCTACTACATTTTTTGGAGATGCGTGCAACGGTTGAATTTGATTATCATGGCAGTAACAAACAAATCTTTTCCATTTATTTGCATAGCAGTGTCTAGTGGAAGGTTTTCTAGCTTGTTTTATGACCTCCATACACTCTTGTGTGAGGTCTAAGTGTCCGAATTCTAGGATTTCAGGAGCCAAATTGCTAGATTCAGCGATGCTGGGTTTGGATGCCTGATCTGTTGTTTGTGTTGTGTTAACAGATCTGGTCTGTTGGGTAGCTTGACATGAGGTACTACTGACAGGTCTAGTAGTGTTGTGTACCAAGGTTGTCTTGCCCATGTTGGTGCTATTAGTATGAGTTTGAGTTTGTTTTGACTCAATCTGTTTACTAGATATGGAAGGAGAGGGAGAGGAGGAAAAGAGTACGCAAATATCCCTGACCAGTTCATCCATAGAGCATTGCCTTGGGATCGCTGGTGTGGGTACCTGGATGCGAAGTTTTGGCATTTTGAGTTTTCTTCTGTTGCAAATAGGTCTATTTGGGGTGTTCCCCAAATTTGAAAGTAAGTGTTCAGTATTTGGGGGTGAATTTCCCATTCGTGGATTTGTTGGTGATCTCGAGAGAGATTGTCTGCTAGCTGGTTTTGGATCCCTGGAATAAATTGTGCTATTAGGCGAATGTGGTTGTGAATCGCCCAATGCCATATGTTTTGTGTTAGGAGACACAACTGTGTTGAGTGTGTCCCCCCCTGTTTGTTTAAGTAATACATTGTTGTCATGTTGTCTGTTTTGACAAGAATGTATTTGTGGGTTATCATGGGCTGAAATGCCTTCAGCGCTAGAAATACTGCTAACAGTTCTAGGGGATTTATGTGAAACTGTCTTTGATGTATGTCCCATTGTCCTTGGATGCTGTGTTGATTGAGGTGTGCTCCCCACCCTGTCATGGAAGCATCGGTTGTTATGACGTATTGTGGCACTGGATCTTGGAAAGGCCGCCCTTTGTTTAAATTTGTACTGTTCCACCATAGAAGCGAGATGTATGTTTGGCGGTCTATCAACACCAGATCTAGAAGTTGACCCTGTGCCTGTGACCATTGTGATGCTAGGCACTGTTGTAAGGGCCGCATGTGTAACCTTGCGTTTGGGACAATGGCTATGCATGAAGACATCATGCCTAGGAGTTTTAATACCATTTTTGCTTGTATCTTTTGTGTTGGATACATGGCCTGTATTACCTTGTGAAATGTTTGAACCCTTTGTGGACTTGGAGTGGCTGTCCCTTCTGTTGTGTTGATTGTCGCTCCTAAGTATTGCTGTGTTTGGCACGGCAAAAGGTGTGACTTTGCATAGTTGATGGAGAAACCTAGCTTGTGAAGGGTCTGTATGACATACTTTGTGTGATCTGAACTCTTTGTTAGCGTGTTGGTTTTGATTAACCAGTCGTCTAAGTAAGGGAACACGTGTATTTGCTGCCTTCTGATATGTGCAGCTACTACTGCTAGGCATTTTGTAAAGACTCTTGGCGCGGTTGTTATTCCGAATGGCAACACTTTGAATTGGTAATGTATTCCTTTGAATACGAACCTTAGGTATTTCCTGTGTGAAGGATGTATCGGTATATGGAAATATGCATCTTTTAGGTCTAATGTTGTCATGTAGTCTTGTTGTTTGAGCAGTGGGATCACGTCTTGTAATGTGACCATGTGAAAGTGGTCTGATTTGATGTAGGTATTTAGTGTTCTGAGATCTAGTATTGGTCTCAGAGTTTTGTCCTTTTTTGGTATTAGAAAATACAGTGAGTAAACTCCTGTGTTTTTCTGTGGACTTGGTACTAATTCTATTGCGTCCTTTTGCAGTAATGCTTGAACTTCTAGTCCTAGAAGATCTATATGCTGTTTTGACATATTGTGTGTTTTCGGTGGGACGTTTGGAGGGAATTGGAGAAATTCTATGCAATAACCATGCTGGATAATTGCTAAGACCCAAGTGTCTGTTGTTATTTCCTCCCAAGATTTGTAGAACTGGCTTAGTCTTCCCCCCACTGGTGTTGTGTGAAGGGGTTGTGTGACTTGTGAGTCACTGTTTATTTTGAGAGGTTTTGGGACCTTGAAATTTTCCCCGATTTCTTGGGAATTGGCCTCCTCTGTATTGTCCCCGAAAACCTCCCCTTTGATATTGTCCCTGGTAGGTAGGTGGTCTTGTTTGTGAGGTGTTGGTTTCTGTGGGTTGACCTCGAAACCCTCCCCTAAAAGGTGTTTTCCGAAATGTGCCTCTGCTCTGCGGGGAGTACAGTGCGCCCATGGCTTTGGCTGTATCGGTGTCCTTTTTTAGTTTTTCAATGGCAGTGTCCACCTCTGGCCCAAACAATTGCTGTTCATTAAACTGCATATTGAGCACAGCCTGTTGTATTTCAGGTTTGAACCCAGATGTGCGCAGCCATGCGTGTCTCCTAATTGTGACTGCAGTGTTTATTGTCCGTGCAGCTGTATCCGCTGCGTCCATGGAAGACCGTATCTGATTGTTCGAGATACTTTGTCCCTCTTCCACCACCTGTTGCGCTCTTTTTTGGAGCTCTTTGGGTAGGTGTTCGATGAGATGTTGCATTTCATCCCAATGAGCCCTGTCGTATCTCACCAAGAGTGCTTGTGAGTTGGCGATACGCCACTGATTTGCTGCTTGTGCTGCAACTCTTTTTCCCGCTGCATCAAATTTGCGGCTCTCCTTGTCCGGAGGTGGTGCGTCGCCTGATGTATGCGAGTTGGCTCTCTTACGAGCTGCCCCCACAACTACTGAGTCCGGTGTCAGTTGTGTCGTAATAAATATAGGGTCTGTGGGTGCGCCTTGTATTTTTTCTCCACCCTTGGAGTTATAGGTCTGCCTTTAACTGGCTCCTGAAATATTTGTTTTGAGTGCCTTTGCATTCCCGGGAGCATGGGAAGGCTTTGATAATGGCTATGGGTGGAGGACAGGGTGTTAAAGAGGAAGTCATCCTCAATAGGCTCCGAATGTAGTGATACATTATGGAATTCGGCTGCCCTAGCGACCACCTGTGCATAGGAGGTACTGTCCTCAGGTGGTGACGGTTTAGTTGGGTACGACTCTGGGCTATTGTCTGACACTGGGGCGTCGTAGAGGTCCCATGCATCTGGATCATCCTGGCTCATTGTGGTATGAGCTGGCGAGTGTGCTAATGGTGGAGTTTGCGCCGGTGATGCATGAGTTGATGGTGGTGGAGAAGGTGGTGGAGTTACTTTTTTCACCACCTTTGCTTGTGGTTGCTTGTCTCCTTGTTGGAAGGCAAGTTTCCTTTTGAGTTTGATTGGGGGAAGAGTGCTGATCCTCCCAGTATCTTTTTGAATAAAGAGCCTCTTTTGCGTGTGATCTGGCTCTATTGTTTGTAATTCCTCTTCAAATCTGTGTTTTTTCATTTGAGAGGACAGTCCTTGTTCCTCTGAGTAGGAACTGCTTCTCGGTTTGGATGCCGGTTGTTTCGGCACAAAACCTTTTCTACTGATTTTTTCGGCTCCGACAAAATCTTTTTTCTTTTCTGCGTCGTGCCCTCTCGGTGCCGACCAATCTCGGTGCCGCTGTCTCGGTGCCGAATGTTGTCTGCGCCACTCTCTCGGGCCCGAGAGTGCTGCGTGCCTGTATCTCGACCGGAGTCAGATGACTTCGGCAGCAGCCCGCCCTTTTTCGGTGCCGATGGACGGTCACCTACTTTTTGGGTTAAGCCATGGCCTGTTGGCGGTGGCGTCCCCTGGGCTTTGTCAGTCTTTTCGTGAGCTTTTTGTTTCGACGTCTTACTCACAGTTGACGTTTCTTCGGCATCGAGTTCTTCGGAATCCGAATCTTGGATTGAGAAAGTTTCTTCTTCTTCCTCCTCGAACCGTTGTTGTCCTGTCGGCGTGGACGCCATCTGCAATCTCCTGGCTCTTCGGTCTCTGAGCGTTTTCCTCGACCGAAACGCGCGACAGGCCTCGCACGTATTCTTCTTGTGCTCGGGGGACAGGCACAAGTTACAGACCAAATGTTGATCCGTATAAGGATATTTATTATGGCATTTAGGACAGAATCGGAACGGGGTCCGTTCCATCAGTCTTGAAGTCGCACGCGGTCGGGCCGACCAGGCCCCGACGGGGGATCGAAATTACCCCGAAGGGCCACCGGAGCTCTTCAAGATTCGGTGTCGATGTGTGCTAACTAACCCGGTACCGAATGAAACAATACCGACTATTTTTTTCAGAGATTCTAACTAACTTTCCGACCCGAAACACGGAGCGAAAAGGAACACGTCCGAACCCGATGGCGGAAAAAAAACAATCTAAGATGGAATCGACGCCCATGCGCAATGGAACCGAAAGGGGAGGAGTCCCTCGGTCTCGTGACTCCAAAAGACTTCTTCGAAGAAAAACAACTTGTAACACTCCGAGCCCAACACCAGACGGCGGACTGTGCACAGCATGTGTATCTGCAGCTACACATGCCATCGAACACATATTTACCACTATGCATTGAGCTAGCTTTTCTTTTAGTCTAGTTCCTTAGAGCAGATGTTAAGATGACAGGAATTTAACCCACACACTTTATAAAACGCCATTTGAGATGTGGAACCACAACAATACATAATAAGTCACATTTACTTTCAGACTACTTTGATATTTTCGGGTCTGAACCATTATCATACTCTCTATGCCACTGAAATGATGATAAACGGATAAAGCATTTATATATATATACACGTATAAGATAATGAAAGAAATGCTATAGACCACAAACTTGCATTACCATAACAAAATTTGTCTTTGTAATGTGTCCACTCACCAATGGGTATCTGAGCACTGAATCAACAGATGTTTATTGTTAGTCAACTTAATGGTACTCATTTCATTTTAGCAGCTCTGCGAGGATAAAAGGCAATGTATGCCCACTGGGAATCAAACCGGAGGCCATTATGTTAAACAGAAGCCTGTTCTGGATTCATAATCCAATGAGCCATCCAATAAGCGATTATCAAGTTATCTGTTGCAGTGACGTGTGCAGAAAAATACTACGATTCTACATCTTAATGAGGCTACAGCTTACCAGGATGTACAAAATCTTGCAAGCCAGAACTTGGGATGAAATTTGGTGCAGGCATTTTAAGATTATGCAACTTCGTTATATCTGGCACTCCAGTGGATAATTGCATCAACCCTAAAAAAAAGGAAAAAGGTAAGTGTTTGGGAACATAAAACATATTAAGCATCTTTCCCAAGATTTACTCTTTCAGGCAGATGAATACTAACCTTTGTAATCTTAAAACATATTTTGCTTTATCATGTTACTGTAGGCATCAAATTATTCTCCATTTTTAATTTTAAAAAGTGACCAAGCATTAACGTATAGGGTTACAGAGGTTGTTTAATTGGAGAATAAACAATGCTTTCTTCTCATGGAGAACCAACTTTGAAGTCCTTGCAACACTCCTAAAATCATCATACCCTGCACCATACCCTTATCTGGAATATACTGGAAAATAATAATACAACTCTGATTATATGGTAATGTCAGCAGGCAAGGCTCTGGAGTAACTAGCCTTTTAAGTAGATTTTGAGGTTGTTGACCATCCCTTTCCTCAATATTTTTATGGTAAACAGAAAAGTTGTTAACGTCTTCGATGAGTCATTTGGATTTTTTCTAGCTTTAAATGTAAATAACGTGTCAGTGAATTCCTAAGTTACATCTTCTTCCTGACATGACATTGTTTTGCACTAATATTCATTGTGGTTGGATTGACGTCAAAGAGTGTATTTAAGCCTTAACAATAATGTTTTTGACTAAAAGACCCTGAAACCTATGTATATAACACTTTTGCTCTTTTGCCTACTAAAAAAAAAAAAAGTCTCACAACTTAAAACATTTGGGTACTTCAAAAGGCATCAATGAAAAAATAATTAATGACCTCCAACACCAGTATCTATCAAGGGTATCTGCATTACATTTATAAACACTTAACCATCCCACCCACATGTGGACGGCAGAACAGACATACAATATCTCCAAACAGTATTGAAATGGAGAGAATATAACTCTCCAATAAAGCCAAAATGCCACATATGCAAACCTAACATTCATTTTCTATTTTTCACTATGCTATAAGAACTGTATAAGAAGGGAAAATGTTACGTACCCAATAAGCATCTGTATGTGGCATAAAGTGCCGTAGATTCACATGCTCTGCATGCTTCTGCCACCTAGTGTTGGCCCATGAAGGTTGCAAGTTGTTTTTCTTTTAAAAGTCTTCTGAGTCATGAGGTATAGTGACTCTACCCCTTGATGGAAATGCACAAGGGCATCAATTCCATTGTTAGACTTTTCCCGCAGGGGTGCGAGATTGGAATGTAGTGAAAGAAATAAAAATAGATGACCATGCAAATGAATATTAGAAATGAAAACTGCAACAGCCGCAGGTGTCCAGGGAGGCGGGTGGCCGCATGAGAGTCTACAGCACTACATGCCACAAATAGATGCTTACTGGGTAAGTAACACTTTCCGTTTGATGGCATGTGTGGCTGTAGACACCCATTTTCTGAATAGACTGAATTACAGTAGCTTGCTGAGATATCCACACAATAATGTTTTGTGAAGGTATGTGGTATAGACCATGTAGCTGCCTTACATATATCAGCTATGGGAATGTTAGCTAAAAAGGCCATAGTCGCTCCTTTCTTTTGAGAGGAGTATGTTTTAGAAGGAATAATTAACGGCCGTTTGGCTTTGGATTAGCAGGTCTGGATACATTTAACGATTCATCTAGCTATACCAGATTTAGATACAGTATTGTCTTTGTGAGGTGTAGAGAAGGCAACAAAAAGTTGTTTTGTTTTCCTAAATGCTTTAGTTCCATCAATGTAGAACATCTGCACTCTCTTTACATCTAATGTGTGGAGAGCTCTTTCAGCAACAGATCTGGATGCAGAAAGAAGATTGACAATTCAGTGGTTTGATTTAGGTGAAATTGAGATAACACTTTTGGGAAGAATTTAGGATTAGTGTGGAGGACTACTTTTTAGGTCTCGCATTACAGCACACATGCGCTGTTGCTGGGAGGGGTATTGTTTACATTAAAGTTCTTGAAGCCAGCCACTGCTTACCATTCGGTTGGCTTGACTGACCATCTTCTTTTGTGCTTCATAATTGGACAGCATTGGTTAGGCATCACTTCCTTTCATCTGTGTGGCGCACAGACCAAGCACAAAATTATTAAATCTAATTAGTGTTCGTCCGCTGCTCTCGTTGTGATTCAGATACTATTTCTTACCTCACTACCTCCAAGCTCCTGTTGTCTGTGTTTGCCCCTGCCCTCCCCCAGCTGTAACAGTGAAAAAATAAATAAATAAATAAATAAATAAATTGCTGCAACGTGCTAAGTGATGGCCACTTCATAGCACATCTTTTTCTTCACATTTTCACCTCCACTTCTTTTAAATCCGCCATAAGGAAAAAAGCGCTATGACAACTAGTGCTAACCGTATCACAGTGCTTCTTTTTCACTCTATTTCCCTCCCTCTTGTTGTCTATTGTCTCCCAACACCACTCCGCTCTAGCCCACTCGCCATCAAAAAAGCACTATGATATAGCACTTTTTTCACTTAACTTTTAACTTCACTTCTATATAAGCAGCGACTCCACATTCCTGGGGGCCAGGGGTAAGGATGAGTATTAAGAGGTCTCGTGTCAGCCCCTGCTACATCAGTAAAACTTAGCAGGTGGCAGTGATTTCATCTTACCTGAGACGTGAATAGCAAATTGAGACTGCTCAATCCAGCTGGTGGCTGTATTTTCATTTGCTTTTGTTAAATCAGTTTTGGGAAAAATCATATGAAGTGTGCTGCTTACTAGAGATGTTATGATTGACAGACTTTGGCCGCAGGTCTTGGAAAATACCAGCACCCTGATTTGTTGTTTGTAAGGTACACCTAAATGTACACAGCTGCTAAAGAGGCATACACGTTGCCTGGGTGCTGTATATGGTAACATTAAGCAAAAAAAAGTGGTTAATGTATAGAAAGTGCAGCATTGCCATAGCTCATATATGTACATGCCGTGTTTGGAACGTGTCTTGAATTGATGTTTGTAATGTACACCTTATTGTATACAAATGTCTATAGAATTACATATTTTGCAGGATCAACCTTTTTTCGCCTCAGTATTATGTGAAGTTCTCTCTTAAAAAGAAGTTAGGCAAGATTTATTTAAATGTCATCGTGTGTTTTCAAGCAAGTGTGCTACAAAGAAATCAGTTGCTCCTTTAAGATTTATCATTTAGCACATTTTAATATATTATTTGAGATGTTATTTTGATAACTGAAGAACTTCAGGATACTAGTTTTAAAATGCAGCGATTTCACAGATCTCTAATGCTCACTTATTGAATCTTATGTTCAGTTAATGGATTCCTTTTCCCAGGCATTCGTTCATAATGCATTATTGATACACAGAGCAGAGAATAGCAGCAGCTTTAAGATTTTTAGAGTACATTAGACTGCTCATTCTGGTTCACCCCTAATTGGAGTATTACCTCTAAATAACTCTTTAGTTGTGCTGGGTGTAGGAAAGTGTCATCTTTCTGATATGGCAACCCCCACGTTATGACTGGTGTCAGTGTGTTTAGACTGTAGTACACTGGGATCTTGCTAATCAGGACCCCAGTGTCTGTGCTCTCCTCTAAATTTGGTTGTTGGTAAACTTTAACACCCCACAATTGGGCATACTGGTGCACCCATGTAAGTCCCTACTATATGGTACTTGGGTATCCAGGGCATTGGTACACCAGGGGTCTCCCATGGGATGCAGCATGTATTATGCCACCTATGGGAGCCCATGAAAACTGTGTCTGCAGGCCTGCCATTGCAGCCTGCGTGAAACAGTGTATGCACCTTTCACTTCAGATATGAGGCTTGCCTTATATCGTGGTCACTGCACTGGGACACTGTAAGTCACCCCTCTGGTAGGCCCTTCAGCCCAAGGGCAGGGTGCATGTCCCTAAGTGTGAGGGTACCCCTACAAACCCCAGACTTTATTCCCTGGGCTTTGTAAGTGCGAGGAAGCCATCTTAAGGTATGTAGTGGACACTGGTTAACACGAGAGCTCCAACTACATAATGGCTTCTCCGAACCTAGGCATGTTTGGTATCAAACATGTTGGAATCATGCAACTACACGGATTCCAGTACTAGTTTCATGCTCCCATGTATTCAGGGGGTTCCTTAGACGATCCCCCAGATCTGTCTGTGCATCCTTATGGGGTCTGGCTGTCAGCCCACGCTGCTGCGGACAACACTGTTCTGCCCTCCTGCTGTTGAGCCTAACTCAAGCAGGAGAAGGCAGAACAAAGGATTTCCTGCAAGGGAGAGGGGCGACCACCTCTACCTTTGAAATAGGTGTCTTTGGCTGGGGTAGGGAAGCACAAAGGAATATCCCTTGGAGTGAAGGAGTCACTCCCCTGCCACGCAGGCACCTTAAGACAACGTCGACAGGCTGGTGGGGTCTGCTGTCCAACAGACATCGAAAGGATCTGCATCACAGGTGGTAGTTCTGTGGCCTCCTCTGGGTCCTGCCTATCTTCTGACCAACTTGGGAGACTGTGGGCCCCTGCGCCTGCCACTGGACTGAAAACCCTGTGTACCGTCACTGTTGCTCTTGCCAAGGCTTGTTGCCTCTTCCTCCAAGAGATCTTAGAGCACCAAGAAGCCCCAGCCTCTAGCACACTGCAATCCAAAGATCAGCCTTCGTTCCTCAGCTCCTGTGATGTGGGACTTCTGTTTTGTTGTGCTGCTGAGTCCTCCTTGTGACTCCCTGTGTCCATCGCCTGTGGGTCACTTGTGGGGCTTCAAAGACTTCATCTGGCCTCTCTGTGTGCTGAGGGCCAGTTCTGACTCCCCCTGAGGGGGTAGAGTCTCCTGGACTATGCTGGTCCCCAAAAATTTGCAAATCCATCTTCAGCTCCTGCTTGCATTTGCCAGTGCTTGTTGGTGGCCTCGCTGGTCTTTACCCCCCTGCAATCTGGCGACTGACGTGGGACAGCTCATAGGCGGCTCCTAGGATCTTCTGCAGTAGATGGACTCCTTCCTTCACCAACGTGCAGGAACTCTAGGAAGGTGGGCATTGCGACCTGCACCACCTGGGCACCTTAGAGGGTGCTGGACTCGGTCCTCTTCCTTTCCAGGTCATTTATGTCCTAAATCTATCGTTGAGTTCCACTGGCCTGATTCACGGGTCACAACAGCAGCTGGACAACTGAGGCCTCCACTGACTTCAGCAAGGGTTTCCAACATCTTTTTACTCCTAGGCATCCCGGTCCCCTGGTGTAGGTGCTCCTGTCTTCTGGGTATCCTTGGGTGGGGAAACTCTCCAACCTTCTTCCTGCCTTTGGGTTTCCTCGGGGTCCACTGGGAAGGGTCCTGAAACTCACAAATTCCAACCCCAACTTCCCTGTGTTAGTCTATGGGATGACCGGGTAGATAACCACTCTGCACCCGGTCGCTGGGGACACTTGCTGTACTTACCTCTGGTGTTTTCGTTCTTACCCAGCCCCTAGCTAACTCCCACACATACCTTGGTTGGGTTCACGATTTCGCATTCCACTTACTTAGTGTATGGTTTGTCCACCCCCCTTCCCTCCCAAATAGGGCCCGGTACATATTATGCAATTTCTGCTTGTTATTTGGTACATATATTGTGTATAGATATTTCCAAAGGAAGATATACCAATGCTAGTCTAGTAGTTAGTGCTGTAATAAAGAATCCTTTATTTTTGCAACACTTGTATGGTTCTTTCTTGTGTGTGAGGTACTGTCTGACTACTGTGGTATTGCAAGTTCTTCACATTTCTCTTGGATAAGCTTTAGCTGCTCGCCTCAGCTACCCCTAAAGAGCTTCTGCTATCTGAACACCTAAACACTATCACTACAGGTTGTCTGGAATCAGAATAGGGTGCCACACCATAGGTGTACACCATAAACTGAGCCAGCCTCCTAACTGTCTACGAACACAAGGTCCTCTAGACAATTCTGTGCCTGGGACCATTGGTGTGCTAGACATTTGTGCAAAGGGCGCATGTGGAGAAAATAATTTGGCACTGTGGCAATGCACAAGGCCATCACACCTTAAAGCCTCATAACACATTTGACTGCAACTTTTTGACTGGGGCGGAAAGCAAGTTGTTTTTTGAAGTGTTGTATCATTGCTGCATTGGGATAAGCTAATCCCAACTGCGTGATCAGAACGGGCCTGACATAGGGTTGGATCTGAAGAGGATGTAGGTGAGATTTTTAGAAATTGATAGTGAAGCCTAGTTGATGCAGCAAGTCTATAGTGAATTGAGTGTGATGTAAACATTGTTTGAGAGTATTGGCTCTGATAAGCCAGTCGTCCAGATATAGGAATATTTTGCACAAATGAACTACAACCACTGCTAGACACTTTATGAACACTCGTGGGGCAGTTGTGACTCCAAAGGGGAGTACTTTGAACTGGTAATGTTGTCCTGCTGTCACAAATCTGAGATATTTGTGATGCACTGGGTGAATGGGAATGGGAAAAAGGCAATCTTTAAATCTGGTGGTGAGAGGAAATAGCCTTGTTTAAGCAATGTGATCACGTCCTAAAGTGTGACCATGTGAAAATGTTGTAGCGATTCATAAGTCTGAGATATAGAATAGGCGTTAATGACCAATCTTTTTGGGAAATTAGAAAAAGGATGTATACCCCTGATATAGAGGAATGGGCTCTATAGCTCCTTAGCTTAGTAAAGCTTGGACTTCCTGTTTGAGCAGAATTATTTGTTATGGTCAAATGTTGAGTGTGAGGAGGGATGTTTGGGGGTGTGGAAATGGCCTCCAGACAGTAACCATTTTGGATAATATTCAACACACATTGATCCGTTGTGATAGTTTGCTACGTCTGGAAAAAATGTTGAAGACATCCCCCAACAGATGATGGGAAGTCAGGGTGAAGGTGAAGGAAGCCACTGATTGGAGACAGTGGAGGAGCCTCTGGGGGAGAATGTCTTATGACGGCCTCTGGCATTGTTTCCCATGTATGAGCCCTTTTTAAAAACCTCTATGAAAGACGACTGAGACTGGCCCTTTCGATAAGAGGACGAAGAATCCGCGGCTGTTGTTTTGGAGGCTGATTTATTTAATGGACTACAAATCGCCCCTCTATAACCAGGGGTTTGTAGGGCACCCATGGACTTAGCCACTTCATTGTCCCTTTTTTATTTTTTGGAGTGCTTGATCGACTTGTGGAGAGAAAAGGTGCTCTTTCTCAAAAGGTACATTGAGTATGGTTTGCTGTACCTCAGGTTTAAAGCCAGAAATGCAAACCCATGCATGCCAGTGCAACAGGACACTGGTGTTGATGCCCCGTGCAGCCATGTCAATAGAGTCCAAGGCACAATGAAAGGAACTGTTAGATATAGGCTGACTGTCAATGATAATTTCTTGGCCCCTCTTTCTGTGTTCCTCTGGGAGATACTGGAGGAGAGCCTCCATTTCGTCCCAGTGGGCATGGTCATACCTAGTAAGCAGGCCTTGAATGTTAGCAATATGCCCAATGGTTGGTGGCTTGAACAGCAACCCCCTTTCCAGATGCGTCAATTAGCTTGCTCTCCTTATCATGCATCTAGCTGCTTGGGAATTGGCTCTCTTCCTTGCATTAGAGACCACTCAGGGAATTTGCGGCAATCTGACCTCTACTAAAGATGGGGTCTGATTGAGAGGCTTTGTATTTTTTGCCCTCCCACGGTATGATAAAACGTGCCCCTGTATGTAGCCTTCAAAATATCGTCCACCTGTCTCATCAATCCCTTATGCATAGGAAGGTACAGTGTGGCCCTGTGTGATGTAGTGAGGGTTTCAAAGAGGAAGTCATCCTTGATCTGCTCTTTGTCTAGGGGCACCTGATAAGTGGCCACCCTCCCAATGATCTTCTAAAAAGAGGTGGTATCATCTGGTGAGGAAGGTCTTGCCAGATATATTTCTGTGCAGGTTTAGGTGTAGGAAAGTGTCTCTTGACATGGTCACCTCCCAATTTTTGCCTGGTTTCTGGTACAATTTTGACTGGAAGTGCTCTGGGTCCCTGCTAAACAGGTCCCCAGTGCCAGATCGCTTTCCCTAATACTGCAGAGACGTTTTTCCCAATTGCAAAGCCTCTAGCTACTACTATAAGTCACTAGTAAATGGTACCCCTAATACCTAGGCATGGGGTACTAAAGGAAGGCTCCTGAGGGCTGCAGCACAAATTGTGCCACCCTCAGTGACTCCCTCACTGTGTGCACACAGTGCTGCTTTCGCAGGCTGCATGTCTTGGTGCAGAACTAAAATGAAAACATGACATGGCACACAGCCTGTGCGCCATGTCCCCTTTACATTGCATGCAATATATGGAAGTCACCCCTCTAGCAGGTCTGCCACCCCTAAAGGCAGGGTGCATTATATTGTATGTGCGGGCATACCTGCATGAGGAGATATGTCCCTGCTATGTCTTTGTTGATTCTCATATATAGTAAGTGACCAGTGAAGCCATTTTAAGTACATGGGCTGGACGCTGGTCAATACGAGTTCCCAAGCTACATGATGGCTTCACTGACAATAGGGATGTATGGTATGAAACATCTTGTATTAATAAACCCTCACTGAATCCAGTGATGGATTTATTAATACATGCACTCAGAGGACAGCTTACAGGTGCCCCCTGAAAACCTACAAACTCCTAATGTGGGCACTGACTGGTTAAAACCAGAACATCCACCTTAGACAGAGTTCTGGCCCCCTGAGGAGAGAGCCAGTGCTCTCGAGGGCTCAGAACAAAGGCCTGCTCTGGGCGAAGGTGTGACCTCCTCTCCCAGGCAGGATGGACATTCCAGGGTGGGGAGCTTCAAAGCCCTTGCCTCCTTTGAAAAGCGACCCAGGTCTTTCCAAATGGTGGAGGAGGCCAACTCTCAGTTCCTGACCTCACTTTTGGAGGCAGGACTGGTGGGAAAATTAGGTATATTAGTCCTAGGATGGATGAGCTGAAATGGACACTACTTTTTAAATTCCTCCATCATATATGGAAGGAATTAGGCCAATAGGGTTAGGGCTAAGCCACATCCCAAAGGAAGTGGTCATGGGAATGGTGTAGTCACCCTAAATATGAGTAGCCCACTGGCTACCACCTGGCACTCCCTGTAACACCCCTGAACCATAGAATCAGATTACGGTCAACCTAAGAAGAGCCGGACAACACAGAAGTTGCCCAGCAGAGAAGACTGAAGACACCAACTGACTTTGCCCCAGCCCTACTTACCTATCCGCAGCCTTCACAGAAACCTGCACCCAGAGGACGACTGTCCTGCAGTCTAGGGACCTCCAAAGCCTTGGGAGGACTGTTTGCCTTCGATAAAGACCAATAACTCCCATAGACAGCGGACCTGTCCAAAAGAAACCAATGCTAAAGAAGAAGTCTGAGGAACCGTGAAACTGCTGCCTGGAACCACCTCTGCACCCGATGTCCTTAGCCTGAGTCCAAGTGACCCACCAGCCCAGTGAAGTTTCCCTAGCACTTCTGACCAAGAGTGCACCGTGGACTGACCCCTTCCGGACTCCACAGCGACACCTGCAGCCTGAATCCAAGAACTCCCCCTAATGGCAACCTGCACGGTAAGCTGTTTTCAACACTAAAAGACACCCCTGCACCCAGAGTCCCTGAGCCGTGGGGACCTGGACTGTTGTTGTCTTACTACCCCTGGCATCTCTACTTACCTGGGCAGGAGGGGGTTGACCTCACCCGGCCTCCTGGCCAGAGCCTGCAGCCTGTTTCTGAAAGTGATGCCCTCCATTGAATAACACTTGGTGCCCAAAGCTATGTTGACACACTGCACCCGGCTGCCCCTGTGCCTCTGCGTGTGTAAGTTTGGTGCTGCCTTGCGGCTCCTCTTGTACTGACCTCAGCTCCTGGAGATCAACCCTTGACCCCACTTTACTCACCTGTAAGCCGCCCCCATACCGCTGTGGGTATAAGTTTGATGCTGCCTTGTGGCTGCACCGGTGCTTGTCTTAATCCCTGGAGACCAACCCCTGACGCAGTCTTCAAACTCCCACAGTCTACATTGATTAACATTGGGCACTGACTCAGACTTTGACCTCTGCACCCAGCCGCCCCCATGCTGCTGTGGGTGCACTCTTGGTACCAACTTGAACCTTGCCCAGTGCTAGTCTTAAACTCTGAAGACTGGGATTGTAAGTTGTGTACTTACCAGTGAAACTGCATTCTTGTTTTCCTCCCATAGGTTAACATTGAAGACTCTGAAAATTGCACTTGATTTTTGAACCAGCAAAGTATTTTTAATATAAAAACTGTTTACCTTTTAATGAAGTTCTTCGGTTCAAAGCATATATAAAAGCAACTGTTATTTTTCTAAATTGGTCTCGGATTTATTCTTTGAATGTGTGTCTCATTGATTGCCTTTGTGAGTACAACAAATGCTTAACACAACTCCATGATAAGCTTAACTGCTCGCCCACACTACCACAAGAAGAGCACTAGACCTATCTATTTCTGCCTCTGAAAACCTTTGGGGATCCACTTGACTCTCTGCACAGTGTACTTCATTTTAATGCACTATATAGAGAGCCAGCTTCCTACAGTCAGTGTAAAGGTCAACATCGTATTGTGACCATGGTCTGTGTCTTGTGGAAACGTAACAGTATTGTCTCCTGTTTTCTGAACATCATGAAAAATTGACGTAAGCCCTGAGGTGCAATATCAAAGGGATTACACAGAGTGGGGTGGTGAAGGGAAAGGTGGTGATGTCGTCTGTAGTGGTGGTGAAGGAGGCAAAGGAGGGTGACCTGAGTATCCATGCTTTTGGTCTTGGCAGGAGGCATGGAAATGTCGATGGCCTCTTCAAAAGTAAGCTGTCTCTTAGAAGATGTGGAAAAAACAGCTTTAACTAGTACCCATCCAGTCTGTAGTTGAATAAGAAGCTGTGCTCGTTTAGTGTCCAGCTGCTGCTTCCTCATTTTGTGGAGGATAGGCTCAACTGAAGTACTCAGCTCTGAAGGCGCATTGACTTAATTTTTTCGCCACTGAAGCACTCTTGTGTTTTAATCCCGAAACTGTTGGTGCTGAGGTAGACCATTTTTATTTTGCCACTGATGTGGCTGATGTTAAGTGGGAACCAGAGGTTTTGGAGCCGAAGCTGGTGAAGTTCGGCTAGCCATAGATTTGGCCTGGTGAAGTTTGTTTGTTTTCAGCGATGAGCTCGGTGGCAGGCCTTTTGAATGAGTTTTATGGTGCCGGCCATGGCCTGGTGACAGTGGTTGCCCGGTAGCCTTTGCTTCGGTATGAGTAGTTGTCTTTTTGGGGTGAGAAGGGGAGCCGGTACTCACGGGTGGTTTAGCTGGAGGAAGATGTTGCATTTCAAGAATTGTGTCCACGTAGAAGTTTGGATCCTCGACCAAAAAGGCCTCCTCCTCAGCAGCCTAAGCCTCCTGTAGCTCCTGCTCTGGCTCCGCCATAGTGTCTTGTACCCAAAGATGTCTGGGGTGTGCTCTATCTCCTGTCGCTGCACCTCACGACAATGGGCCCTTCGATCCCCCAGGGTCTTTTTCGATTGAAAAGATTTGCAAGCCTTGCAATCCTTTAGAAGTTCATTCTCCTCGAGATGGAATTGAGAAAATGGAGGCCTGAAGGATCTTTGTCAGAAAATCTCTGCTGCTCCTTCAAGGATGCCCATGGACCTCCAGCATGCAGTAAGGCCATCAAGTTCATTCTGCCGGCCTACTAAAGGCTGGAGGCTCCTTCTTTGATAATTCGGTCTTTACTTTGCATTAAGTGGGAGCAGGCATAACTGTTTATGAAACTAAAGAAGATATGCTTAAGAGACAATTGTTGCTGCAGCTAAGTAGCCTATTTAAGCATGCAGTCAAACCACTTTTAGTGGTATTAAACTGGGCAGTCTGGTTTTGGTTAATGAAAGAGAAAAACAGCCTTCAAACGTCTCCCTATTGCTTTTGAAAAACTGTTAACTCCTAGAAAAAATGTGTACCTGGAACAGCTATATTAACCTTTACAAAAAAGACCATGACCGTCAGAGAAATATCAATAATAATTTATTGGGGGCCAAAGGGAGGTAATCACTTGAAACGGTGCAAATGTAAGTAGGAAGTAGCTTCCAATAGCAGTTGAACAAAAATGTAACTGTTCCACAAGTTCTTTTAATATACATTTATGACAAACAGTGTTTTAACAATGCTCCTGTACACACTTAATGAAATCATCGGTATCATGTAATTTTAGAATTATATCATAATGGTAGGAAAAGTTGTAAAAATGTGCCTGAGTTAGTCATGACTAAAGGATGCATTCTGTGCAAAATTTCAAAATCCCTAGGTCTAAAGGATTTAAAGCTTCACTGTATAAACATAAATATGATAGGGATGACAACTTTTATTTAAG
Source organism: Pleurodeles waltl (assembly GCF_031143425.1). Taxonomy (NCBI): domain Eukaryota; kingdom Metazoa; phylum Chordata; class Amphibia; order Caudata; family Salamandridae; genus Pleurodeles; species Pleurodeles waltl. The sequence continues at coordinate 1,638,067,920 of NC_090440.1, read as the reverse complement.
TTATTTTGTATAGAGCCACTACCCCAGCAGTTAATTCAGCACAAGTGGAATTATATATGCAGAGTATTTTTACAACAGCAAGAATCTAGGAGCAATCTTGGAACAGAAGTGTGGGTAAGGACAGGTGAGGGAATGTATCATAGTTAATAGACCAAACTGGGAGGGTTGGGAAAGGAAATTAGGAATGTGGAAAGGATGGAAAGAGGATTCTAGTAGACAGATTCCCTCAAATTAATCAGGGACAAATTGTCAACTGAGGTGGGCTGATCAGCATATGTCCATGGTGCTTAGAATGTGACTATCTTGGGTGGATTGACAGCTCCAGAATATCCTTCACCGTACTATCTTGTAGGCAAGTGGGTCTTACACTCATTTCAGGAGGACAAGATGTCAAGAGACATTCTTAACTGGGCCAGTAGAATGTTCCAAACAGCAGGTGCAGAATCAGGAAAGGTTTTTTTTATTTTTATTGTGTTGTTCTCAAATTCAGTGATTTGAAAGTAAGAGTCCGTAATGGGAGATGTTCTTGAGCCACCAGAAATTAGTAGTTGTAGTGCCTGTTGGTCTGCCTGTACGAAGAGCTTTGTACTTGAGGTAGCAAATTTTGAATTGTATTGGAGGCTCTAAGTGGAGTCAGTGGAGATGTGATCACTTTTTCTTTTACCTGTGATCACCTGTATGGTGGAATGTAGAACTGCTTTTAAGTGTGACAGGGCACAGACTGGGATGCCAGTCAGGATGGCGTGGGTCACACCAATTCTGGAGATCACAAACACATGTGCCATAGTTTTCAACTGTTAAGTGGAGAGAAGATGCTTTATTATTGTTTTTACCTGACGGAAGTAGAATTTTCAGCCTAGGCTATCATATTAACGTGTGGTCCTATGGAGAGAGCGCTGACGATTAGAAAGTCTAGAAATTTTATAGTAGCAGAGGGAGTCCGTGAGTAGCCAAACTCAGCTTAGAGACTAGGGGTCAGTCTTTTTGTAGGATTTGGGGGATAATAGTATGAACAAATGGATAACTGCCAATGTTGGAAATGCTACCTCAGTTTATAAAATTGCTTCTTAACTACTGAAAGATTTTCAAAAGGATGCAGCATAAGTCTGTACGAATACCAAGAGAACTGTAAAAGGTAGGACCATCTGACTTCTATCTATGCTGCACATCTAGGAGGAGACAGACAAGGGATTACATTTGGACATGGATAAAAATGTAATGATGACTGCTAGTAAACCACTTCAAGGTACAAGAGAAGGCTAATAAGCCATTTGAGGAAAGTATAATACGCTTATTTGGTTCAAGACTCTGAGCAAGGGTAAAGATTATGTTACTTACCCTGTGAGCATCTGTTTGTGGTATGTAGTGCTGTAGATTCACACGCTCTGCATACTCCTGCAATCTAGTGTTGGGTCCGGAGTGGGGCAAGCTGTTTTTCTTAGAAGAAGTGTTCAGTCACGAGATAGAGGGACTCCTCCTCTCGGTGACACTGCGCTTAAACATGGACTCCTTTGTTAGATTTTTTTCCCCGCAGGCAGGAGTGTAAGGATGGAAAGTATAGAGAAAGATGTCCATGCAAGAAATAAATACATATGTACATACTGTAGGAATTTTCCACACACACACATATATATATATATATATATATATATATATATATATATATATATATATATATATATATAAAAAATAAAATGTCACTTACCCAGTGTACATCTGTTCGTGGCATGTCATGCTGCAGATTCACATGCCATGCATATCGATTCCGACATCTAGTGTTGGGCTCGGAGTGTTACAAGTTGTTTTTCTGCAAAGAAGTCTTTTAGAGTCACAGGATAGAGTGGCTCCTCCTCTTCGGTTCCATTGTGCATGGTCATCAACTCCATTGTTAGATTGTTTTCCCGCAGAGGGTAAAGGAAGGAGTGATAGAGTATATAAATGAAAACAGAGATGTCCATGCAAATGTAAATGTATATACATATGTGCAAATGTCTTAACTTAAACGACTACAGGCTTCCGAGGAGGAAGGGAGGGTGCATGTGAATCTGCAGCACAACATGTACACTGGGTAAGAGACCTTTTCCGTTCGATGGCATGTGTAGCTGCAGATACACATGCTATGCATAAACTACAAAGCAGTTTGTCCTCCCAAAATAGTGATGGCTAGCCTTTAGGAGTTGAAGTTGTTTGAAATAATGTTCTTAAAACAGCTTGCCCTACTGTAGCTTGTTGTTGTGATAATAAAAAGCCATTGTTGCACCTTTCTTTCTTGTAGAATGTGCTTTAGGGGTGATTACAAGTTGTCTTTTTGCTTTGATATAGCATGTTTGTATGCACCTTACAGTGTATCATGCTAAACCTTGTTTTGATATAGGATTGCCTGTATGTGGTTGTTGGAAAGCTACAAAAAGTTGTTTTGTCTTTCTAGTTGTTTAGTTCTGTCTATGCAGTATATTAGAGCTCTTTTGAGGTCTAATGTATGTAGAGCTCTTTCTGCCACAGAATCTAGCTGTGGGAAGAATACTGGCAGTTACACTGTTTGATTGATATGAAAAGTGAGACTACTTTTGGGAGAAATTTTGGATTTGTTCTTAGTACAACTTTGTGTTTGTGTACTTGGAAGAAAGGTTCTTCAAGAGTAAAAGCTTGTATTCACTTACTCTTCTTAAAGAAGTAATTGCTACTAGGAAGGCAACTTTCCATGTTAGAAATTGAATTTGGCAAAAGTGCATGGGCTCAAAAGGTGGTCCCATAACTCTTGTAAGCACTATATTTAGATTCAAGATGGAACTGGTGGTGTTATTGGTGGAATGATGCGTTTTAAGCGTTCCATTAAAACTTTGACAGGAACTCTAAATAAAGAGCTATGTTGAATAGTTTGTAAATATGCAGATATTGCAGTAAGGTGTATTTTTATTGAGGAAAATGATACATTTTATTTTGTCAAATGAAGTAAATAAAATGCGATATCTTGTATTGATGCTATAAGATGATCTATGTTTTTAGATTGACAATAATAGACAAATCTTTTCCATTTGTTTGCATAGCACTTTCTAGTAGTGGGGTTTGTTGCTTGTTTAATAAATTCTGACGGGAGTTTTAAATATACAAATTCTATGATTTCAGGAGCCAAATTGCTATATTGAGAGCATTGGGGTTTGGATGTCTGATTTGACCTTTGTTTTGTGTTAACAGATCTGGTTTGCATGGGAGTTTGGAGTGCGGTACTACAGATAGATCTAGTAGTGTTGTGTACCACGGCTGACATGCCCATGTTGGTGCTATGAGTATCATGTTGAGTGAAGTTTGAAGCAACTTGTTGACCAGAAATGGAAGGAGTGGGAGAGGGGGAAAAGCGTAAGCAAATATCCCTGACCAATTGATCCATAGAGCATTGCCTTTGGATAGGGGATGCGGAGTGTGGATGCAAAGTTTTTGTGTGTTGCGAATAGATCTATGTTTGGTGTTCCCCACTTTTGAAAGTACTTGAGGGTGAATCTTCCATTTGTGTGTTTGTTGGTGATTTCAGCTGAGGATATCTGCCAACTGATTGTCTATCCCTGGAATGTACTGTGCTAATAGATGAATTTGATTGTGAATTGCCCATTCCCAAATTTTGTGGGCTAGAAGGGACAGCTGGGATGAATGTGACCATTCCCTCCCTGTTTGTTGAGATAATACATAGTTGTCATGTTGTCTGTCTTTATAAGAACATTCGTCTGTGTGAGAAGAGGTTGAAAGGCTTTGAGGGCCAGAAACACAGCTAACAACTCTAAGTGGTTTATGTGTAGCTGTTTCTGTTTGACATCCCATTACCCTTGAATATTGTGATTGTTTAGGTGAGCTCCCGAACCAATCATTGACACATCTGTTGTGATTGTGGTTTGAGGCACAGGGTCTTGAAACGACCGCCCTTTGATTAAATTGCTGCGATTCCACCACTGAAGGGACATTTGTGTTTGGCGGTCTATCAACACTAGATCTTGAAGTTGATCGTGTGCCTGTGACCATTGTTGTGCAAGTTACTATTATAATAAGGGCCTCATGTTTAATCTTGCATGTGGAACTATTGCAATGCAAGATGCCATCATTCCTAGGATTTTCATGACAAATCTTACAGTGTATTGTTGATTTGGTTGTATAAGTGGAATGAGATTTTGGAAAGCTTGTATCCTTTGTGTATTTGGATACGCTAGAGCTAGCTGAGTATTTAGGATAGCACCTAAATACAGTTGTGCTTGCGCTGGTTGAAGGTGTGATTTTTGGTAGTTTATAGAAAAACCTAGGGTGTGCAGGGTTTCTATTACATAACGTGTATGATTTTGGCATTGTATACTACTGCTTGATTTTATCAGCCAATCGTCTCGATATGGAAAGACATGGATATGTTGTCTTCTTAGGTAGGCTGCTACTACTGCTAAGCATTTTGTGAATACCCTTAGAGCTGTTGTTATGCTGAAAGGTAACACTTTGAATTGGTAGTGTTTTCCTTGTATTACAAATCTGAGGTATTTTCTGTGAGCTGGATGGATGGGTATGTGGAAATATGCATCTTTGAGGTCTAAGACTGTCATAAAATCTTGTTTTTTTTAGCAGTGGGATAACATCTTGCAGAGTAACCATATGGAAATGTTCTGATAGGATATAGAAATGTAGTAGCCTGAGGTTTTATATTGGCCTGAGGGTGCCATCTTTTTGGGGAATTAGAAAGTATAGTGAATAAACTCCTGTTCCTAGTTGAGACTGTGGAACTAACTCTATTGCTTGTTTGAGTAGCAGAGCTTGAACCTCTTGCTGTAACAGAACTGTATGTTCTGGGGTTAACTTGTGATACCTTGGTGGAATATTTGGAGGAAAGTTTATCAATTCTAGGCAATAGCCATTGCGGATAATTGATAACACCAAGTTGTCTGTGGTGATATTTTGCCAATGTGTGTGGAACTGCTGTAGTCTTCCCCCCACAGGAGATTTGTGAAGTTGAAGGGAGTGAGGGAAGTCACTGTTTTAACTGTGTTGGAGGCTGTTTAGAGGTTTGGAATTTACCTCTATATCAAGAGTATTGTCCTCTATATGTGCCTCTAAACCCACCTCGCTGGAACTGGGTTTGGTAAGTTGGTTTTGTTTGGGAAGTTAATGCCTCTGAAGGTTGTGGTGTGAAACCTCCTCGAAACTGAGGCTTACGAAATGATCCTCTACATGGTGTAGAATAGAGTGCACCCATTGCCTTAGCTGTGTCTGAGTCTTTTTGTTGTTTTTGTATTGTTGTATCTACTTCTGGACCGAAAAGATGTTTCTTATCAAAGGTCATGTTTAACACAGCCTGTTGTATTTCTGGTTTAAAACCAGAGGAGCGCAGCCATGCATGTCTACGAATAGTAACTGCGGTGTTCACACGCCTTGCAGCGGTATCAGCTGCATCAAGGGCAGACCTTATTTGGTTGTTACTAATAGCTTGTCCTTCCTCTACTACCTGTTGCATCCTCTTCTGGTGCTCTTTTGAGAGATGCTGTATGATATCCTGCATCTTATCCCAATGGGCTCTATCGTAACGAGCTAGTAGTGCCTGGGAATTAGCTATCCTCCATTGGTTTACTGCTTGGGACGCAACTCTCTTTCCTGCAGCATCACATTTTCTGCTTTTCTTATCAGGAGGGGGAGTATCTCCTGAGGACTGGCTATTTGCCCTTTTTCTTGCAGCACTAACCATTACTGAATCGGGTGGCACCTGATGGGTGATGTATTCAGGGTCAGAAGGTGTGGCTTTATACTTTTTCTCTTTTTTAGGTGTTATTATTCTTGCTTTCACAGGCTCATTAAAAATCTGGTCTGCATGCTTTACCATGCCTAGTATCATTGGGAGGCATTGGTACCTAGAATGAGTTGAGGATAATGTATTAAACAAAAAAACTTCCTCTAGTGGCTCTGTGTGCATTGTATCCCCATGGTAGGCTGCAGCCCTGGCTATAACCTGATTATATACTGTAGTATCTTCAGGTGAAGATGGTTTAGAGGGGTAGGTGTCTGGGCCGTTGCTTGGGATGGGATCAGGGTGGTAAAGGTCCCATGGATCAACAGTGTCTTGTTGTGAGTCAAAAGAATGCGTTGGAGAATGCATTGGTGTAGGACTTGTTTGAGGAGAGGTAGGCAGATGCGGAGAAAGAGGAGGAGAAGACTGAGGAGGTGCTGATTTCTCTTTTTGTCTTGACACATTAGCTGGGGGCTGCGCAGTGTCCAATTCCTCCTGAAATGCCAGCTTTCTCTTTGTTTTTAAAGGAGGTGCTGTGATGATTCTCCCGGTTTCTTTACGGATGTGTATCCTAGACTGTCTCTCATCCATAATTTGAAGAATTGGTTCAATTTCTATATCTTCCTTAGAGGTTCTATGGCTTTCTCGCAGTCTTTTGGAAAGTCCTTGTTCCTCTGTATAACCTGCCTTTTTCAGTTCCGAAGGTTGTTTTTTTGGTATCGAAAATGAAGAGGAAGGTCTCGGCTCCAAAACAGTTTTTCTAATTTTCGACTCTGAAAATTGTTGTTGTCTACTGGAGTCTGAAATGGAGCTTTTAAAGTCTTTGTCGACTCCGAAGTCGTCAGAGGCATGGCCTTTTCGGGGCCGAACCCGAGGGTCGGTCACCGACAGTCTTTTTTCGGGCCAAGCCATGGCCTTCGACAGTGTTGTACCCATCGCCTTCTGTTGTTTCTTATGTAGGGGTGCAGGGGCAGATGTAGTCACATGCTAGCCGGCTGTGATGGGTCTGTCTTCCTCAGATTCCTGCTCAGACTCTGTGTCTCGGAGAGAGACTGCTGTTTGCCTTTGTTCCTCTTCTGTAACGTCGAAATGTTCTCCACTCTTCTACGGCATTTCCAGCCATCTTGCTCTTCGGTCCTTCAGAGTCTTTGTCGATCGGAACGATGGACAGGCCTCGTAGTTTTCCTCCCGATGGTCTGGAGAAAGGCAGAGATTGCAAACCAGATGTTGGTCCGTGTATGGGTACTTAGCGTGGCACCGAGGGCAGAATCAGAATGGCGTCCAATCCATGAGGCTCTCCACGCGGTTGGCCCGTATAGGCCCGAGTTGGGCGCGGGCGCCCCGAAGGGCGCACAAAGTTGTTTTCCGACTGTACTGCTGTTTCGATGGAAGATGAATATAGCGCTCAATAAAATACAGATGAAAAGAAGGTTTTTTAAAGTTTTCCGAATCGAAATCTCAGAGCGAGAGAAAACACGTCCGAACCAGATGGCGGAAAGAAAACAATCTAACAATGGAGTCGATGACCATGCGCAATGGAACCGAAGAGGGCGCAGATGACGCCACAAAGAGATGCTTACAAGGTAAGTAACAATCCGCTCAATGGCATATGTGGCCGTAGACGCACATGCTCTTCATAGACTGTAAAGCAGTCCTTCCATAAAAGCGGTGGCAAGCCTGTGGGAGTTTCAGTTGACTGGAAAAGTGTTCGTAGCATAGCCTGCCCTACATTGACTTACAAGCACATCCACACAGTGGTGTTTTGTGAATGTGTATGGTGAAGACCATGTAGCTGAGTTACAAATGTCAGCTATTGGGATGTTTCCAAGGAAGGCCACAGTAACACAGTTTTTCCTAGTAGAATGTGCTCTAGGGGCAACAGATAACGGTCTCTTGGCTTTAGCATAACACATTTGTATACATTTAACTATCCATCTAGCTATGCCAGGTTTGGATATTGGACTGCCTTTATAAGGTGGTGAAAAAGCCACAAACAGCTGTTTAGTTTTCCTAAACTCTCTAGTTCTATCAATGTAAAACATAAATGATCTCTTAACATCCATACTGTGAAGGGCTCTTTCTGCAATAGAATCAGGTTGACAAAAGAAGACAACTTGTTCAATGGACTAGTTAATGTGAAACTGAGAAATCACTTTAGGTAGAAACTTAGGGTTAGTACGAATAACTACCTTATCCCTATGAATCTAAATGAAAAGTTATTTCAAGGTTAATGCCTGGAGCTCACTGACACGCCTGAGTGATGTGATGACAACTAAGAAAGTTACCTTCCAAGAAAGGTATTGAAGTGGACATGGATGGATTGGTTCAAAAGGAGGACCCAGGATTCAGATGAGCACAATGTTTAGGTTCCACGATGGTGCAGGGGGAAGCCTATGTGGAATGACCCGTTTAAGGCCTTCCATGAAAGCTTTAATGACTGGAATTCTGAACAAGGAAGGAAAATGTCACTTACCCAGTGTACATCTGTTTGTGGCATTAGTCGCTGCAGATTCACATGTTGTGCATAGTCCGCCGTCTGGTGTTGGGTCGGAGTGTTACAAGTTGTTTTTCTTCGAAGAAGTCTTTTCGAGTCACAAGACCGAGGGACTCCTCCTCCTTTGTTCCATTGCGCATGGGCGTCGACTCCATGTTAGATTGTTTTCCCCCGCAGAGGGTGAGGTAGGAGTTGTGTATGTTAGCAATAGTGCCCATGCAATGGATTGAATAAGTATGTACCAAATAAGGTTTAAGTAATATATTGACAAATGTACAAATGTTGAAGATAACTTCCAAACGGCTACAGGCTCCCGGGGAGGCGGGTGGGCACATGTGAATCTGCAGCGACTAATGCCACGAACAGATTTACACTGGGTAAGTGACATTTTCCGTTCGGTGGCATGTGTAGCTGCAGATACACATGTTGTGCATAGACTAGTAAGCAGTTATCTCCCCAAAAGCGGTGGCTCAGCCTGTAGGAGTGGAAGTAGTCTGAAATAAAGTTCTTAGTACGGCTTGACCTACTGTGGCTTGTTGTGCGGATAGCACGTCTACACAGTAGTGCTTAGTAAATGTGTGAGGCGTAGACCATGTGGCTGCCTTACATATCTCGTTCATTGGAATGTTTCCTAGGAAGGCCATGGTAGCGCCTTTCTTTCTGGTTGAATGTGCCCTTGGTGTAATGGGCAGCTCTCTCTTTGCTTTGAGGTAGCAGATTTGGATGCACTTAACTATCCATCTGCCTATACCTTGTTTTGATATTGGGTTTCCTGTATGAGGTTTTTGAAATGCAATAAACAGTTGTTTTGTTTTCCTAATTTCTTTTGTTCTGTCAATGTAGTACATTAATGCTCTTCTGATGTCTAATGTATGTAGTGCCCTTTCAGCTACTGAGTCTGGCTGTGGGAAGAACACTGGTAGTTCTACCGTTTGATTTAAGTGGAACTGTGAAATAACTTTTGGTAAAAATTTAGGATTGGTTCTTAGGACTACCTTATTCTTGTGTATCTGAATAAAAGGTTCTTGTATAGTAAACGCCTGAATTTCACTTACTCTTCTTAGAGATGTGATGGCAATGAGAAATGCAATCTTCCACGTTAAGAATTGCATTTCGCAAGAGTGCATGGGTTCAAAAGGTGGGCCCATGAGTCTTGTTAAGACGATGTTGAGGTTCCATGAAGGAACAGGTGGTGTTCTTGGTGGTATAATTCTTTTTAGACCTTCCATAAACGCTTTAATGACAGGTATCCTAAATAGTGAAGTTGAATGGTTAATCTGCAGGTATGCAGATATTGCTGCGAGGTGTATTTTTATGGAAGAGAAGGCTAGATTTGATTTCTGTAAATGTAGTAAGTATCCCACTACATCCTTTGGAGATGCATGCAATGGTTGAACTTGCTTATTATGGCAGTAGCAAACACATCTTTTCCATTTGCTTGCGTAGCAGTGTCTAGTGGATGGTCTTCTAGCTTGTTTGCTGACTTCCATACATTCTTGGGTGAGGTTTAAATGTCCGAATTCTAGGATCTCAGGAGCCAGATTGCTAGATTCAGCGATGCTGGGTTTGGATGCCTGATCTGTTGTTTGTGTTGTGTTAACAGATCTGGCCTGTTGGGTAACTTGACATGGGGTACTACTGACAGGTCTAGTAGTGTTGTGTACCAAGGTTGTCTTGCCCATGTTGGTGCTACTAGTATGAGTTTGAGTTTGTTTTGACTCAATTTGTTTACTAGATATGGAAGGAGAGGGGGAAAAGCATACGCAAATATCCCTGACCAGTTCATCCATAGAGCATTGTCTTGAGACTGCCTGTGTGGGTACCTGGATGCGAAGTTTTGGCATTTTGCGTTCTCTTTTGTTGCAAATAGGTCTATTTGAGGTGTTCCCCAAATCTTGAAGTAAGTGTTTAGAATTTGGGGGTGAATCTCCCATTCGTGGACTTGTTGGTGATCGAGAGAGATTTTCTGCTAGTTGCTTTTGGATCCCTGGAATAAATTGTGCTATTAGGCGAATGTGGTTGTGAATTGCCCATTGCCATATCTTTTGTGCCAGGAGGCACAGTTGTGTCGAGTGTGTTCCCCCTTGTTTGTTTAGATAATACATTGTTGTCATATTGTCTGTTTTGACAAGAATGTATTTGTGGGTTATGATGGGTTGAAATGCTTTTAACGCTAGGAATACTGCTAACAATTCGAGGTGATTTATATGCAGCTTTATTTGATGTACGTCCCATTGTCCTTGGATGGTGTGTTGACAGAGGTGTGCTCCCCACCCTGTCATGGAAGCATCTGTTGTTATCACGTATTGTGGCACTGGGTCTTGGAAAGGCCGCCCTTTGTTTAAATTTATACTGTTCCACCATAGAAGCGAGATGTATGTTTGGTGGTCTATCAACACCAGATCTAGAAGGTGACCCTGTGCATGTGACCATTGTGATGCTAGGCACTGTTGTAAGGGCCTCATGTGCAGTCTTGCGTTTGGGACAATGTCTATGCATGAGGACATCATGCCTAGGAGTTTTAATACCATCTTTGCCTGTATCTTTTGTGTTGGATACATGGCTTGTATAACCTTGTGAAAATTTTGAACCCTTTGTGGACTTGGAGTGGCTATTCCCTTTGTTGTGTTGATTGTTGCTCCCAAGTATTGCTGTGTTTTGCACGGCAGAATGTGAGATTTTGTATAGTTGATGGAGAAACCGAGTTTGTAGAGGGTTTGTATGACATAATCCGTGTGGTGTGAACACTTTGTTAGGGAGTTGGTCTTGATTAGCCAATCGTCTAGGTACGGGAATACGTGTATTTGCTGCCTTCTGATGTGTGCAGCTACTACTGCCAGGCATTTTGTAAATACTCTTGGTGCGGTTGTTATACCGAACGGCAACACTTTGAATTGGTAATGTATTCCTTTGAATACGAACCTTAGGTATTTCCTGTGCGAGGGATGTATCGGTATGTGGAAATACGCGTCTTTTAGATCTAAGGTTGTCATGTAGTCTTGTTGCTTTAGCAGTGGTAACACGTCTTGTAGCGTGACCATGTGAAAGTGGTCTGATTTGATGTAGGTGTTTAGTGTTCCGAGATCTAGGATTGGTCTCAGTGTTTTGTCCTTTTTTGGTATTAGAAAGTACAGTGAGTAAACTCCCGTGTTTTTTTGTGTACATGGTACCAATTCTATTGCGTCCTTTTGCAGTAATGCCTGAACTTCTACTTCTAGAAGGTCTAGATGTTGTTTTGACATATTCTGTGTTTTTGGTGGGACATTTGGAGGGAGTTGGAGAAATTCTATGCAATAACCATGTCGGATAATTGCTAAGACCCAAGTGTCTGTTATCTCCTCCCAAGATTTGTAAAACTGACTTAGTCTTCCCCCCACTGGTGTTGCGTGAAGGGGTTGAGTGACTTGTGAGTCACTGTTTGGTTGGAGGTGATTTTGGACTTTGAAATTTTCCCCAGTTTCTAGGGAATTGTCCTCCTCTGTACTGGCCCCGAAAGCCTCCCCTTTGGTACTGTCCCTGGTATGTAGACGGTGTAGATTGTGAGGTGCTGGCTTGTGTGGCTTGACCCCGAAACCCCCCCTGAAGGTTGTTTTGCGGAAGGTGCCGAAAGTGCCTCTGCCCTGCGGGGAATAGAGTGCGCCCATGGCCTTGGCTGTGTCAGTGTCCTTTTTCAATTTCTCAATTGCCGTGTCGACTTCGGGTCCAAACAATTGTTGTTCATTGAACGGCATATTGAGCACCGCTTGCTGTATTTCCGGTTTAAAGCCAGATGTGCGCAACCATGCGTGCCTTCTTATGGTTACTGCGGTATTTATTGTTCTTGCAGCTGTGTCCGCTGCGTCCATAGAGGAGCGTATTTGGTTATTGGAGATGTTTTGTCCCTCCTCAACCACTTGTTTTGCCCGTTTTTGAAATTCCTTGGGTAGATGCTCGATGAGATGCTGCATCTCGTCCCAATGGGCTCTATCATATCGCGCTAGGAGCGCCTGAGAGTTGGCGATGCGCCACTGGTTTGCAGCTCGTACTGCGACCCTTTTCCCAGCTGCGTCGAACTTGCGGCTCTCCTTATCCGGAGGTGGTGCCTCGCCTCATGTGTGCGAGTTGGCTCTCTTGCGAGCTGCCCCTACCACGACTGAATCTGGTGGCAGCTGTGAGGTGATAAAAGTAGGGTCCGTGGGCGGTGCTTTATATTTCTTCTCCACCCTTGCAGTTATCGCTCTACTCTTGACAGGGTCTTTGAAGATCTGCTTTGCGTGCCTTAGCATTCCTGGAAGCATAGGCAGGCTTTGGTAGGTGCTATGGGTGGAAGAGAGGGTGTTGAAAAGGAAGTCATCCTCGACAGGTTCTGCGTGTAACGACACGTTATGGAACTCTGCTGCCCTAGCTACCACCTGTGCATACGCTGTGCTGTCCTCAGGTGGTGAGGGCTTGGTAGGGTACGACTCAGGACTATTGTCTGATACTGCGGCGTCGTATAGGTCCCAAGCGTCTTGGTCATCTTGGCTCATGGTGGTATGAGCCGGTGAATGTGACGGAGTCTATGCCGGTGATATATGAGTCACAGGTGGAGGAGAGGGTGGCGGGGTTACCTTTTTAACCACTTTTGTTTGTGGTGTTTGTTCCTGTGTTTGGAACTCGAGTCTCCTTTTTCTCCTGATTGGGGGAAGGGTGCTGATTTTCCCTGTCCCACTTTGTATGAAGATCCTCTTTTGTGTGTGGTCCACGTCAGTGGTCTGCAACTCTTCCTCAAATCTGTGTTTGCGCATTTGAGAGGACAGTGAATGTTCCTCTGAATACGAGCTGGCAGTCGGTTCGGTTGCTGGTCGTTTTGGCACCAAAACTGTGTCTTTGCTTGTTTTCGGCTCCGAGGAGAATTTCCTCTTTTTCGGAGTCGAGCCTTCTCGGCGTAGATCATCCTCGGTGCCGCTGTCTCTGCGTCGAGCAGCTTCGGCTCCGCTGTCTCAGCGTCGATCTTTTTCGGCAGCACTGTCTCGGTCCCGAGATTGCTGCGTGCCTGTGTCTCGACCCGAGTCGGACGATCTCGGCACCGGTTCGGCCTCTTTCGGTGCCGATGGACGGTCACCTACTTTATGGGTTGAGCCATGGCCTGTTGGCAGTGGCGTCCCCTGGGCCTTGTCTGTTTTCTTGTGTGGTGCTTGCTTCGACGTCTTACTCACGGTTTCTTCAACGTCGAATTCTTCCGAGTCCGATTCATGAATGGAGAAGGCTTCCTCTTCTTCTCCTTGTTCCTCGAACCCTCGTTGTCCTGTCGGCGTGGCCGCCATCTGCAATCTTCTGGCTCGCCGGTCACGGAGCGTTTTTCGGGACCGAAACGCACGACAGGCCTCACATGTCTCTTCCCTGTGCTCGGGCGACAGGCACAGGTTACAGACCAAATGTTGGTCTGTATATGGATATTTATTGTGGCATTTAGGACAGAATCGGAACGGGGTCCGTTCCATCAGTGTCGATGATACACGCGGTCGGGCCGACCAGGCCCCGACGGGGGATCGAAATTACCCCGAAGGGCTACCGGAGCTCTTCACGATTCGGTGTCGATTCTATTCTAACCCGATCCCGAACGAAACAATACCGACGTAGTTTTCCAAAGTTATGACTATCTTTCCGTCCCGAAACCCGGAGCGAAAAGGAATACGTCCGAACCTGATGGCGGAAAAAAAACAATCTAACATGGAGTCGACGCCCATGCGCAATGGAACAAAGGAGGAGGAGTCCCTCGGTCTCGTGACTCGAAAAGACTTCTTCGAAGAAAAACAACTTGTAACACTCCGACCCAACACCAGACGGCAGACTATGCACAACATGTGTATCTGCAGCTACACATGCCACCGAACATATGTTATCTGTTCTGTAGATTTGAAGCAACAGCTGCGAGATGTAAGTGAAGGCTAGATTTTTTGGGGGAAAATGGAGAAAATAACAAAATCTCTTAACAGTAGCTTTCATGGGGTCAATACGTTTGGGTTGACAGTAGTGAAGAAAAAGTTTCCATTTTGCAGTTGGTCTACAGGCTTTCCTGAGAATGCATATCCATTCCATAGGCAAGCCTAAATAACCAAGTTCTATGACCTCAGGAGCCATATCGCAAGGTTGAGTGACTTGGGGGGTCTGGATGTCTAATTTGTCCTTGGTTTTGAATGAGAAGGTCCAGCCTGTTGGGGAGCTTCTTGTGGAGGACTACTAAGACGTTCTGAAGTGTGGTGAACCATGGTTGATGTGCCCTAGTGGGAGCTACAAGGATCAATGTGAAAGACGTTTGCCTGATCCTCCAAACCAGTAATGCAATGAGAGGGAGATGTGGACAAGCATAGGCAAATATCCCTGCCCAATTCTTCCATAGAGCATTGCCTTTGGATAGAGGCTGTGGATAACTGCAGGCGAAACTTGGGCATTTTGCGTTTTCTGCTGTGGTGAAACGGTCTATGTGAAGAGTTCCCAATTTTGCAAAATGTGATTGAATGACTTTGTGGGTAGAATTCCCACTCATTTCTGCATCCTGCTGGGCAGGTCTGCAAATTTGTTGTCCATCCCATGGAGATCAAATGAATATGGGGGTGGAAGGCCTGCCTCCATATTGTCTGAGATAGTTTTGATAGTTGAGAAAACCGTGCTCCCCCCTGTCTCTATAGGCAATACCTGGTTGTCCTGTTGTCTGTGTGAACTAAGAACCTTGTGAGACAGGTGAGGAAGAAATGCTTTCAGGGCTAGAAACAGTGCTTGAAGCTAGACGTAACTGATGTGTAGGGACTGGAAATTGGGATCCCAGAGGCTCTGTACTGTGAAGTCTTGAAGGTGAGCACCCCAACCTGTGAGCGATGCATCTGTGGTTTATGTAACCTGAGGGACAGGGTCTAGAAATGGTCACCCTTTCAAGAGGTTGGTGGTATTTTACCATTGCAGAGAGTGGCGAGTCTAGAGGTCTAACAATACTAGATCTTCCAGGACCACTGATTTGAGAAGGGTCAGGTGGTCCTGAGATAGCCTGTGTCAGCCTGAGAGGGAATATTAGGAGGAGTGGTGGTAAGCTCCAGACAATAACCATGTTTGATAATGGAGAGTACCCATTGGTCCGTGGTAACATTGCCCCAGTGTGAGTAAAAATGCTGGAGTCTTCCCCCGACAGGTGTAGGATGGGCGAGGTTGAGGGGGTAGTCATTGCTTGGCAGTGGAAGAGGAACCAGGTGAGGTGGAGCTCTTTTCTCTCCCCTTATTACTGGTACCACTATAACAGCCTCTGTAGAAACCTCTAGAATTGGTGAACTGAGGCTGCCTAGGATGGAAGGTGGACACCTCAGAGGTGGAGTGTTTGGAGGAACCTCTGAACTCAAGGAGACGAAAAATGCCTATTTGTGTTAGGGGTCTGAAGGGCACCCATATCCTTAGCCGTGTCTATCGTTTTTAAGTTTCTTAAGTGTGGTGTCTACTTGAGGCACAAACATGCGCTTCTTATCAAAGGGCATATTAAGGACTGCCTGCTGGATGTCAGGTTTAAATCCAGAGCAATGCAGCCAAGCATGACTCTCGGAGAAGGACGCTGGTTATTAGTGCTGCAAGCTGCCGTGTCTGCAGCACCCAGGGCACATGGAATTGACTTATTGGCAATCACTTGCCCCTCTGCAACTATCAACTGCCCCCTTATGAGCTGCTCAGTTGGTAAGAAACTGGAGGAGCTGCTCTATTTCATCCCAGTGAGCTGGGTCGTACCAGGCTAACAGGGCTTGGAAGCTGGTCATATGCCAGTGATTTGGGTCCTGTGTTGCAACTCTCTTGCGAGCAGCGTCAATCTTTTTGCTCTTTTTCTCAGGGAGAGAAAAGCCCCTGTGGCCTGACTATTGGCTCGCTTACGAGCTGTGGTGGCGACAACAGAATTGTGTGGAACCTGAGACCTAATGTAAAGAGGGGCAGAAAGAGATGGCTTATATTTCTTATCAACCCTTGGTGTGATAACTCTAGAACAGACAGGCTCTTTAAAGATCTCCTCTGCATGGCAAAGCATTCCAGGGAGCATAGGGAGATATTTTATGTCCCTGTGAGTGGTAGTCAGTCTATCAAACAGGAAATCCTGCTCGATGGGGTCCTTATGGAGCTCCACGTTGTGGAACGCAGCTGCCCTAGCTACTACCTGCTGGTATGAGGTAGTGTCTTCAGGTGGTGAGAAGCGTGCAGGGTAGATGTCAGAGTTATTAGAGGGAATAGGATCAGGATCATAAGCATTCCAAGGGTCTGTGTCTTCTTGAGGCCCTTCCAAACCCCCAATGGAAAACAAAGGAGAACCCTGGGGTGTGTAATCTCCCTGTGAGGGTGAAATGGGAGAATGGGGAGGGGCTAGAGGTGGAGGTGAAGAAAGGAGGAGGAGGTGGTGGAGAAAGTCTACGTGGCCTTGTCTGTGGACCTCATTTTGGTTGCTAAAGGAACATCCAAATCCTCCTGGAAAGAGTTCCTGCTTGAGGGGGACAGGAGAGGAAGACATGGCAATAATCCGGCCTGCACCCTCCTGTATTTTGAGGTGGTGCTGATATGCATCCATGGTTTCCACAATGGGATCCACTGGAGAAGGAGTAGAGGAAAATTGGCCTGAGTCTCTAAGTTCAGAGAACTTCAGCTCTGTTTGATGCTGAAGATTTCAGTCAGTGCGGTTTGATTGGCACCAAAGTGGCTCGAAACAGGGACCATCTCCAGGAGAAAGAGCTCAAAGAAGGAAGAAGCCGTGGGCATTCCAGATGGTTCTGATGCAGAGCCGGAGGGCAGGTCTTTTGAACTAGTCTTTCGGTACCATCCATGGCCCAGCGACCTCGAGAAGGGGTGGAGAGTTTTTTTATTTTTTTTTTTGTCTTATGGTTGGTAGGAGGGGCCAAGGTACTCTCACACTGGGTCGAGGTGATCTTGTGGCTTTCAATGTCCAACTGGCGTCAGAGTCTGAGCTGTCCTGGATGGAAAGGACCTCTTCATCCCACGCAGGCTCTTTTTGAGCCTACTCCTCTCCGTATCCGGTGTCTTGCGGCCATTTCCAACAGATGTGCTCTTTGGTCTCAAAGAGTCTTTTTGGATCGGGAGGATTTACAGGCGTCACAGTCAGCCTCTGGATGATACAGGGAGAGGCAGAGGCTGCACACAAAATGCTGGTCAGTGTGTGGAAATTTGGAGTGGTACCGAGGAAAGAAGCTGAATGGAATCTGTTCCATCAGGGAAGCCTTTCCTTCGGTGCTACAAGGAAGGTAAGCCTGAGGAGGGCGTTGGTGCCCTGAAGGGTGGTCGGTCAGTGCCCAACCTGACAAACTGAGGAGAGCGCTAAGACGGGAAAAGAGTCAGCAAAAACAATAACGTCGAAATAGGTAAAATTTGAAAGAAAAATTGAACCTCAGTAAGTCGAAAGACAGAGCGGAGACACACACGTCCGAACCAGACAGCGGAGAGAAATCAATCTAACAAAGGAGTCAATGCCCAGGTGCAATATGACAGAGAGAAGGAGTCACTCACTCTCATGACTCGGAACACTTCTTTGAAGGGGAACACCTTGCACCACTCCGGACCCAAGGCAAGATGGCAGGAGTATGCAGAGCATGTGGATCTACAGCCATACATGCCATCAAACTGAGAATGTTGACCCTCATGAAATACTCTTAAATCTACAAATATTCACAGGATGAGCCCAAAAGCGAAGCAGAAAGAAAAAGAAGTAGAGAAAAACACAAGCTTATTGGAACTGAAATCCAACTAATGCACTGACTTGTTTAATTTCTCATCAAAAACATACCATTTTAAACCCTGGCCTTAGGAAGAGGCATCCTCACAAAAGATGACTCGGGCTCTGAATTAAGAGTGTGGCAGTAAATCTGTCAGAGCAGTAGAGGATTAAGATTAACCACCATACTTTAAGCTCTCTGTCAGGCAGCAGAGGAACTCTATTCCTTCAGCAGTGTCACCCTTCTAGCAGATCCACTGAGGTTACTGAAATGTTGCTGAGCGGCTGCCATGATGAATGCACTCACTCAGTAAAGTTTTTGTTCTTCAAAAACATACTCCAAAAGCAGAAGCTTTTTTCCTATTAATCTTTATTGAGTTTCATGGGATCAAGACATCACATCTAAATTTGCAATAAAATATGTTCAGCAATGTCACAATAACAACATACATACAAAATAGTCCCAACTCCCCCTCCACCTCCACCTGCAGTCATTCCTACTTGAGTATTGTCAATACATATATGTTTTATTTTGAAGCAGTTTGCACAGGCATGCATCATAGCTATTATATCCTGTATGCCCACAGTTCACAAATTCCGTCTCATCTTCACTGCGTATTACTTTTCGAGAAAAGCAGCATATTTTGTTGTCAACCCATATCATGCCCACCCCCCACATGTAAGCCCCTTTTCGAAAGCAGTCCTCTGCATCAGCTGGCGTCACTTCGGAAGCAGGAGCCTGTCACTGAAAAACAACAATAAAATTTGCCTATGCTGCTGGTAATTTTCTCCTAGGATGTGGAGATCATTTCTTTGGTTTCCTGTACGAGACAGCCAGGCTTTCACTGGAGTTCACAAATATGAAAAAGAATGCTGGAACACCGGCCCTATTAGGGTGAATGATCTGAGGTATGTTGACCAACAGCCCAATACTAGACAAGCCGCTGATCAAAGTCATACCTAGGTGGAGCAAGCATAAGCTCCATCTTTGGAAACATGGCCATTTAGCTGCCTCTAAATAAAGGAGGGGGAAGTGTGAGTTTGGTGGACGGGACATTAATAATTTTTTTGACAGAGTACCCCATCCGCCAAACTCTAAAAGGAGGCTTTTGTATAGCTAACATTTGACAAAGTATGAATGAATAAAACTGCAAAAAATGAAAAAAACATTTGAACACTTCTGAATATCAATAAACGACAACTTTATCTATGAAGAGGCATCACAATATACATTCAACTACTAACTTCTTGCCCCTGACAAAAACTGGATTTTCTTTCATATTAAAATAAAGGTACTGTAGGAAGCTGGCTCTGTATATACTATGTAAAAATGAGATATAGTTTGCACAGAGTCCAGGGGTGACCCAAGAGGCTTGACAGAGGCAATAATAGATAATACTAATGCTCTATTTGTGGTAGCGTGGTCGAGAAGTTAGGCTTATCAGAGGGTAGTGTTAACCATTTGGTGTACACACACAAGCAATAAGTGATAAGTGAAAACACACACTCAATGACTTAACTCCAGACCAACAGGTTTTTATATAGAAAAATATTCTTAATTTATTTCTAGAACCACAAGTTTCATTAACAGGTAAGTACATTAAATGAAAGGTACTTTGCATAGTAATACTTAGAACTTTGAATGGAATCCACAATGTACACAGTTTTCTTTAAAATGGTCTATTTTGTTTTTTTAAAAGTGGACAGTGCAATTTTCAACAGTTCTTGGGGGAGGTAAGTAAAGTACAGTTTTTGAGGTAAGTAACAAACTTACGGGTTCAGTCTCTGGGGCACAGGTAGCCCATCGTTGGGGGTTCAAGATAACCCCAAACACCCAGCACCAGCAACACTGGGCAGAGGCCAAGCAGGAGCCAAAATAATGTGGGCCCCTATGGAGACAGGGAGGTACTCAGGTTCCGGTCTGCCTGCAGTTAAGTACCCACGTTTCGGAGGGTAGACTAGGGAGCTTTAGAGAACTGGGGGACGGGGGGGGGGGGGGGGGGACACAATAGGAACCAAACAAGCACCCTCAGTGGCACTGGGGCAACCAGGTGCAGGGTGCAAACAGGGCGTTGGGTTCCCAATGAACTCAATGGGCAGACCCGGGGGTCACTTAGGTGCTGCAGGCAAGGTACAGGGGGGCTTCTAGGGCAAGCAACCGACTGGACAGGGAAGAGGGCCTCCTGCTGGTCACTTCTGCACCGGTGGTCGGTTTCTCTGGGGTCTGGGGGCTGCGGGTGCAGTGCTTCTCCAGGCATCGGATATCTTCGTCCCAGGCAGTTGCAGTCAGGAGGATTCTCAGGATTCCCTCTGCAGGCATCGTCTTGGAGGGGTGGAGAGGGCAGCCCAGGGAGAACACTTAGTTGGAAATCGCCTGGGGTCCTCTCTGGCTGGTTGGTTCCTCTGGACACGGGCCAGGGGCGTTGGGTGCAGAGTAGTTTGGACTCACGCTTCTGGAGTAAGGTGGGAGTCCCTTTAAAGATGGTTTCTTTGTCTTCTTGTAGGACCAGTCCGCTTGTCCACAGGACTTTTTTGGTCCTCGGTGAGGCAGGCAGAGTTCTGGAGGCTTTTCAGGGATCGCTGGTCCTGCAGAATGGGTTGCTTCTTCTTTTACAGCTTTTTGAAGCAGGAGACGGGTCGGTAGGGCTGGGGACGAGTCAGTTGTTGTCTCCTCATCTCCGAGGGGTTTTCAGCTCAGCAGTCCTTCTTTCTTTAGGTGGACGGGAATCTCAAGAGCTGGGTTCAGGTTCGCCCTTAAATACTAAATATAGGGGTGTGTTAGGGTCAGGGGGCAGTAGCCAATGGCTACTGTCCTTGAGGGTGGCTACACCCTCCTTGTGCTCAATCCCTCTGGGGAGAGGGGCACATCCCTATCGGTCCTAATCCTACAAAGAAAGATGGAGGATTTCTCAAGGAGGGGGTCACTTCAGCTCTGGTCACCTTAGGGATGGACCTGGCTGGAGGGGTGACTCCTCCTTGTTTTTCTCATTATTCCTCTGGACTTGCTGCCAAAAGTGGGGGATCGTCCAGGGGGCGGGCATCTCCACTGACTGGAGTGCCCTGGGGGCATTGTAACACCAGGCCTGAGTCTTTGAGGCTCACCGCCAGGTGTTACAGTTCCTGCAGGGGGAGGTGTGAAGCACTTCCACCCAGGACAGGCTTTGTTTCTGACCACAGAGTGCACAAAAGGCACTCACCCCAGGGGGTCAGAAACTCGTCTCTCAGTGGCAGGCTGAAACAGACCAGTCAGTCCTGCACTGAAGGATTGGGTAAAATACAGGGGGCATCTCTAAGATGCCCTCTGTTTGCATTTTTGTAATAAATCCAACACTGGCATCAGTGTGGGTTTATTATTCTGAGAAGTATGATACCAAAATACCCAGTGTTCAGTGTAGCCATTACGGAACTGTGGCGTTCGTTTTGACAAACTCCCAGACCATGAACTTAATATGGCCACACTGTACTTACAATGTCTAAGAATGGACTTAGCTGCATGAGCAATATGCCCCTACAGTGTCTATGCCCTCACCTGTGGTATAGTGCACCCTGCCTTAGGGCTTTAAGGTCTGCTAGAGAGAGGGGTGACTTACCTATGTCACAGGCAGTATTTTGTGTACATGGCACCATGAGGGGGGTGCCATGTCGACTTTACCTTTTTCTCACCACAACACACACAATCTGGAATGACAGTGTGCATGTGTTAGGTGAGGGGTCCCCTAGGGTGGCACAACACATGCTGCAGCCATTAGGGACCTTCCCTGATCAGAGGGCCCTTGGTACCACTGGTACCTTTTATAAGGGACTTCTCTATGTGCCAGAGGTGTGCCAATTGGGGGAACAATGGTACATTTTTAGTGAAAGAACACTGGTGCTGGGGCCTGGTTAGCAGAGTCCCAGCACACTCAGTCAAGTCAGCATCAATATCAGGCAAAAAGTGGGGGGGGAGGGTAACTGCAACAAGGAGCCATTTTCCTATAGTCATGTAATCATGTTCATGGAAAAGAACGTTTTTCCATGCAAACTTTATAATCAAAAATTGCTTGTCCCACTGCTGCATCTTGACATCTCGACTTCCAGGCAGTCGTGCTAAATATAGGTATAGATGTATTTCCCAAGCAGATGTCCTGCAAAAATCCAATAACAGGACTCCTACAAAGAGGGCAGTCGGATTGGAGATGCAAATCGTTGAATGTGCAGAAACTGGACCTAGAAGTGGGCAACATGCACTGGACTGACAGAATGATGTACCTGCTTCCACCCAACAAGCTATCCCCTGCTTCGATAATGGTTTTTCTTTCTGGGGGACACCTAAAAGCTACTAACAACTTATCCAACTTAAAAAGGTCATTTATTCTATGTATGTAAAATGTAATGCATCTTGTGACATCCAAGCTATGTAGCATCCTTTTAGATGTGTTGGGAGGGTTTTGGAAAAAGGTTTTTAAGGTTACTGAGAAGGAGGTTATTGAGATGAAAATCCATGGCTACTTTAGTGCTAAAACAAAGATATGTTCTCAAAATAACTCTTTTTTTTTTTTTTTTTTTTTTTACAATCCCAGAAAGACAGTTTCTGTATTGAGAATGCCCAAATTCAGCTGAATCTTCTGGCTGAGTTAAGTGCTAGAACAAAAGCAATTTTCGAAGAAAGTTATTTCAATTCCGTTCACTGGATAGGTCAGAACAGACTTAACTGTGATACAACAGTATTTAAGTGACATAACACAGGTGGGAGGAAAAGCCCTGATAAGTAATCTGGTTAACTCTTTAATTACTCTATTAGTACACGATTAAGGTTGTTCAGTTGATTGTCTAACGTGCGAGATAGCGTGGGGAGAACCTCAATTAAGGCATGCTTCAAACCTCCATGTGACTGCCGACTCCAGTCTTAGTTCTAAAGAAAGATAGAAAGAAAGAGATAGAGGGAGGCGAATCCTCTTTGCAGTTTTATGAAAGATGAACGGGTAGGTTGCAGTTTTAATGTGAATCAGTACCTGCAAAATTCTAGTTTGGTGCTTCTGATGTATGAATTTAGGAGATTTCAGTACCAGTTTGTGCCTTACGAGTTCCTCCAGTCCACTAAGAGGATTGACTATATGTAGGAAGCTGGGTAGGTATATACTATATCAAAATGAGATATAGTGTGCACAGATTCCAGGGGTTCCCCAGAGACTTGACAGAGGAAATAATAGATAATACTAATGCTCTATTCGTGGTAGTGTGGTCGAGCAGTTAGGCATATCAGAGGGTAGTGTTAAGCATTTGTTGTACACACACAAGCAATAGAAGAAATACAGCCTCAATGACTTGACTCCAGACCAATAGGATTTTATATAGAAAAATATATTTTTGTTACTTTATTACTAGAGCCACAAGACTCAGTTCAGAAGTAAATAATGTTGCAGGTAAGTACTTAGCATAGACATCAATGTAACTGTTTCACTTTAGTCAAGTAAACAGTTTTTAAGAAAACAGAGAATATTTATTTTAAAAGTGGACAGTGAATTTTCAGAACAGTTCCTGGGGGAAGAAAATAAAGTACAGTTTTAGAGGTAAGTATATGACTTACAGTTCCAATCTCCGGGTTTTAGGTAGTCCGTTGTTGGTGGTTCAAGTTAACCCCAAACACCCACCACCCGTAACACGGGGACGGTTGGGTGCAGTGGTCAAAGTTGAGCAATTTTAATGTGGGCTCCTATGGAGACTGGGGGTACTCGGAATTCGGTCTACCAGTAGTTAAGTACGCGCGGCTCGGAGGGCAGACCGGGGGGGGAGGGGAGATTAGAGGGACACCAATCCCACACCCTTAGCGGCACTGGGGCAGCCGGGTGCAAACAGGGCGTCGTGTTTTCAATGAAACTCTATGAGGGGACCCCGGGGGTCACTCAGGGGCTGCAGGTGAGGTCCAGGGGGTGTCTCGGGCACACCACCGGTCAGACTGGGAAGAGGGCCGCCTGTAAATCGTCGCTGCACCGGGTGTCTATTTCTCCAAGGCCTGGGGGCTGCGGGTGGAGTGGGTCCTTTGGCATCAGTTATCTTTGTCCAGGACAGTCACGGTCAGGGGGGTCCTCGGGATTCCCTCTGCAGACGTAGTCATGGAGGTGTGGAGAGGTCAACCCAGGGTGGGCTCTTGGTCGCTGTCGCCTGGGTATCCTCTCTGGTCGGCTGGGCCACCTGGACTCGGGCCGTGGGTGTCTGGTGCAGAGTGGTTAGGACTCACGCTTCTGGTGGGAGTACAGAAGAGGTTTCTTCGTCTGTTCTTCTTTGGACAGGGCTGCTGCCCACAGGAGTTATTGATCCTCTGTGATGCAGGCAGTACTCTGGAGGTTTTTCAGAGGTCGCTGGACCTGCAGGACGCCTTGCCTTTCTTCTGCAGGTTCTTAGAAGCAGGAGACAGGCCGGTAGGGATGGGGCCAAGTCAGTTGTGGTCTCCTTTCCTTCTCTGCTGGGGTTTCAGCTGAGCAGTCCTTCTTGTGAGGTCATCAGGACTCTGACTAGATTTAGGGGCGTTTGTAGGGTTAGAGGGCAGTAGCCAATGGCTACTGTCCTGGAGGGTGGTTACACCCTCCTTGTGCTCACTCCCTTTGGGGAAGGAGGCACATTCCTGTCCCTATCCTCCAAATCAAGATGGAGAATTCTGCAAGGAGGGGGTCACTTCAGCTCTGGACACCTTAGAGGTGGTCCTGGTTGAGGTGGTTACTCCTCCTTGTTTTTTCTAATTATCCCTCCGGACTTGCCGCCAAAAGTGAGGGCTTTGTCTGGGGGCTGGGCATCTTCACTAGCTGGAGTGCTCTGGGGCATTGTAACACGAAGCCTGAGCCTTTAAGGCTCACTGCTAGGTGTTACAGTTCCTGCAGGGGGGGAGGTGTGAAGCATCTCCACCCAGTGCAGGCTTGGTTTCTGGCCCCAAGGAGCACAAAGACTCTCACTCTAGGGGGTCTGAAACTCATCTGCTAGTGGCAGGCGGGCACAGACCAGTCCGTCCTACACTAGAGGATTGGGTAAAATACAGGGGGCATCTGTAAGATGCCCTCTGTGTGCACTTTTTTACATTAATCCAACACTGGCATCAGTATGGGTTTATTATTCTGAGAAGTTTGATACCAAACTTCCCAGTATTCAGGGTAGCCATTATGGAGCTGGTTTTGACAAACTCCCAGACAATATACTTAATAAGGCCACACTGTACTTACAATATCTAGGGAATGGACTTAGACACTGTAGAGGCATATTGCTCATGCAGCTACGCCCTCACCTGTGGTATAGTGCACCCTGCCTTAGGGCTTTAAGGCCTGCTAGAGGGGTGACTTACCTATGCCACAGGCTGCGTTTTGTGGGCATGGCACCCTGAGGGGATGCCATGTCGACTTTGCCTTTTTCTCCCCACCAACATGCACAACCTGCAATGGCAGTATGCATGTGTTAGGTGAGGGGTCCCTTAGGGTGGCACAACACATGCTGCAGCCCTTAGGGACCTTCCCTGGTCACAAGGTCCTTGGTACCACTGGTACCTTTTACAAGGGACTTATCTGTGTGCTAGGGGTGTGGCAATTGTGGAAACAATGGAACACTGGTGCTGGGGCCTGGTTAGCAGGGTCCGAGCACACTCTCAGTCAAGTCACAATCAATATCAGGCAAAAAGTGTGTGTGCGTGTGTGCTGGGGGGGGGGGGGGGCAGGGTTGTCTCTGCAACAAGGGCCATTTTGCTACATTATATATACACCGAGGTTCAGTCAGCTGGATGGCTTTGAATTTGATACCGGCTTGAATGATTAGCCAGTGAAGCCACACATTTCAGGTTAATGACGTAGATGTTGAGCACACTACAGCTACAACTACCTGAGACTCAGAACATCTGCATCGGAAAGTTTTAAAATGGCAATACAGGTACTTCAAGGAGAGAGCCCTTTTGTGCTTTTGATGTCTTCAAAGGAATGACTAACATTTTGAGCCACCAGTGAGGTTATTGCTGAAAGCGTTCACAGCATCATCTCACAAATATTTCTTTAAGGAGTAGTGTTTGGCCTAAAAGTAACAAAGGTGTATACAGAGCAGAACATGTCACCAACAGAAACACTGTACCTGCAGTTCTACATATATGTTCTTCGTGAGTGCAGACTGTCCAAAAGGATGATGTCAAGCAGGACAAGAGGAATTTCACTGTTGCTCAATATCCAAAAACACATATTTAAATTCTGGTGCCACATGAAGAAATCATATTGTTCCATTAAGTCCCACTATAATTTCTGAACTTCCCCTCACAACTGCTGTCAGACACTCTTAAACAAAAGATTCTTTCAGTAAAGCATAGATCACAACCACCTGCACATTTACCTGGTAGTGTAGTTGCTGGGTTAAGAGGTGTCACAGAGCTGAGGGATGGATATACCTGTGGTGGTAAAAATGGTACTGGAACACCTAAAACAAAGAAATGTTCCAGGATGGAATGTAAGGATAGTAATCCACTTTTTTAGCAGCCAAATACACTTTAAAGTACCAAATTAACATATGATGGCGCTGCATAAAATTGCTTAATGGAAGGCATAGTCAAATTTAAACAAACCTGACTTTCAAATTACCCTGAAGTATCTTTATTCATTTTAATCTAATGTAACAAACTGAACAATAACAATCCATGGCAATAACAGATATGTTCTTGAGCCACAGGTTCTACAAAATTATATTAGAACCACAGTCTTGGTCCCACCCAGGGCCCCAAACTTTAAATTCAATTAAATCAATATTGTAGGAAAAGGAGTTAACACTTGCAGTGGGTGAAACAAAAATCCAATAAGGCATTAACAATTAACCACACAATTTGAGCAAGTGAAAAATGAGCTTCTCCACATTAACAACATTATAAATCAAGGAAGAAAAAACTAATTAGTTTTGCAAATTATCCTTATTCTACAAGTTGCTTGAGTGGTGTAACAGGGCATTATAGCTTATATTAAAAAATATACATTTAGATGGATGTATTCTGTTAACTGAACTATAATAAAAGTGACAAGTTGGAGTCTAATTAACTCAAACATTTAATAAATGTGAACATGTCGCATATTAAAGTCCTCTCACCTCACTCATGTTTAAAATGTATTAAATTGTACTACCACATGTTCAAAGAAGTTTACTGTGCCAACATTTTCATCGTTTGGATCAAAGCAAATTTATCCCCGCTTCCCCTCCAAAATATATAACATGAAAGAGGAAAATTAACCTATTTATTTAATCTGCTCCTATGTTGCTCCTATATAAATGCTTGCCCCCAAAGTTCCATAGGTTGTCACAAGGTTGTCAACACATTTCTGTGACAGTATTTGCTTGCTGGTCTGATCAATAGGTATCTCTTAAGTACTGCATGTATGTAGAAATGGATTAAGTCAGCAAACAGGAAAAGCTAGCCTATGTCATGAACATAAGGAGTGTTGGCTTGGACTACCATCTCCTCCAGACCACCTTTTTAAATACATAAATGATTAGTAACATAAAGGAAACACAGCTAAGTATAAACATTTTAAGAGTATCATATGTAATGAAATATTTTAGCCTGTAAGCATCTGTTTGTGGCATGTAGTGCTGTAGATTCATATGCTCTGCATACTTCCGCCATCTAGTGTTCGTTCTGGATGTGTGCAAGTTGTTTTTCTTTGATGAAGTCTTTTGAGTCACAACGTAAAGTGACCCCTCCTCTTGGTGATAATGTGCATGGCATCGTCTCCACTGTTCGACTGTTTTCCCACTGGCAGGTGAGAATGGAGTGTGAATAAGAACCAGTAAAGAGATGTCCATGCAAAAGAACCCCTAAGAAGAAACTGCACCAGCCACAAGTGTCCGGAGAGGAAGGTGGGTGCATGTGAATCTACAGCACTACATGTCACGAACAGATGCTTACAGGGTCTACATCTCTATTAAACATCAAGATGGAGTAAGCAGTGCACAGATGTCTATCAAAACGGTCAGTACATCTCTGCGAAAGAAATAACACGATTCTGAATAAATTGTCTATTTGTCTGAAAAATAACTTCTTCCTCTTTAAAGGTGAATATTATCTCCAAACACAAAGGGCTGCGATGGGAGCTCGCTTTGCTCCTCCATATGCCTGCCTCCTGATGGGGGAAGTGGAAAAACATTGGTTATGGAATGAAAACATGGACGGTTTCTCCGATAACATTATTTTTGGGGGACTGTAGACAGATTATATTTTGCTAATTTTGCAAGGCTGAGAAACCCAGCTCTGACACGTTTTAAAAACCTTAACACCAAACAAAGGGGGGATTGAGGAGATTTATACCATCTCAAAAGACTCAACTGAGTTCCTAGACCCTACTCCGTATATTGAACAGAATCAACTACACACTAAGATCCATAGGAATCACACTGCCACAAATTCCATTCTCCATGTATCTAGCTGTCATCCACATAGCACAATAATGAACATCCCAGCTGGGGAACATAGATGCACAAGACTGAATTGCAGCAAAATTGAAGACTACAACTTGAAAGCAGTGGAAATCACTGAACGCCTGGTAGAGGGTATGATGTATCCGAATTAAACAAAACAAGGACACAATTTTCCAAAATTGATCGAAATGATATGCTTTATAAACCAAAAATGATGGAAGCACAAACACCAGTCTGCTTCATAACCAATTTTAGCAATGGACACATCATATTCAGAAACTCCTCCACAAACATTGATCTCTCCTTACCCACAATCCATCCATTGTAAAGAGGATTCACCCATTCCCACAGATGAGCTTTAAAAGAGCACAAAACTTAAGGGACAGATTATGCCCTTCTTTCCTCTATGAAAAGAAGGCAATCAAACACTTCCTACAAAAGACGACTGGCTTTTATACTTGCACCAGAAGCTCAAGTTGTAAATTATGTAAATCCAAAACAAAACAAGTCCTATTCAATTGTCATAGGATGTTAATATGGGATTTCATCAACTGTGACAGCACTAATGTGGTCTACCTCATTACATGCCCATGCAACCAGCACTACATAGAAAGTTTCATTAGATCTTTAAAACCTAGAATCCAGGAACATTATCGCAGCATCCGCAAGGATGATTTGAAACTGCTATTGGTTGAACACTTCCTCTCTAACCATCCTCACCAATGAACATTTACCTTTTGTGGACTTATAAAACTGCAACTAAGAAAACAAGACAGTGCCTTGATCATCAGCTTTGATACAGTACAACATGGCTTGAACAAAGATGAAGAATGGCACTACTGGCTTTGATATTTGATATAGACCATCTCATAGTTCTTCTGTAACATATAGACTCCCATCAAGACAATAAAACAAGGGCTCTGGTCAGTCATTGACCTTGCCCCCCCCCCCCCCCCAACCCCTGTTTCCCCTCTCCCCCCAAAAAGCACCTCCAGACCTTTGGGGAATTGGTTAAAATTTGGCTCTCATGCCAATAGCATGGGTAATACTTCTATTTTATTTTTCCACTACTGTTAATAACCAATGGGTAATCCCCTCTAGTGAGGTTTTCGTTACTTCTCTGTATAAGAAATAGATTTGCCGATGTTATATGTCATTTGTTTTACTTTTATATCATATGTAAAACTGACACATGTGATCACATTTTTTGCAACTGAATTCCAGCAGGTACCTACATAGATTCCTAATATCCTACAGTTATCATAAATATCCCAGCAGGAGCTACATCATTTCAATTTGTTTCTTAAATCTACTCCATTTTTAGTGGCCCACCTCTCACCTTTGACCAAGGGTAACTGTATCATCCAACAGGGTATGTCTCTTTTATAACACTCGCTGTTGTAGCAACATACCGTTACGGCTCCACAACTGACCCAATTTTCTTTCTAGTCTCAGGCTTGGAATATGGCTTTCCAGAGAGCTTTTGGTTTACCGCTTATTCTGTGTTAGCAGTTCAGTTTATTATACCTGCCTTTAGTAATTTCTCAACTCATTAACTACGCCTCATTAATAATCCCCTAGAAAGGAACACTTTGCATGGGCCGAGCATTTCACCTCCTCGTCTCTCCAGCTCTATGTTTGGAATGTTCCTGCCGACAATAGGCAGCGTTCCTTCACACTCTTTCTATTTTCACTGTGTAACTTTTTCCTTTAGGCCACCCATAGAAACTAAGGTAGGACTCCTGCCCCTCTACATTAGCCCCATATTCCCAACATGGTGACGGATGACAACGCCATCAGGATTTAGACACGGTGACATAGGATTCAGCCCGGGGCCCTGGTAAGTCAGAAGTGCTGTTTCCTTAACCTTCCTTTATCTGATAAATGGTGGGCCGAACCTTTAGTAATTTGCACTCCTATCGACCTCACCCCGGGGACAAGTATTCATTTTCGCTCCACGACTGGATCACCCTTGTGTACAGGCACCTGCACTCTGGCACCACCACTTGAAATGGTCTACTCTATCCCAGTCCGCTCACCCACGTTCACTTGCACTGTGCTCGACGTAACCCCGTGGACCACTTATCCCTCAGCTCTATGATTATATTACCCTTTCGTGGCTAACTGTTCACCTCGTTATACCTTGCAATTGTACCTGACTTGTCATTTGCTTCTCCCTCACTTAAACTACCTGTTGTGCTGATACATTCTCTTTCACAACTGATAACATACATTGTTTCTCTTAATGAGTATCTATTATTAATGCTCAGCCTCCTGTAAGACCTGTTGTGATTGGATGTAAATTATGTACTCTCTAGACCCTATTTGGAAGAAGAATTTGCTACAATTCACTTGAATTTATGAATATGACAGATTATACTAAAGTATCCATGTGTTACTGTTGTTGGTAAACTGTTTAGTATTAATTTATGCTACTTTTTCTTGTGGTGTAATTTACCTATCTATTCCTGCACTCTTACATTTCCTTCTAACTCACTTGGTTCTATCCTAATTAGGTATCTCAATCCAGTTACTACAGTTTGTGGTGTGCTCTGAGACTATATCCACATTGCATTTCTCGTTAAGCACACCAATAATTAGACCTACTGCATGCTGAATTGATCCTACTTTTGTCATCACAATGCATGTTTACATTACTATATGCCAGCACCATGTTCCTCTGTTTATCTGGACCCGTTGCCAGAGGGATTCCGTTTTTTTGATACCTGCTGGCAATGTGAACTTGTCTCACCTGGAATGAATTGATATGCACTAAAAACAGTGACATTTTGATTTCACTGGATGCCTTCTTCACTTGGGCTAATGGCTTCATTTTTTTTTCACAAAGGGATTTGATAACATTTTCAATAACAAATCAGTTTGTAGACGTCGACTTTTGTTTTGAGAAAGCCTATGTGAGGGGTGAAACACGTGTTGGCTGTCTCTCACATCTTGCAATAAAGGATGTTTTAGATGAACAATACCACTACGATCAGGTTTCTTTGATCTTGAACACCAAAATGGATTAACTTTTCTTCCATACGCATCGTCCAGGACTGATATTAACTCCTAATTTTGGGTGGCTTCACCTACATTTTCGCAGGATAAGTAACCATTTGAGGAACAAGTGGTACAAACCTCACTTGGTGATCCACAGTTTGTTTCAACGATGGGCCATGTGTGACAGCAGGGGTGTGTTGGACCTTTGGAGCATTTCTTTAAGATGCTTACAGGGTAAGTAACATTTCCATTTGAGGCATGTGTAGCTGTAAATAGACATGCTCTGCATAGATTGTAAAGCAGTGCCCTCCAGAAAGTGGTGGCTAACCTGTGAGTGTTGCAGTTGTTTGAAAAAGGGCACGTAGTACTGCCTGTCATACATTTGCTTGTTGGCGTGCTAATACAGCCACACAATAATGTTTAGTGAAAGTGTGTGGTGTAGACTATTTAGCTGCTTTACAAATTTCAGCTATTGGCATATTGCCCATGAAAGTCATAGAAGCTCCTACCTTATGGGTACTGTGTTGTAGGAGGTGTGGGCAAAGTTCTTATTTAATTATCCATCTCGAAATGCCCAATTTAGATACTGGTTTTCCATTGCTAGGGGGTGAAAACGCAACAAAGAATTGTTTGGTTTTACAGAACTCTTTAGCTCGCTCAGTATAATACATTAAAGCTCTTTTTACGTCTCGTATTTGAAGGGCAATTTCTGCAACTGAATCAGGCTTCAGAAAGGAAACAGGCAATTCAACTGACTAATTGAGGTGGAAAGCGAAACCACCTTCAGAAGGAACTTTGGGTTAGTTCGATTAACTACCTTATCTCTGTGTAGCTGAAAGAAAGGTACTTCCAAGGTTAATGCATGGCGCTCACTGACACACCTAAGTGAAGTAATGGGCACCTAAAACGCAACCTTCCAAGAGAGTGAAGGAAGCTGGCTCTTGATGTAGTATATCAAAATGAGATATACTGTGCAGAGTCCAGTGGTTCCCTTACTGAAGGAAAGAAGCTTGCTCTAGCAATCCCAAGATGCTCTCTTAGGGGGTAGTGTGGTCGATCAGCTTTAAGCTTATCAGAGAAGTGTGTTAGACATTTACCATAGGCACGCAATCAATAAATACGACCCATGACTCAATAAGGAGACCCACACCAATTTACAAAAATAGAAGGTATTTTTTATATATATATATATATATATATATATATATATATATGGAAAATGTCACTTGCCCAGTGTACATCTGTTCGTGGCATGAGACGCTGCAGATTCACATGCGGTGCACATCCCGCCATCTAGTGTTGGGCTCGGAGTGTTACAAGTTATTTTTCTTCGAAGAAGTCTTTTCGAGTCACGAGATCGAGGGACTCCTCCCCTTTCGGCTCCATTGCGCATGGGCGTCGACTCAATCTTAGATTGTTTTCCCCGCAGAGGGTGAGGTAGGAGTTGTGTATTATAGTAATAGTGCCCATGCAATGGAGTAAATATGTATGTGCATAATGTGGTTTAAAGTGATCTATTTACAAATTTACAAATGTTCAAGATCAACTTCTAAACGGCTACAGGCTCCCGGGGAGGCGGGTGGGCGTATGTGAATCTGCAGCGTCTCATGCCACGAACAGATGTACACTGGGTAAGTGACATTTTCCGTTCAATGGCATGTGTAGCTGCAGATACACATGCTGTGCATATACAAGTAAGCAGTTATCTCCCCAAAAGCGGTGGTTCAGCCTATAGGAGTTGACGTTGTTTGAAACCAAGTTCGTAGTACTGCTTGTCCTACTGTGGCTTGTTGTGCTGTTAACACATCCACGCAGTAGTGCTTGGTAAATGTATGAGGCGTAGACCATGTGGCTGCCTTACATATTTCAGTCATTGGAATGTTTCCTAGAAAGGCCATGGTAGCACCTTTCTTTCTAGTTGAGTGTGCCTTTGGCGTTATAGGCAGTTCTCTTTTTGCTTTGAGATAACAGGTTTGAATGCATTTAACTATCCATCTAGCAATGCCTTTTTTGGATATTGGGTTTCCTGTATGAGGTTTTTGGAAAGCAACGAACAATTGTTTTGTTTTCCGAATTTGTTTTGTTCTGTCAATGTAGTACATTAACGCTCTTTTGATGTCTAATGTATGTAGTGCTCTTTCAGCTACAGAATCTGGCTCTGGAAAGAACACTGGTAGCTCTACTGTTTGATTCAAGTGGAACAGTGATATGACTTTTGGTAAGAACTTAGGATTTGTTCGTAAAACTACCTTATGCTTGTGTATCTGAATAAAGGGTTCTTGTATGGTAAATGCTTGTATTTCATTTACTCTCTTAGAGATGTGATGGCAATTAGAAAAGCTACTTTCCATGTTAAGTATTGTATCTCACATGAGTGAGATGGGTTCAAACGGTGGACCCATGAGCCGTGTTAAGACAATGTTAAGGTTCCACGAAGGAACTGGCGGCATCCTTGGTGGGATAATTCTCTTTAGGCCTTCCATAAAAGCCTTTATGACTAGGATAATAAATAGTGATATTGAGTGTGTAATTTGCAGATAAGCTGAAATTGTGGTGAGATGTATTTTAATGGATGAAAAAGATAGCTTTGACTTTTGTAAGTGCAGTAGGTAGCTGCCGATGTCTTTAGCAGATGCGTGTAAGGGTTGTATTTGTTTATTATGACAGTAATAAACAAATCTTTTCCACTTATTTGCATAGCAATGTCTTGTGGTTGGCTTCCTAGCTTGTTTTATGACCTCCATACATTCCTGTGTGAGGTCCAAATGTCCGAATTCTAAGATTTCAGGAGCCAAATTGCTAGATTCAGCGATGCTGGATTTGGGTGTCTGATCTGTTGTTTGTGTTGAGTTAACAGATCTGGTGTGGTGTTCCCCATTTTTGGAAGTATGTGTTTAGTATTTGGGGGTGAATCTCCCATTCGTGGATCTGTTGGTGATCCCGAGAGAGATTGTCTGCTAACTGATTCTGAATCCCTGGAATAAACTGTGCTATTAGGCGTATGTGGTTGTGAATCGCCCAATGCCATATTCTCTGTGCCAGGAGACACAACTGTGTCGAGTGTGTTCCTCCCTGTTTGTTCAGATAATACATTGTTGTCATGTTGTCTGTCTTGACAAGAATGTGTTTGTGGCTTATTATGGGTTGAAAAGCTTTCAGCGCTAGAAATACTGCCAGTAGTTCTAAGTGATTTATGTGCAACTGTCTTTGCCGAGTGTCCCATTTTCCTTGGATGCTGTGTTGGTTGAGGTGTGCTCCCCACCCTATCATGGAGGCATCTGTTGTTATTACGTATTGAGGCACTGGGTCTTGGAAAGGCCGCCCTTGGTTTAAATTTATATTGTTCCACCATTGAAGCAAGGTGTATGTTTGGCGGTCTATCAACACTAGATCTATAAGATGACCCTGTGCCTGTGACCATTGTGATGCTAGGCACTGTTGTAAGGGTCGCATGTGCAATCTTGCGTTTGGGACAATGGCTATGCATGAGGACATCATGCCTAGTAGTTTCATCACTATCTTGACTTGTATCTTTTGTTTTTGGATACATGGCCTGTATTACATTGTGAAATGCCTGTACTCTTTGTGGACTTGGAGTGGCAATCCCTTTTGTTGTGTTGATTGTCGCCCCTAAGTATTGCTGTGTTTGACACGGCTGAAGGTGTGACTTTGTGTAGTTGAGTGAGAAACCTAGTTTGTGGAGTGTTTCTATGACGTAATTTGTGTGTTGTGAACACCGTTTTTGCGTGTTGGTTTTGATTAACCAATTGTCTAGGTACGGGAACACATGTATTTGCTGCCTTCTGATATGAGCAGCTACTACTGCCAGGCATTTTGTAAAAACTCTTGGTGCAGTTGTTATCCCGAATGGCAACACTTTGAATTGGTAATGTACCCTTTGGAATACAAACCTTAAGTACTTTCTGTGTGAAGGATGTATCGGTATATGGAAGTATGCATCCTTTAGGTCTAGTGTTGTCATATAGTCTTTTTGTTTGAGCAATGGGATTACGTCCTGTAATGTTACCATGTGAAAGTGATCTGATTTGATGTAGATATTTAGTGTTCTGAGATCTAAAATAGGTCTTAGAGTTTTGTCTTTTTTGGGTATGAGAAAGTACAGCGAGTAAACTCCTGTTCCTCTCTGATGAATAGGTACTATTTCTATTGCATCTTTTTGTAACAACGCTTGGACCTCCAGTTGTAGAAGATCTATGTGTTGTTTTGACATATTGTGTGTTTTCGGTGGGACATTTGGAGGGAATTTGAGAAATTCTATGCAATAACCATGCTGGATAATTGCCAGGACCCAAGTATCTGTTGTTATTTCCTCACATTGTTTGTAGTACTTGGTTAACCTCCCCCCCACAGGCGTTATGTGTTGGTGATTTGTGACGTCTAAGTCACTGCTTGTTTTGTGGAGTTTTGGGACTTTGGAACTTTCCTCTACTTTTTTGGAATTGTCCCTCTCTATATTGTCCCCGAAAACTTCCCCTCTGATATTGGCTCTGATAAGTGGGCCTTGTTTGTGAGGTTGTGGGTTCCGTGCTTTGTCCTCGAAACCCCCCTCGAAACTGTGTTTTGCGAAATGTGCCTCTGCTCTGTGGGGAGTAGAGTGCGCCCATGGCTTTGGCCGTATCAGTGTCCTTTTTCAGTTTTTCGATGGCAGTGTCCACCTCCGGCCCAAACAACTGATGTCCGTTAAATGGCATATTCAGCACGGCTTGTTGTGTTTCCGGCTTGAATCCTGATGTAAGCAGCCATGCATGCCTCCTTATTGTCACTGCTGTGTTTACAGTTCTAGCAGCTGTGTCTGCCGCATCCATTGCTGACCGTATCTGATTGTTTGAGATACTTTGTCCTTCTTCCACCACTTGCTGTGCTCTCTTTTGGAACTCCTTGGGGAAATGTTCTATAAAGTGTTGCATTTTGGCCCAATGAGCCCTATCGTATCTGGCCAACAAAGCTTGTGAGTTGGCAATACGCCACTGGTTTGCTGCCTGTGCCGCCACCCTTTTCCCTGCTGCGTCCAACTTACGACTCTCTTTGTCTGGAGGTGGTGCATCTCCTGAAGTGTGTGAGTTTGCCCTCTTGCGAGCTGCCCCTACTACCACTGAGTCCGGTGTTAACTGTTGTGTGATGTACACGGGGTCTGTTGGTGGCGGTTTATATTTTTTCTCCACTCTTGGAGTAATGGCCCTTCCTTTTACAGGCTCCTCAAACACTTGTTTGGAGTGTTTTAGCATTCAAGGTAGCATGGGGAGACTCTGGTACTGGCTGTGTGTGGACAACAGTGTATTAAATAGAAAGTCGTCTTCAATTGGCTCTGCATGCAGGCTGACATTATGAAACGCCGCTGCCCTTGACACCACCTGTGCGTAGGCTGTACTATCTTCTGGTGGTGACGGTCTAGCAGAATAACAGTCAGGGCTGTTATCTGACACTGGCGCATCATAAAGATCCCACGCGTCTGGATAATCCTGACTCATCCCTGTATGAGTTGGGGATTGCATTGGTGGAGTGGCTACCGGTGATGGTTGCAGAGAGCGTTGTGGAGATGGTGGCGGAGTTACTTGTTTAGCCACCTTTGCTTGTGGCTGCTTGTCCTTGTCTTGGAAGGCAAGTTTGCGTTTCATTCTAATCGGAGGGAGAGTGCTGATCTTCCCTGTTTCTTTTTGGAAGTGGAGCCTTCTTTGGGTGTAGTCTGGCTCCATTGTCTCCAGTTCCTGTCCAAATCTATGTGTTTGCATTTGTGAGGACAGGCCATGTTCCTCTGTGTAGGAACTTGATTTCAGTTCCGAGGCCGGATGTTTCGGTATCGAAACCTTTTCGGCTGCCTTTTTCGGTTCCGACAACACTTTCCTCTTCGGCGGACAGATTTCTCGGTGCCGACTTGGTTCGGTGCCGCTCTCTCGATGCCGAGATTGCTCTGACCCAGTGTCTCGGGGTCGAGTCTCCTCTGACCCGGTGTCTCGGGGTCGAGTGTGCTCTGTGCCGGTATCTTGACCGGAGTCGGATGACTTAGACACATGCATGCCCTTTTTCGGTGCCGATGCCCGGTCACCTATTTTTCGGGTTAAGCCATGGCCTGTTGGGGTTTACTGGTCTTTACGTGAGTCTTGTGTATCGACGTCTTACTCACGGTTTTCGGCGTCTGTTCAGGATCGACCTCTTCAGAGTCCGAATCCTCGATGGAGAAGGCTTCCTCTTCTTCCTCCATGTGTTTCTGTCCTGTCGCCATCGACGCCATCTGTAATCTTCTTGCTCTTCGGTCCCTTAAAGTCTTTCTGGACCGAAATGCTTGACAGGCCTCACAGGTATC
Source organism: Pleurodeles waltl (assembly GCF_031143425.1). NCBI lineage: Eukaryota > Metazoa > Chordata > Amphibia > Caudata > Salamandridae > Pleurodeles > Pleurodeles waltl. The sequence continues at coordinate 1,638,030,257 of NC_090440.1, read as the reverse complement.
TTCTTTGTGCTCTGGCGACAAACACAAATTACAGACCAAATGCTGATCTGTATAAGGATACTTGTTGTGACATTCGGGGCAGAAGCGGAATGGGGTCCGTTCCATTAGCCTTGAGACGCACGCGGTTGGGCCGACCAGGCCCCGCCAGGAGATCGAAAACCCCGAAGGGTCGTCTGAGCTCTTCCGAATTCGGTGTCGATCTGCTGTAACTAACCCGATACTGAACGCAAACAATACAGTCGAATTTTCCGAGTTTTTCACTAACTTTCCGAACCGAATCGCAGAGCGAAAAGGAACACGTCCGAACCCGATGGCGGAAAGAAAACAATCTAAGATGGAGTCGACGCCCATGCGCAATGGAGCCGAAAGGGGAGGAGTCCCTCGATCTCGTGACTCGAAAAGACTTCTTCGAAGAAAAACAACTTGTAACACTCCGAGCCCAACACTAGATGGCGGGATGTGCACAGCATGTGTATCTACACATGCCATCGAACATATGGAAAATGTCACTTACCCAGTGTACATCTGTTCGTGGCATGAGTCGCTGCAGATTCACATGCTGTGCACAGTCCGCCGTCTGGTGTTGGGCTCGGAGTGTTACAAGTTGTTTTTCTTCGAAGAAGTCTTTTCGAGTCACGAGACCGAGGGACTCCTCCCCTTTCGGTTCCATTGCGCATGGGCGTCGACTCCATCTTAGATTGTTTTCCCCGCAGAGGGTGAGGTAGGAGTTGTGTATATTAGTAATAGTGCGTCCATGCAATGGAATGAATACTTATGTACATAATAAAGGTTTAGAGTAATATATTTACAAATGTACAATTGTTTAAGATCTACTTCTAAACGGCTGCAGGCTCCCGGGGAGGCGGGTGGGCGCATGTGAATCTGCAGCGACTCATGCCACGAACAGATGTACACTGGGTAAGTCACATTTTCCGTTCGATGGCATGTGTAGCTGCAGATACACATGCTGTGCATAGACTAGTAAGCAGTTGTAAAGAAATGGCTCCCTGTTGCAGTTACCCCCCACTTTTTGCCTGATACTGATGCTGACTTGACTGAGAAGTGTGCTGGGACCCTGCTAACCAGGCCCCAGCACCAGTGTTCCTTCACCTAAAATGTACCATTGTATCCACAATTGGCACACCCTGGCATTCAGATAAGTCCCTTGTAACTGGTACTTCTAGTACCAAGGGCCCTGATGCCAAGGAAGGTCTCTAAGGGCTGCAGCATGTCTTATGCCACCCTAGAGACCCCTCACTCAGCACAGACACACTGCTTACAAGCCTGTGTGTGCTAGTGAGAACAAAATGAGTAAGTCGACATGGCACTCCCCTCAGGGTGCCATGCCAGCCTCTCACTGCCTATGCAGTATAGGTAAGACACCCCTCTAGCAGGCCTTACAGCCCTAAGGCAGGGTGCACTATACCATAGGTGAGGGTACCAGTGCATGAGCACTGTGCCCCTACAGTGTCTAAACAAAACCTTAGACATTGTAAGTGCAGGGTAGCCATAAGAGTATATGGTCTGGGAGTCTGTCAAACACGAACTCCACAGCACCATAATGGCTACACTGAAAACTGGGAAGTTTGGTATCAAACTTCTCAGCACAATAAATGCACACTGATGCCAGTGTACATTTTATTGTAAAATACACCACAGAGGGCACCTTAGAGGTGCCCCCTGAAACTTAACCAACTATCTGTGTAGGCTGACTGGTTCCAGCAGCCTGCCACACTAGAGACATGTTGCTGGCCCCATGGGGAGAGTGCCTTTGTCACTCTGAGGCCAGTAACAAAGCCTGCACTGGGTGGAGATGCTAACACCTCCCCCAGGCAGGAGCTGTAACACCTGGCGGTGAGCCTCAAAGGCTCACCCCTTTGTCACAGCCCAGCAGGGCACTCCAGCTTAGTGGAGTTGCCCGCCCCCTCCGGCCACGGCCCCCACTTTTGGCGGCAAGGTTGGAGGGAACAAAGAAAGCAACAAGGAGGAGTCACTGGCCAGTCAGGACAGCCCCTAAGGTGTCCTGAGCTGAGGTGACTCTAACTTTTAGAAATCCTCCATCTTGCAGATGGAGGATTCCCCCAATAGGGTTAGGATTGTGACCCCCTCCCCTTGGGAGGAGGCACAAAGAGGGTGTACCCACCCTCAGGGCTAGTAGCCATTGGCTACTAACCCCCCAGACCTAAACACGCCCTTAAATTTAGTATTTAAGGGCTACCCTGAACCCTAGAAAATTAGATTCCTGCAACTACAAGAAGAAGGACTGCCTAGCTGAAAACCCCTGCAGCGGAAGACCAGAAGACGACAACTGCCTTGGCTCCAGAAACTCACCGGCCTGTCTCCTGCCTTCCAAAGATCCTGCTCCAGCGACGCCTTCCAAAGGGACCAGCGACCTCGACATCCTCTGAGGACTGCCCCTGCTTCGAAAAGACAAGAAACTCCCGAGGACAGCGGACCTGCTCCAAGAAAAGCTGCAACTTTGTTTCCAGCAGCTCCAAAGAACCCTGCAAGCTCCCCGCAAGAAGCGTGAGACTTGCAACACTGCACCCGGCGACCCCGACTCGGCTGGTGGCGATCCAACACCTCAGGAGGGACCCCAGGACTACTCTGATACTGTGAGTACCAAAACCTGTCCCCCCTGAGCCCCCACAGCGCCGCCTGCAGAGGGAATCCCGAGGCTTCCCCTGACCGCGACTCTTTGAATCTAAAGTCCCGACGCCTGAGAGAGACCCTGCACCCGCAGCCCCCAGGACCTGAAGGACCGGACTTTCACTGGAGAAGTGACCCCCAGGAGTCCCTCTCCCTTGCCCAAGTGGAGGTTTCCCCGAGGAACCCCCCCCTTGCCTGCCTGCAGCGCTGAAGAGATCCCGAGATCTCTCATAGACTAACATTGCGAACCCGACGCTTGTTTCTACACTGCACCCGGCCGCCCCCGCGCCGCTGAGGGTGAAATTTCTGTGTGGACTTGTGTCCCCCCCGGTGCCCTACAAAACCCCCCTGGTCTGCCCTCCGAAGACGCGGGTACTTACCTGCAAGCAGACCGGAACCGGGGCACCCCCTTCTCTCCATTCTAGCCTATGTGTTTTGGGCACCACTTTGAACTCTGCACCTGACCGGCCCTGAGCTGCTGGTGTGGTGACTTTGGGGTTGCTCTGAACCCCCAACGGTGGGCTACCTTGGACCAAGAACTGAACCCTGTAAGTGTCTTACTTACCTGGTAAAACTAACCAAAACTTACCTCCCCTAGGAACTGTGAAAATTGCACTAAGTGTCCACTTTTAAAACAGCTATTTGTCAATAACTTGAAAAGTATACATGCAATTTTTATGATTTAAAGTTCCTAAAGTACTTACCTGCAATACCTTTCAAATGAGATATTACATGTAGAATTTGAACCTGTGGTTCTTAAAATAAACTAAGAAAAGATATTTTTCTATATAAAAACCTATTGGCTGGATTTGTCTCTGAGTGTGTGTACCTCATTTATTGTCTATGTGTATGTACAACAAATGCTTAACACTACTCCTTGGATAAGCCTACTGCTCGACCACACTACCACAAAATAGAGCATTAGTATTATCTATTTTTACCACTATTTTACCTCTAAGGGGAACCCTTGGACTCTGTGCATGCTATTCCTTACTTTGAAATAGCACATACAGAGCCAACTTCCTACATTGGTGGATCAGCGGTGGGGTACAAGACTTTGCATTTGCTGGACTACTCAGCCAATACCTGATCACACGACAAATTCCAAAATTGTCATTAGAAATTCCTTTTTGCAATTTGAAAAGTTTTCTAAATTCTTAAAAGACCTGCTAGGGCCTTGTGTTAGATCCTGTTTAGCATTTCTTTTAGAGTTTAAAAGTTTGTAAAAGTTTGAATTAGATTCTAGAACCAGTTTTGGATTCTTAAAAAGTATTCCAACTTTTAGAAGCAAAATGTCTAGCACAGATGTGACTGTGGTGGAACTCGACACCACACCTTACCTCCATCTTAAGATGAGGGAGCTAAGGTCACTCTGTAAAATAAAGAAAATAACAATGGGCCCCAAACCTACCAAAATACAGCTCCAGGAGCTTTTGGCAGAGTTTGAAAAGGCCAACCCCTCTGAGGGTGGCAACTCAGAGGAAGAGGATAGTGACTTGGAGGACAATTCCCCCCTACCAGTCCTATCTAGGGAGAACAGGGTCCCTCAAACCCTGACTCCAAAAATAATAGTCAGAGATGCTGGTTCCCTCACAGGAGAGACCAACACCTCTGAAATCACTGAGGATAACCCCAGTGAAGAGGACATCCAGTTAGCCAGGATGGCCAAAAGATTGGCTTTGGAAAAGCAGCTCCTAGCCATAGAAAGGGAAAGAAAAGAGATGGGCCTAGGTCCCATCAATGGTGGCAGCAACTTAAATAGGGTCAGAGATTCTCCTGACATCCTAAAAATCCCCAAAGGGATTGTAACAAAATATGAAGATGGTGATGACATCACCAAATGGTTCACAGCTTTTGAGAGGGCTTGTGTAACCAGAAAAGTGAACAGATCTCACTGGGGTGCTCTCCTTTGGGAAATGTTCACTGGAAAGTGTAGGGATAGACTCCTCACACTCTCTGGAAAAGATGCAGAATCTTATGACCTCATGAAGGGTACCCTGATTGAGGGCTTTGGATTCTCCACTGAGGAGTATAGAATTAGGTTCAGGGGGGCTCAAAAATCCTCGAGCCAGACCTGGGTTGATTTTGTAGACTACTCAGTAAAAACACTAGATGGTTGGTTAACTGGAAATGAAGTGTGTGACTATGTTGGGCTTTATAATTTGTTTATGAAAGAACACATTTTAAGTAACTGCTTCAATGAAAAGTTGCATCAGTATCTGGTAGACCTAGGTCCAATTTCTCCCCAAGAATTGGGAAAGAAGGCAGACCACTGGGTCAAGACTAGGGTAACCAAAACTTCCACTGGGGGTGACCAAAAGAAAGGGGTTACAAAAACTCCCCAGGAGAAAGTGGGTGACACTAGAAACAAAGAAAAAGAGTCCTCTGTAGGCCCCCAAAAACCAGAACAGGTGGGTGGGCCCCAAGACACAACCCAAAACAAAGGTGGGTACCAGGGTAAGAACTGGGATGCCACTAAGGCATGGTGCCACAACTGTAAACAGTCTGGGCACCACACCAAGGACACTTCTTGTCCCAAAAACAAACCCCAGAACAAAATTCCAGGGGTAACCAGTGTAGCCATGGGAGATGACTCCTCAGATGAGGAGGTCTTCATAGCCTTCAACTGGAAACAGGGCCCAACAGGTGAGTTGGAGATTCCAGAGGGAAGTAGACACTTCCACCACCTACTGGTGAATGGAATCCCAACCACTGCCCTGAGAGACACTTGTGCCAGTCACACTATTGTGCATGACAGGCTGGTGCTCTCAAACCAGTACATCCCAGGTGAGACTGCCAGGGTAAGAGTTAGCCTAGACAGGGTCACTAAGAGGCCTGTGGCTTTAGTACCCATAGAAGTGGGTGGCACTCTTAGCTGGAGAAGGGTAGTAGTCAGTACAGACCTCCCCCTTGATTGTCTCCTTGGAAATGACTACCCAGAGGTTAGTCAGAGCCCAAGAGAGGAACTGGTCCAGTGCCAGTCCTCTCCCAAGGATTCTGGAAGTCCTGCCTCTGCAGTAAATGCAAGCAGGCCCCAGAAGAAGAAGAAAAGAAAACAGAGTAGGAAGGGTGGACAACCTTTAGCCAAGGTTACAGCAAGCCAAGGAGATTCTGCTCCAGTAGGGGAGAACTCCAAAAATGGCCCTGATAAAGTCCAACCTGACCCACAAGAAGTCCTGGCTAGTCAGGCAACTGTTAAACCTGAGTGGGTGGCTCCTCAGCTAACAGAAGAAAGAGTGGAAGAAGGGTGTTTACTACAAGATGTGGTAACCCCCCACTCTAATACAGCAGACAGGCAACCTGAACCCAAAGAGGCCTGTAACTTAGCCCCTTCCCTTTTAGGTGAAGAGCTAAAGGTGTGGTTCTGGGCACTGACAGCTGTCAGTGGCCTCTGCTGGGTGTTAGCCTTTATGGCTGCACTATCCTTAGCCTGGTGGTCTGACCCCATGCCAAATAGCAAGTTAGGCCCCCTGACCCTATTGGTCATGGTGGGGTTACTCCAGCTCTGGGTAACCTCTCTGGGTAAGCTAGGGGTAACCCTGGCCAAGATAAGGTTAGCAGAGGTGGATACCTCTAAGACCAAAATAGAAAGAATGGGTGGAGACATTGAAGAGGCAGACAAGAGGCAATTCAGACTAGGTCCTATCACTGTGGAAGTAGGTCAGTTCCCCAAAGGGAATGACCTGAACAGAAGGATGTAAGGCAGAGTAGGCCCTGCAACTAACCAGCCTATTTCTCCTACTCTTCCTCGCCTGACAGACTAGGAAGACTCTCCCAGCTTGGGCTGAGTCTCCTGGCCTGTGGGCTGGGGGGGGCTTGTGTAAAGAAATGGCTCCCTGTTGCAGTTACCCCCCACTTTTTGCCTGATACTGATGCTGACTTGACTGAGAAGTGTGCTGGGACCCTGCTAACCAGGCCCCAGCACCAGTGTTCCTTCACCTAAAATGTACCATTGTATCCACAATTGGCACACCCTGGCATTCAGATAAGTCCCTTGTAACTGGTACTTCTAGTACCAAGGGCCCTGATGCCAAGGAAGGTCTCTAAGGGCTGCAGCATGTCTTATGCCACCCTAGAGACCCCTCACTCAGCACAGACACACTGCTTACAAGCCTGTGTGTGCTAGTGAGAACAAAATGAGTAAGTCGACATGGCACTCCCCTCAGGGTGCCATGCCAGCCTCTCACTGCCTATGCAGTATAGGTAAGACACCCCTCTAGCAGGCCTTACAGCCCTAAGGCAGGGTGCACTATACCATAGGTGAGGGTACCAGTGCATGAGCACTGTGCCCCTACAGTGTCTAAACAAAACCTTAGACATTGTAAGTGCAGGGTAGCCATAAGAGTATATGGTCTGGGAGTCTGTCAAACACGAACTCCACAGCACCATAATGGCTACACTGAAAACTGGGAAGTTTGGTATCAAACTTCTCAGCACAATAAATGCACACTGATGCCAGTGTACATTTTATTGTAAAATACACCACAGAGGGCACCTTAGAGGTGCCCCCTGAAACTTAACCAACTATCTGTGTAGGCTGACTGGTTCCAGCAGCCTGCCACACTAGAGACATGTTGCTGGCCCCATGGGGAGAGTGCCTTTGTCACTCTGAGGCCAGTAACAAAGCCTGCACTGGGTGGAGATGCTAACACCTCCCCCAGGCAGGAGCTGTAACACCTGGCGGTGAGCCTCAAAGGCTCACCCCTTTGTCACAGCCCAGCAGGGCACTCCAGCTTAGTGGAGTTGCCCGCCCCCTCCGGCCACGGCCCCCACTTTTGGCGGCAAGGTTGGAGGGAACAAAGAAAGCAACAAGGAGGAGTCACTGGCCAGTCAGGACAGCCCCTAAGGTGTCCTGAGCTGAGGTGACTCTAACTTTTAGAAATCCTCCATCTTGCAGATGGAGGATTCCCCCAATAGGGTTAGGATTGTGACCCCCTCCCCTTGGGAGGAGGCACAAAGAGGGTGTACCCACCCTCAGGGCTAGTAGCCATTGGCTACTAACCCCCCAGACCTAAACACGCCCTTAAATTTAGTATTTAAGGGCTACCCTGAACCCTAGAAAATTAGATTCCTGCAACTACAAGAAGAAGGACTGCCTAGCTGAAAACCCCTGCAGCGGAAGACCAGAAGACGACAACTGCCTTGGCTCCAGAAACTCACCGGCCTGTCTCCTGCCTTCCAAAGATCCTGCTCCAGCGACGCCTTCCAAAGGGACCAGCGACCTCGACATCCTCTGAGGACTGCCCCTGCTTCGAAAAGACAAGAAACTCCCGAGGACAGCGGACCTGCTCCAAGAAAAGCTGCAACTTTGTTTCCAGCAGCTCCAAAGAACCCTGCAAGCTCCCCGCAAGAAGCGTGAGACTTGCAACACTGCACCCGGCGACCCCGACTCGGCTGGTGGCGATCCAACACCTCAGGAGGGACCCCAGGACTACTCTGATACTGTGAGTACCAAAACCTGTCCCCCCTGAGCCCCCACAGCGCCGCCTGCAGAGGGAATCCCGAGGCTTCCCCTGACCGCGACTCTTTGAATCTAAAGTCCCGACGCCTGAGAGAGACCCTGCACCCGCAGCCCCCAGGACCTGAAGGACCGGACTTTCACTGGAGAAGTGACCCCCAGGAGTCCCTCTCCCTTGCCCAAGTGGAGGTTTCCCCGAGGAACCCCCCCCTTGCCTGCCTGCAGCGCTGAAGAGATCCCGAGATCTCTCATAGACTAACATTGCGAACCCGACGCTTGTTTCTACACTGCACCCGGCCGCCCCCGCGCCGCTGAGGGTGAAATTTCTGTGTGGACTTGTGTCCCCCCCGGTGCCCTACAAAACCCCCCTGGTCTGCCCTCCGAAGACGCGGGTACTTACCTGCAAGCAGACCGGAACCGGGGCACCCCCTTCTCTCCATTCTAGCCTATGTGTTTTGGGCACCACTTTGAACTCTGCACCTGACCGGCCCTGAGCTGCTGGTGTGGTGACTTTGGGGTTGCTCTGAACCCCCAACGGTGGGCTACCTTGGACCAAGAACTGAACCCTGTAAGTGTCTTACTTACCTGGTAAAACTAACCAAAACTTACCTCCCCTAGGAACTGTGAAAATTGCACTAAGTGTCCACTTTTAAAACAGCTATTTGTCAATAACTTGAAAAGTATACATGCAATTTTTATGATTTAAAGTTCCTAAAGTACTTACCTGCAATACCTTTCAAATGAGATATTACATGTAGAATTTGAACCTGTGGTTCTTAAAATAAACTAAGAAAAGATATTTTTCTATATAAAAACCTATTGGCTGGATTTGTCTCTGAGTGTGTGTACCTCATTTATTGTCTATGTGTATGTACAACAAATGCTTAACACTACTCCTTGGATAAGCCTACTGCTCGACCACACTACCACAAAATAGAGCATTAGTATTATCTATTTTTACCACTATTTTACCTCTAAGGGGAACCCTTGGACTCTGTGCATGCTATTCCTTACTTTGAAATAGCACATACAGAGCCAACTTCCTACAGCAGTTATCTCCCCAAAAGCGGTGGTTCAGCCTGTAGGAGTTGAAGTAGTTTGAAACAATGTTCTTAGTACAGCCTGACCTACTGTGGCTTGTTGTGCAGTGAACACATCTACACAGTAGTGCTTTGTAAATGTATGAGGCGTAGACCAGGTTGCTGCCTTACATATTTCGTTCATTGGAATATTCCCTAGAAAGGCCATGGTAGCCCCTTTCTTTCTGGTTGAGTTTGCCTTTGGTGTAATAGGCAGCTCTCTTTTTGCTTTAAGATAGCAGGTTTGAATACACTTAACTATCTACATAGCAATGCCTTGTTTTGAAATTGGATTTCCTGTATGAGGTTTTTGAAAGGCAATAAATAGTTGTTTTGTCTTCCTAATTTGTTTTGTTCTGTCAATGTAGTACATTAGTGCTCTCTTGATGTCTAATGTATGTAGTGCTCTTTCAGCTACCGAATCTGGCTGTGGGAAGAACACTGGTAATTCTACTGTTTGATTCAAGTGGAAGGGTGAGATAACCTTTGGTAAGAATTTTGGATTTGTTCTTAGAACTACCTTAATCTTGTGTATTTGAATAAATGGTTCTTGTATGGTAAATGCCTGAATCTCACTCACCCTTCTTAGAGATGTGATGGCAATGAGAAATGCAACTTTCCACGTTAAGTATTGCATTTCACAAGAATGCATGGGTTCGAAAGGGGGACCCATGAGCCTCGTTAAGACAATGTTGAGGTTCCATGAAGGAACAGGTGGTGTCCTTGGTGGTATAATTCTCTTTAGGCCTTCCATAAACGCTTTAATGACAGGTATTCTAAATAGGGAAGTTGAATGAGTAGTCTGCAGGTAAGCAGATATTGCGGTGAGATGTATCTTTATGGAAGAGAAAGCTAGATTTGATTTTTGCAAGTGTAGCAAATATCCTACTACATCTTTTGGAGATGCGTGTAATGGTTGAATTTGATTGTTATGGCAGTAACGAACAAATCTTTTCCATTTATTTGCATAGCAGTGTCTAGTGGAAGGTCTTCTTGCTTGTTTTATGACCTCCATACATTCCTGTGCGAGGTCTAAGTGTCCGAATTCTAGGATTTCAGGAGCCAAATTGCTAGATTCAGCGATGCTGGGTTTGGATGCCTGATCTGTTGTTTGTGTTGTGTTAACAGATCTGGTCTGTTGGGTAGCTTGACATGAGGTACTACTGACAGGTCTAGTAGTGTTGTGTACCAAGGTTGTCTTGCCCATGTTGGTGCTATTAGTACGAGTTTGAGTTTGTTTTGACTCAATCTGTTTACTAGATATGGAAGGAGAGGGAGAGGGGGAAAAGCGTACGCAAATATCCCTGACCAGTTCATCCATAGAGCATTGCCTTGGGATCGCTGGTGTGGGTACCTGGATGCGAAGTTTTGGCATTTTGAGTTTTCTTCTGTTGCAAATAGGTCTATTTGGGGTGTTCCCCAAATTTGAAAGTAAGTGTTCAGTATTTGGGGGTGAATTTCCCATTCGTGGATTTGTTGGTGATCTCGAGAGAGATTGTCTGCTAGCTGGTTTTGGATCCCTGGAATAAATTGTGCTATTAGGCGAATGTGGTTGTGAATCGCCCAATGCCATATTTTTTGTGTTAGGAGACACAACTGTGTTGAGTGTGTCCCCCCCTGTTTGTTTAAATAATACATTGTTGTCTGTTTTGACAAGAATGTATTTGTGGGTTATCATGGGCTGAAATGCTTTTAGCGCTAGAAATACTGCTAACAGTTCTAGGTGATTTATGTGAAACTGCCTTTGATGTATGTCCCATTGTCCTTGGATGCTGTGTTGATTGAGGTGTGCTCCCCACCCTGTCATGGAAGCATCGGTTGTTATGACGTATTGTGGCACTGGGTCTTGGAAAGGCCGCCCTTTGTTTAAATTTGTACTGTTCCACCATAGAAGCGAGATGTATGTTTGGCGGTCTATCAACACCAGATCTAGAAGTTGACCCTGTGCATGTGACCATTGTGATGCTAGGCACTGTTGTAAGGGCCGCATGTGTAACCGTGCGTTTGGGACAATGGCTATGCATGAAGACATCATGCCTAGGAGTTTTAATACCATTTTTGCTTGTATCTTTTGTGTTGGATACATGGCCTGTATTACCTTGTGAAATGTTTGAACCCTTTGTGGCCTTGGAGTGGCTGTCCCTTCTGTTGTGTTGATTGTCGCTCCTAAGTATTGCTGTGTTTGGCACGGCAAAAGGTGTGACTTTGCATAGTTGATGGAGAAACCTAGCTTGTGAAGGGTCTGTATGACATACTTTGAGTGATCTGAACACTTTGTTAGCGTGTTGGTTTTGATTAACCAGTCGTCTAAGTAAGGGAACACGTGTATTTGCTGCCTTCTGATATGTGCAGCTACTACTGCTAGGCATTTTGTAAAGACTCTTGGCGCGGTTGTTATTCCGAATGGCAACACTTTGAATTGGTAATGTATTCCTTTGAATACGAACCTTAGGTATTTCCTGTGTGAAGGATGTATCGGTATATGGAAATACGCATCTTTTAGGTCTAATGTTGTCATGTAGTCTTGCTGTTTGAGCAGTGGGATTACGTCTTGTAATGTGACCATGTGAAAGTGGTCTGATTTGATGTAGGTATTTAGTGTTCTGAGATCTAGTATTGGTCCCAGAGTTTTGTCCTTTTTTGGTATTAGAAAGTACAGTGAGTAAACTCCTGTGTTTTTCTGTGGACTTGGTACTAATTCTATTGCGTCCTTTTGCAGTAATGCTTGAACTTCTAGTCCTAGAAGATCTATATGCTGTTTTGACATATTGTGTGTTTTCGGTGGGACGTTTGGAGGGAATTGGAGAAATTCTATGCAATAACCATGCTGGATAATTGCTAAGACCCAAGTGTCTGTTGTTATTTCCTCCCAAGATTTGTAGAACTGGCTTAGTCTTCCCCCCACTGGTGTTGTGTGAAGGGGTTGTGTGACTTGTGAGTCACTGTTTATTTTGAGGGGTTTTGGGACCTTGAAATTTTCCCCGATTTCTTGGGAATTGGCCTCCTCTGTATTGTCCCCGAAAACCTCCCCTTTGATATTGTCCCTGGTAGGTAGGTGGTCTTGTTTGTGAGGTGTTGGTTTCTGTGGGTTGACCTCGAAACCCTCCCCTAATAGGTGTTTTCCGAAATGTGCCTCTGCTCTGCGGGGAGTACAGTGCGCCCATGGCTTTGGCTGTATCGGTGTCCTTTTTTAGTTTTTCAATGGCAGTGTCCACCTCTGGCCCAAACAATTGCTGTTCATTATGCATATTAGGCATATTGAGCACAGCCTGTTGTATTTCAGGTTTGAACCCAGATGTGTGCAGCCATGCGTGTCTCCTTATTGTGACTGCAGTGTTTATTGTCCGTGCAGCTGTATCCGCTGCATCCATGGAAGACCGTATCTGATTGTTCGAGATACTTTGTCCCTCTTCCACCACCTGTTGCGCTCTTTTTTGGAGCTCTTTGGGTAGGTGTTCGATGAGATGTTGCATTTCATCCCAATGAGCCCTGTCGTATCTCGCCAAGAGTGCTTGCGAGTTGGCGATACGCCACTGATTTGCTGCTTGTGCTGCAACCCTTTTTCCCGCTGCATCAAATTTGCGGCTCTCCTTGTCCGGAGGTGGTGCGTCGCCTGATGTATGCGAGTTGGCTCTCTTACGAGCTGCCCCCACAACTACTGAGTCCGGTGTCAGTTGTGTCGTAATAAATATAGGGTCTGTGGGTGGTGCCTTATATTTTTTCTCCACCCTTGGAGTTATAGCTCTACCTTTAACTGGCTCCTGAAATATTTGTTTCGAGTGCCTTAGCATTCCCGGGAGCATGGGAAGGCTTTGATAATGGCTATGGGTGGAGGACAGGGTGTTAAAGAGGAAGTCATCCTCAATAGGCTCCGAATGTAGTGATACATTATGGAATCCGGCTGCCCTAGCGACCACCTGTGCATATGATGTACTGTCCTCAGGTGGTGACGGTTTAGTTGGGTACGACTCTGGGCTATTGTCTGATACTGGGGCGTCGTAGAGGTCCCATGCATCTGGATCATCCTGGCTCATTGTGGTATGAGCTGGCGAGTGTGTTAATGGTGGAGTTTGCGCCGTTGATGCATGAGTTGATGGTGGTGGAGAAGGTGGTGGAGTTACTTTCTTCACCACCTTTGCTTGTGGTTGCTTGTCTCCTTGTTGGAAGGCAAGTTTCCTTTTGATTGGGGGAAGAGTGCTGATCCTCCCAGTATCTTTTTGAATAAAGAGCCGCTTTTGCGTGTGATCTGGCTCTATTGTTTGTAATTCCTCTTCAAATCTGTGTTTTTTCATTTGAGAGGACAGTACTTGTTCCTCTGAGTAGGAACTGATTCTCGGTTCGGATGCCGGATGTTTTGGCACCGAAACCTTTTCTACTGATTTTTTCGGCTCTGACAAAATCTTTTTTCTTTTCTGCGTCGTGCCCTCTTGGTGCCGACCAATCTCGGTGCCGCTGTCTCGGTGCCGAATGTTTTCTGCGCCACTCTCTCGGGCCCGAGAGTGCTGCGTGCCTGTATCTCGACCGGAGTCGGATGACTTCGGCACCAGCCCGCCCTTGTTCGGTGCCGATGGACGGTCACCTACTTTTCGGGTTAAGCCATGGCCTGTTGGCGGTGGCGTCCCCTGGGCTTTGTCAGTCTTTTCGTGAGCTTTTTGTTTCGACGTCTTACTCACGGTTGACGTTTCTTTGGCGTCGAGTTCTTCGGAATCCGACTCGTGGATGGAGAAAGTTTCTTCTTCTTCCTCCTCGAACTGTTGTTGTCCTGTCGGCGTGGACGCCATCTGCAATCTCCTGGCTCTTCGGTCTCTGAGCGTTTTCCTGGACCGAAATGCGCGACAGGCTTCGCACGTATTCTCCTTGTGCTCGGGGGACAGGCACAAGTTACAGACCAAATGTTGATCCGTATAAGGATATTTATTATGGCATTTAGGACAGAATCGGAACGGGGTCCGTTCCATCAGTCTTGAAGTCGCACGCGGTCGGGCCGACCAGGCCCCGACGGGGGATCGAAATTACCCCGAAGGGCCACCGGAGCTCTTCAAGATTCGGTGTCGATTTGTGCTAACTAACCCGATACCGAACGAAACAATACCGACGATTTTTTCCGAGATTCTAACTAACTTTCCGACCCGAAACACGGAGCGAAAAGGAACACGCCCGAACCCGATGGCGGAAAAAAAACAATCTAAGATGGAGTCGACGCCCATGCGCAATGGAACCGAAAGGGGAGGAGTCCCTCGGTCTTGTGACTCGAAAAGACTTCTTCGAAGAAAAACAACTTGTAAAACTCCGAGCCCAACACCAGATGGCGGACTGTGCACAGCATGTGTATCTGCAGCTACACATGCCATCGAACACATATATATACATACACACACACACACACACACACACACATATACACACCATTATCAATACGATCAGGTAAGTAAGTTTTGCAATAGAAACTATCACAGGTTTGACAAATCGACAGTGCAATTTTCTGAAGCTGCAATGTTAACCTATGGGAGAGAAAACATATTCAGCAAACAGGTAATCAACAACAACCTAAAGGACCAATCTTCCAGACTTAAGGTGAGTATAGGGAAGGGTCCTAGGCCACATTAATAGGTCACCTCAGGCAGCACTGGGGCGGCCAGGTGGTGCAGTTCAGCGTCAGGTGTCCCGCTGAAGTCAACGAGGATCAGTCTAGTCAGAAAGATGTTGCAGGTGGGGACTGAGGGACCAGTCCAGGTGAACCACCAAGTGGGCTTAGTTCTTGCAATGATCAGGGACACAGGAACACCAGTGGTACTCTTCTCCTTGGTCCAAGATGGCCTGGTTCAAAGGATTCATGGACCATCTACTTTCCATCACCGGGGGCCGTCGCTTTAGCGGGAGGCCTGCAGAAAGGGGGTGCTGGTGTAGTGGTGCTGTCTGGCATTGGGTTTTGGTGGTCCAGATCCCTTCTCAGTGAACCTTGGAGTGCCTGCAAGATGCAGGGAAGCAGCTCTGCTGCTTCACAGAATTTCTTGGATCTTTGATGAAGGATGGCAGTCCTCCCGGGCTTTTGGAGATACAAGCAGCTTCAAGACTAGGCGACTTTGGCATGATGGTCGAATTCAGCAGGAAGGTTGGCGGGGTTGGCGCCTGGTCAATCACTGGTCTTCAGTTCTGGCTTTTGCAACTCTGGAGTGTCCTCCTTCAGGTCAGCAGGATCTGATTTTCTGGTGACAGGGACCACCCTAAATACTGAATTTAGGGGTGTTTCAGGAAGTGTAGGGTAGTAGCCATTGGGCTACTTACCCCCGAGGTCACTACACCCCCTATATGACCACTTCCTGTGGGAAGTAGGCATAACCCTGTCCCAGAGCTCCTAGTTCTTCCATCACCAAGATCGTATGACAGACTCTGAAATTTCGTTTCCACATCACGCAGCTCACCTTAGGGGTGGAACTGACCTGAGCGGTGAACACACCTCCCTAACTACTAATTTTCTCACCTGTCCGGGTGCCAAACGGGCCCTGGGGCAGGGACGTTGGCATCTCCTCAGACAGCCCAGATCTCATACTAAGGGCGGTAGGCTCTTTGAAGCCCCCTACCTTGGAATGCAGATTTACAGGTCATCCTGTTGGGAGGGGTGTGTTAACAACCCTGAAAGAGCAGGCTTTGTTCTTGACCGCACGAGCGCAGAGGCTCTCACTCTTGAGGGTCAGATGCATGTCTGTTGGTGGCTGGCTGGCTAAAACTAGTCTGCCAGTACACTGTCAAGTTGGTTGGGTTTCAGGGGGCACATCTATGGTGCCCCCTGGGTGCATGTATTAATAAATCCATCACTGGAATCAGTGAGGGGTTATTAATATGAGATGCTCGATACCAAACATCCCTAATTTCAGTGATGTCATCATGTAGCGGGGTGGGGGGGAACTTGTACTGTCCAGCACATGTACTTAAAATGGCTTCCCTGATCATTTACTATGTTTAAGATTGGACAAAGACGTAGATTGCCTTGCAGATTGGCACACACGTAATACATTGCACCCTGCCCTAGGGCTGGAAGGCCTGCTGTAGGGGGTGACTTACAAATATTGCATGCAGTGTTAGCGGGCATGGCACACAGGCTGTGTACCATGTCATGCTTTCACTTTTAGCTGTACCAAGACAAGCAGCCTGCAATGGCAGTTTGTATGACCTAGGTGAGGGGTCCCTGAGAGAGGCATCAATACATGCTGCAACTGTTGAGGGCACTTTTTGGTACCCATGCCCGAGGTACCTGGGGTACCATTTACTGCGGACGTACAGGGGTGCTAAAGGTATTGCCAATTGGGGAACAACTGTACTGTTTCAGGGAAAGAGATCTGGCACTGGGGATCTGGTTAGCAGGAACCTAGTGCACTTTCTGTCAAAATTGCATCGAATACCAGGCAAAAAAGTTGGGGTGACCATGTCAAAAAGGATCACTTCCCTACACAGAGAAATTGGAGGGGACAGTTCTGCAACAGTTGAATGGTGGACCCATGAGTCTGGTGGGTGCAAGTTGAGATTCCATGCACGTGCAGGAGGAACTCTAGATGGAATTACTCTTTTAAGGCCTTCCATAAATACCTTAATAACTGGTATCTTGAACACGGGTAAGTATTGTCGGTTTTGTAGATAGGCAGCCAGTGCAACTGAATGCAGATTATTGAAGTGTAAACTAGGGCAGAGGTCTGTAAATGGAGAAGATAGAAGACAATAGCCCTCATTTTGACATTGGTGGTAAAAACCACCTACCGCTGCGGCGAAGGCCGCCAAAAGACCGTCGGCCTACCAGCCATCCGCCATATTATGACTACAGCTGGACTTCCGCTACAAGAATGGCAGAAATCCGGCTGTGGCCATGCCGGCAGATGGCGGTAAGGTGGTGCTGCTGCCACCAGCAGCGCCACACCGGTAGACCGCCGGCAGCCGTATTATGACCAATAATACAGCTGGCGGTAGCAGCGCCCTGTCCCGTCTCCTGCCGGAAGGCCCCCTGAATACAGGTAAGTCTGGTCTCCGACAGGGGTGGGGGGTGTTGTGTTGTGTGTGTGTGTGTGTGGCTGTGTGTTGAATGCGTGTGTGCATGTATGGAGGTGTGAGTGCATGTATGTTGTGTTATGCGAATGCGTGTCTGCGTATATGTTTTAAAGTATGTGCGGATGTGTGTCTGAATGGATGTATGCATGCATGCAAGGAAGCATGTGGGCATGGGTGTGTGTGTGTGTGAAGGGGTGGTGAATGTAGGTGGGGGTTTGGAGAGGTAGGGAAGGTGGGAACCTGGAGAGGAAGAGGGGGGGTACGAACGCCATGGTAACCATGGCGGTAGGCGGGGTCATAACCCAGCAGGTGGAACAATGACGGCTGCCCGGCTGGAGATGGATATCACCAGCCCGGCGGCTGTTACTGCCGTGGCGGTCAGAGTAGTACATTGGTGGGTTGGCTTCAGCCAACCCGCCAATGTCATAATATGGTGGTAAGTACCGCCAGCCTATCGGCGGTACTTACCGCCATATTAATGCCGACCACCGGGGTCGTAATGACCCCCAATGTTTTGAACAGTTGCATCAAAGGGATCAATGTGTTTACTGTGGCAGTAGAAAACAAAGTATTTCATATGGATGATAATACGCTCTAGTTGTGGGTCTACAAGCTTCTTTGAGAATGGTCATATATTCTGGTGAGAGATTAAGGTAACCAAAATCTATGACTCAGGAGCCATATCGCATGGTTGAGTTCCTTTGGATTTGGATGTCTGATTTCTCCATGGTTCTGAGAGAGAAGTTCTGGGTTGAGGGGAAGCTTTTTGTGGAAAATACAGAGCGCTAGAGTAGTGTAGTGAACCATAGTTGACTGTGCCAATGTGGGAGCTACTAGAATGAGGGTGAGAGATGTTTGCCTAAGCTTCCCAAACAGAAGGAGAGGGAGAGGTGGAAAAGCGTAGGAAAATATCCCTGAAAAGTTCAAGAAGCAGAGACCCTGGTGTTTGGTGTCCAAGAGATTCAGAACTGTGAGATTCTGTAGGTAAGCACCTCATTCTGTGAGTGACGCGTCCGCTGTAAGAATGATCTGGAGAACAAGGTCGAGGAATGGCCGCTCCTTTGATAGGTTTTGTGTGTTCCACCACTGTGAAGAGTGAGGAGTACAGCTGTCTACCAACACTAGACATCTTGTAACTGACCCTGTGACTGAGACCATTGGAGCGCCAGGCATTACTGCAGCGGGCACCTAAGTAGTCTTGCATGTGGTACTACTGCAATGCAAGATGTCATCATGCCTTAGAGTTGCATACCTGTTTTGACTGTTGGTTAGGGTGAAACTGTTAGAGTAGCGCTTGGATGTCCTGCATCACGGCTACGTCTCAATAGGCTAATCCCAGTTATGTGTTGAGGATAGTCCCTAGATTCAGCTAAATCTGTGAAGGTTGAAGGTGTGACTTCTGTATGTTGATGGTAAACCTTAGTTGATGGAGAAGATGTACAGTGGTCTGAGTGTATTGTTGACACAACAGAAATGTTCTGACTTTGATGAGCCAATCGTCTAAATATGGAAAAACATGCATTTTCTGTCTGTGCAGCTGAGCTGCTATTACTTTGGTGAATACACGGGGTGCGGTAGTGACTACGAACGGGAGCTTCTTCAAATGGTAATGCATTCCAGCTATAATGAAACTGAGGTATTTGTGGTGACTGGGATGTGAATGTAGGAGTTCTTTAATTCTTGTGCTGACAAAGTCACCTGTTGAAGCAGTGGGATCACGTCCTGAAGGGTGACCCCGTGGAAGTGTTCTGATATGATGTAATGATTTAAGGGTCCAAGGTCTAATATGGGCCAGAGTGAGCAGTCTTTTTTGGGGCATTAGAAAGTATAGGGGGTATACTCCCGAGCCTTGTTGCTGAAGAGGGACTGGCTTTATGGTCCCTTTGAGCAACAGAGCCTGCACCCCTTGTTTCAGCAGGTTTTGATGTTCTACGGAGAGACTGTATGTGAGGTGGGATGTTTGGAGGTGTGGTGATGATCTCCAGACAATAACCACGTTGGATAATGTCCAACACCCACTGATCTGATGTTATGTTTTCCAGGTGGGGAAGAGTGCGCCTGGGAACCAAACAAATGTTGCTTATCAAATGGGACATTTAAAAGTGTTTGCTGCACCTCTGGCTCGAAACCAGACATGCGAAATTGAGCTTGCCTATGCGGCAGCACACTGGTATTGATGCCCCCTGGCAGCTGCATTCGCTGAATCAAGGGCACACTTCAAGGAACTGTTTGAAATTAATTTGCCCTCCTCGACAATTTCATGGCCCCTTTTTTTTAATACTCCTCAGGGAGAGTTTGGAAAAGTTCCTCCATTTCATCCCAATGTGCCCGAGGTATCTTGTGTGTTGGCAATTCACTAATGCTGCTGGCTTATGCTGCCACTCTCTTTCCTGAAGCGTCAATGAACTTGGACTCTTATCAGGTGGAGGAGCATCCAATGTGGTCTGGGGATTAGCCCTATTATGGGCATTAGATACCACCAGTGAGTCTGGGGGAAGCTGGCCCTTGATGTAAACTTGGTCTCAATGTGCCGCTTTATACTTTTTTAATCAACCTGGGTGTAATGATGCATGCCTCCACCTGGCCTTTTAAAAACGTAATCTAAGTGCTGCAGCATTCCCTTCAACAAAGGAAAGTACTGGCGTGCCATATTGGTGCTACAGAATGTTTCAAAGAGAAAATAATGCTTGAGAGGGCCTTTGTGTAAAGGGACCTGGTGGTATTCTGGCGCCCTAGCAATGAGCTCTACGAAAAATGTGGCATCATCAGAGGGTGATGGCTTGGCCAGGTGGAGCTCTGGGTCGTTATCACCTGGGTAATCAATATAACTTTCCCATGGATTTGTGGGCTGTTGATATGGATCATCTTCTCCCCATGATCCTCAGTGATTGACTGTGGGGAGCCCTGTGGCGTGATGTCCCCGATATCACTATATGAGTGGTGTGGTGAAGGGGTGGTGGTGAAGTAGGAAGAGGAGACTGCAGCAGACTGGTTGCTATGTTCTTCTTCCTCTTAGGAGGCACTGGTAAATCCATAGCCTCTTCAAAGGAGAGTTGGCGCTTCAATGGTAGGGGCACTGGATGTACAACAGTGCTGTATGTGCAGTTTCTTCTGCTTTGGATTGAGCCGCTCCTGCATGGCATTGGAGACTGGTTCTGGAGCTAATGTCTGTGGCCGTGTGGAGGGTTACGGTGCCGAAAGATTTCAGTTTCGGTACTGAGGTGTTCAGAGCTGAAGCGATCGAGGACGGGGAGCTCGTAGCCGATGAGGCGGATGGTCGGCTTCATGCGTCACTGGTTGCCTCGGTGCAGAAGTGTGTGATTACAGCTTTGCTTTTTGTGGGAGCCCAACGGTAGGGCGTCTACAGTGGGTGGTTGGTGCCTACGATGGCCTGTTGGCAACAGTAGCCCGTGGGCTGAAGATTAGGTCAGAATCAAGTGTCTCTTGGGTGGCTGGACAGGGGCATGGATACTCACAGTACACGGTCCCAGAGGAAGGTCCTGCCTCTGTGAACTGATCTCAAAATCGGAGCCGGAGTCCTAGATGAAAAAGCCCTCTTCCTCAGCTGAAGAGGCATCATGCAGTTCTTCCTCTATCTCCTCGACCTCTTGTTGCACAAAGATGTTCTCAATGGTCTCTCCAAATCTTCTTCAATCTAAAGAATCAACAGGCAACACAATCCTCTTCTTTATGATCAGGAGACAGGCATAAGTGGCAAATGTGATGGATGTAGGACCTCAGGTAGTTTGTGTGGAAGTTGGCACAGGAGCAAAATGGAGTCCATTCCATTAGCAGCGCATTGTTGGTAGAAGCGGGTAAGGTGAAGAATAGGCCCGAAGGCCGCAAGTGGAGCACATAGAATCAATGGGCGATGGATTTCTCGATACACCGATGATGCAATGTTATCGAGAACAATACAAACGAGTGTGGAAGTTAACAATGAACTAAAGGGAGCCCGAAAACTTTCTTGCACTGGAATCCCAGAAAACATGTCCGAACCCAACAGTGCAAAGAAAACAATCTGAAAAAGGAGTTGAAGCCCATGTGCATTACACCAAGAGGAGTCACTTTGCCTCGTGACTCGAAAGACAACTTGCATACATCTGGACCCAACACTAGATGGTGGAAATATGCAGAGCATGTGTACCTACAGACACACATGCCTCAGACACTAGTTTTCTCCTACATTAACTTAAGTATTTCCCTTAATATTGAGACCGCTCCCCTCAAACAACAAGACTTGGTTTACTCATACTGCGTTGCACGTAGGTGAATGTCTTGTCACTCAATCCAATTGACAATCCTACATAATCGAAACCACACCTACAAGCAGTCAGGTAATCTACTTCAAGCTTGTCAGATAAGAGGTCAAGGGAATACCTTACTAGTTGAAAACGGCCTACATTACAATTAACCTGGATACACTATTTTACTTTTTTTTCCCCAGTCAACCACATAATACACCTGAAGGAGGGAATTCAGTCTGTAAAGCAGCAGTGAAAAAAAAGACCCTTCATAAGCTGAAAGAGTATATAAACCACTTCTTGACTATACTCTGAGAAATATGACCAACCAAAGATCAAGGTTAAAGGTCCAACAGATCAAATACACTGATTACCACACAGCTGACCAAACTAGAAATATCCCCTAGTTCTCTTGGATGCAAAAAAGTGTTGCCTATGTAGAAATTCTTAATGTTCCTATAACTCAGAGGGAGCCATTTGAAGATGGAGACAATCAGAAATCCTGGTATTCCGACACTGATGGTGTTGCCTTTTCACTTAAAGTCAATGTGACTCTCCAGCATTCAACTTAAAAGAAAGCATTCAAACAGCCGTTTTATGTCACACTTTGCTTACAGCCTTCATGAACAAATTACTTACCTTCTGCAGGAAGCTGGCCTGGTGTGTGATAAGCAACTATCGTGTTGTCACCTTATACCAGGTATCCCCTATTGGTGAGGTGTAGACAGTATCTAGGAAGCCAGGGCTCTCTAGAGGTAGCTGTGAATGAGCAGCCCAGACTTATCTAGGAGACATGCAAAGCTTATGCAATAACACTATAGTCACACAGCACTCACACACATGAAAGAACCACACTGTGTTACAAAATTAAAGGAGGAACAAACAAGCCTTGGTAGCTGCAAGAGTCGTAGTGCACAGAGGTACTATCCTGCACAGAAAGGCAAGGGCTACCGTCTCCCAAGTTGGACAGCTGCTACAGAGGACCAAGGGGACCACTTCAGACCACCACCCGAGCTTCAGGATCCACGCAATTCTGGAGGAGAGAGGATCTATGCAGCCGGTCATCGTTGCAATTGGTGCCCGCGGATGCAAGGGAGTGACTCCTACACTCCAAGGGAGACTCCTTCTTACTTCTTGTGCAGGCTGAAGACTCGTCGAGCTCAGAGGATGCACAGCAAGGGATATGTTGCAGTTACTGGGAGGAGCCGGAGATGTTGCAGAGCGGAGTCGTAGCTGGAGTTGCAGACTGTCGGTTCCTAGAGGGTCCAGTTGGAGTCCTGGTGGCCAGAAGATGAAGTAAACTATGCAGAGGAGTCCTGCTGGAATCCTGCACATCGAATCTGAGGTCCTACCCAAGAGGGAGACCTAAATAGCCCAGGAAGGGGGACTGGTCACCTAGCAGGGTGACCACCCATCAGGATGGGGATGTGACGTCATCTGCCTGACCTGGCCACTCACATCCTCCCGGGGTCTCTGCCCACCTTGGATTCAAGATGGCAGAATCAAGTGGCCACCTGGAGGAGCTCTGGGCACCACCACTGGGATGGTGATGGACAGGGGAGTGGTCACTCTCCTTTCCATTGTCCAGTTTCGCGCCAGAGCAGGGACCGGGGATCCCTGGACTGGTGCAATGCAGTTTATGCAAGGAGAGCACCAAATGTGCCCTTTAAAGCTACCCTTCCCAAGTCATGTAACATCTATTTCCAAGGAAGAGGGTGTTAACTCCCTCTCCCACAGGAAATCCTTTGTTCTGCCTTCCTCTGCCTGAGCTGGTCAAGCAGCAGGAGGGCACAAACCTGTCTAAGGGGTGGCAGCAGTGCGGGCTGCTCGGAAAACCCCAGCAGACTAGCAGGAGCAATGCTGGGGGGTCCTCTAAGGAGCCTCCAGAGTGCATGGAATCATACAACCGATACTGGCAAAAGTACAGTGGTAGGATTCAGAAATGTTTGATACCAAACATGCCCAGGTTCAGAGTTACCATTATGTAACTGGGCACAGGTGTCCAATAGACAGGTAAAATGGCTTCCCTGAACTTACAAAGTCCAGTGTAATGGAGCTGAAGTTCTAAGGAACCTCTGTTCATGCTTTGATGCCCTCACACACAGGTACCTGCACCCTGCCCATAGTGGTGACTTACTGTGACCTGGTGCGATGACCTGGTGCAGTGACCTGTAGTGAAAGGGTGCATGCACCTTTTCACATAGGCTGTAATGGCAGGCCTGCAGACACATTTTTCATGGGCTCCCATGGGGGGCACAATACATGCTGCAGCCCATGGGGACCCTCTGGTGGCCCAATGCCTTGGGTACCTAAGTACCATAAACTTGGGACTTATATGGGGGCACCAGTATGCCAATTGTAGGGTGTGCTAAGTCCTAAGCAACCAAAGTTCGAGGGAGAGAGCACAGTCACTGGGGTCCTGGTTACCAGGATCACAGTGAACACAGTCAAAGCACACTGACAGCAGGCAAAAAGTGGGGTAACCATGCGAAAAAGAGGCTACTTTCCTACATCTTTAGTAACGCCTTATCTGGTAAAGGAATCTATCTAACCGAAGATTCTTTACCTCAGAACAATCCCCAGGCTTCAGACTAGACCTGGAAGTTTTTGAGCAGTACCCATGCCTGCCAGTAGGTGGTGTTGATCAGCTCAGCGTCAGAAGTGACCCGCATGGTACCCATATAGGTGGTACTCAGTCAGATTCCTTTACGTCTTTCCATGCCAGGAGCGAGCAGTCTCGATTAGAATTGACCACTGGTGTGAAAAACTAAGGTCCTGGTAAGGGTTTCTTTTACACTGCAATCGGTTCGCAGAGCAGGGAGGATAGGAGGGTCGGTAAGGAATCTGCAGTTAGATGCAGTCTCTACCAGATGCGGCGTTTCCAAAGTTAAGTAACTTATTGATCTGGTAGACTTCTAGCTGCAGATTCTTCACTTTAGAATAGGTACCTAAGCAATGCCTCCTTAGAGGTGAGTCTGCAAAGCCAACTTAAACTAGAAAGTCTTGCAGGAAGAACAAGCAAAGTACTTGTCCCAACAAACAGGACTGTCCACACAGTAGTGCTTGGTAAATGTGTGCAGAAATGCCCAGGTTGGAGTCTGATAAATGTCCTGGACAAGGACACCACAGACTAACACAGTGGTTGCAGCCTTAGCTCTCGTGGAATGAGAATGCAAAGCCTCAGGGGGTTGCTTCTTGGCCAATGTGTAGCAGTTCTTGATTCAGAGCACTATTAATCTTGAGATGGTCCATTTCTGGATGGCCTTCCCTTTCTCAGCTCCTACGTACCCCACGAAGAGTTGATCATTCATCTGGAACTCTTATGCTATTAAGGTAGAATGACAACTCTCTTTACGGTCCAGAGTCTCTCTACCTCTTTGGAGGGGTGAGACGGAGCAAAAAAGTGGTAGGCAGGGGATGTTCTGGCCTAAATGGAAGGGAGTGTCAACCTTCGGAAGGAAGGAGGCACGTGTCCGGAGGATCAGTTTGTCTTGTCCAGGCAAAAGGTGGTGTAGGGAGGGTGTGCAAGAGTGCCTGCAATTAATTGACCTTCCTTGCCGATGTTATGGGCATTAGATATGCAGTTTTGATAGTCAATAGCCTAAAACGGCAATTGTGCAGAGGCTGAAAGGGTGCACACATACAGAAGGTGAGAACAAAATTCAGATCCCACAGGGAATGATTTATGGCCTGGGAGAAACATGTGCTGCAAGCATTTAAGAAACCTAGCAACGACAGGTGACTTGCATAAAGAAGGTTGGTCTGGCAACCACAAAAATGCAGAAACCACTGGAAGTTAACCTTTAACCATGACCAGAGCAGAGCCCTGCTGGGCCAATAATAGAGCAAACAGAGGAACCTTGAAAAGAGGTGCAGAAAGGTGGATTGACGTTGTGGGAATCACACAATGTCACAAACTTATCCCAATGGCAGGCATATACCAACTTTGAAGGACACCTGGCTGCCAGAATAACATCACAGACGTCAGGAGAAAGAACAAAAGTTACCAATTGTCACCACTCAATCTCCATGAAGGTAAAGGGTGCACAGGTTCAAGTTCAGAAACTCTCCGTTATTGCTGTGACAGATCTGGAGCAGCAAGAATAATTTGGGCTCAGCCATTCCTGATCTCCTTAAGTACTCTCGGCAGGAGTGGTACTGGTGGAAATGGGTACAGGAGACTGGAGTTCCACTCGAGACAAAAAATTGTCTCCAAGCGTGAGTTGCCTTGGTAACTTTGGTGTGCAAAACTGCTGACATAGCACATTCTCTGCCGTAGCAGGCAGATCTAACCAAGGCACGCCACCACTGCTGAAACAGTTCTTGCACCAACTCCAGAAGAAACGTCATTCGTGATCCACTAGGCATCTTCAGCTGAGCTTGTCCGCCCTGGAGTTCAGAGAGCTTGCCAGGTGTTGAACCATCATTGAAATGGCCTGGCGTTCCAGCCATGTCCAGAGATCCAGAGTCTCTTGACAAAGGGTCTACAACCCCACCCTGTCCCGTTTCTTACCATACCACATGGCAGTGGTGTTGTCCATGAACATATGCACCAGCTTTCCCTTGATTGAAGGAAGAAAGATCTTCAATGTCAATCAAATCACCCGAAACTCCAACAGGTTGACGTGGAGTCTGGACTCTGCCGGAGACCAGAGTTCTCAGATCTCTGAGATCTCTGCCCCATCCCTGAAATTACTAATTTGTTGCTATAGTCCGCTCTGGTTGGGGAAGGGAGGGGGGTCTGCCACTGACCCATTCGTAGTTCATCAGCTACCACGGCAGTTCCTTCCCGGTTCTCTGTGAGATTTGAACCATGTCGGAGAAATTCTCCTGTTGCTGTGCCAATGGGACACCAGGTCCCACTGCACAGCCCACATTTGCCAAAGAGCATGTGTTACAAGTGGGATGCCGGAGGCCATGAGGCTTAACCTCTGGGTCAGTCTCCCCAAAATCCAGGTTAGAGGCTGAAAAATCAGTATCATAGACAGAATATCCTGGAATCATCGCTTGGGAAGATAGGCCGGAAACTGCACTGTGCCCAACACAGCTCTAATGAAAGAGAAAGCCCGGAAGGGAGCCAGGTGTGACTGTGCCACATTGATAGCGAACTCCAGTGAGTGCAGGTTTGCCCTAGTCTATAGGTGGGAGATGACTGCTTGAGGCAAGCCCGCCTTCAACAGCCAATCGTCAAGGTAGGGGAAGACTGCAACTCCTGACCTCCGCAGATGTGCTGCAACTACTGCCATCACCTTGGTGAAGACCTGAGGGGAGCTGTTAACGCCAAAGGGGACCACAGCAAACTGAATGTGCTCTTGGCCCACTGTGAGCCACCATCTGTGGGCAGGCATGACGGGGATGTGCAAATATATGTCCTGAAAATCCAACACTACCATTCAGTCTCCCAGTCCAGGTCTGGCAGGATTTGAGTGACAGTCAGCATTTTGAATTTTTCCTTTTTCAGGAAGAGATTGAGAAGAAGCAGGTCTAGGACAGGACGAAGGCTTCTGTCCTTCCTAGGCACCAGAAAGTACAGGGAATAGCAACCACAACCTACTTCCGATTTTGGCACCCTCTCTATGGCTCCCTTGGCCAAGAGAGCCAGCACTTCCTGATGGAGCAAGGGGAGGTGATACTCCATCAGCCGGTCATAAGTGAGAGGCATGAGTGGAGGGGTAGTCACTAAGAGGGGAGGGAGTAGCCCCTTTTGACGTTTTGCAAAACCCAACGGTCCAATACTACTGACCGCGAGTGGTGCATGTGATGGCATATTATGTGCCCCACTAGATGTCCATGATGGTCAGCAGGCAAACCAAGGGGGTTTGGAGGCTGCTGAGGCATGGGATGGGGGTATGTGGTGGACTGGCCCAAATGCAGGCTACCTGTACCACTTAGTTGGTGGGACAACCCCATCCTCAGTGAAGAAAAGGCTGGGAAGCCGGTTGGCCATAGTTGCTGGGAGGGCACTGACACGGTTGGAGGCCCCTTCTGTGGCCACAAAAGGGGTAGAAGGCAGAGGTTGATGAGGAGTCACAGACAAGTCCAAGGACTTGGCCATAGACTTGGCCATAGCTCTGCTGTACTTGTAGTGCTCCAGCGCGGAGTTGTCATCCTCTCCAAAAAGATACAAGCCATCAAAGGGCATGTCAATGAGCGAGGCTTGGCCACCCCCTGGAAAGCCACTGGTTCTCAGCCATGAGTGGCGCCTCAAGGCCACCAATGATGAAATTGCTCTACCCAGTGAGGCAGTTGTGTCCAGTCCACATCGTATAGTGAACTTTGCTGAGTCTCTCCTGTCTTCAGTAGGCTGGGAGATAATCGCTCGGGTCTCCCCTAGACCACGGACAGGGCTTGTGCCACCAAATCCAGGACTGTGTGGGACTATTGGCCCAAAAGGCACATGGTGTTCACGGACCACAGTGCAAGGCTGGTGAAGAGAACATCCTCTTGCCAAAGGTATGCAGCCTCTTGGATTCCCTATTTGGCGGAATGTAAGGAAATGCGCTGGGGGTTGATGATGGAGGCTTGAACCACTAAGCTTTTTGGGGTGGGGTGCAGAGTAAGGAAACTGGGATCCCCAGGAGCAGGGCGATAGTGACAGGCAACTGTCCTAAGCACAGGAGTCGAGGCGAAGAGTTGGGATCAGGCCACAAGCAGGATGTCGGTAACAGCTTCATTACAGGGGAGTAAGGGTTCGACAGGGGCGACTCCTGGATGAAGCAGCTCCAGCAAGACGTTTTTGACTGCCACTGTGGGTAGTTGAATGTCCAAGACCTTCACCACCCTACGCACCAAAACAGTGGAAGAGGCTCCCACCACCGTGTAGGAGGAGAGACCAGGCCAGTGTCAGATGAGGTGTCTAACCCACTGGCCTCCACCTGATCCTTATACCAGTTGTCCTCCTTCTCCTCAAGGAGATGCTGGTATCCATAAGGGTCCTCAGACCCCTCCTATTCATCTCTTCAAGTCTGTTAGGTGTAAAAGGCACTGGCTCCAGTCTGGAGGGCATGGTCCCAGTTAGAGGTTTAGAAAAAAGGCAGCCAAAAAATGACCGAGGGTAGCTCTGATCATATCAGGGCTACCTGGCACAGAAAGGAAAGAAGTGAAGTCAGAGCATCGGGTGGTGCCTATACAGGCACCGCACGCCACTTCCAGCGCGGTCTACAAGAAGTTGAACAATGCCACCCACCAGAGCACAGGGGTACTGCTGAAAAACTTCCAGATCCAGTTTGACACCCGGGGATTATTCTAAGGTAAGGAATCTGCAACTAAAAGTCTCTATCAGAAGGCATTGACAGAGCAGCTGCTCACATCATTCCTGGGTACAACAGAGGTGGGGCTTGGTTGGCAGTCAGGTTGCCCTCTGTCCAAGCAAGAACCCTCACTCTAGTCAGGGTAAGTCACACACAATCCAAAATCAGCCTGTGCTCACCCTCCGGTAGCTTGGCACGAGCAGTCAGGCTCAACTTAGAAGGCAATGTGTAAAGCATTTGTGCAATAAATCATACACCACCATAGCATAACACGACAAAAATACACCACACAGTGTTTAGAAAAATATATAATATTTATCTGGGTATCTTCAGGTCAAAACGATCAAAGTTGCAATACGAATTTGTAAAGATATCACTGAAAAGTGATAGAGAGTGTCTTAAGTCTTTAGAAAGTAAACAAAGTCTCTTTCAAACACAAAGTACCTGGTTTCTGGTGGAAAATCTCCTCAGAGGGCCACAGGAGAAGAGGTGCGTGGAAAACTGGTGTGTGCGTCGATTCCTCCTCAGCACACACGGACTTGCGTCGTTATTTTCCACGCGGGGAGTCGGGCGTCGTCTTCCGGCGCGCGGACAGTCTCTTACTGTGGTTTGCGGGGAGTACCAGATGTCCCGGGTCTGTGCGTGGATTTTCCTGCTTGTTTTCCGGCTGCGCGTCGAAGTTTCGATCTCACGGCAGGCGTTGCGTCGATTTCTCCGGCGGAGTCGGGCGGCGTTGTCCTTGCGAGGCTGTGCGTCAAAGTTTCGATCTCACGGCAGGCGTCGTGTCGATTTCTCCTGCGGAGTCGGGCGGCGTTGTCCTTGCGAGGCCGTGCGTCAAAGTTTTGATCTCATGGCAGGCGTTGCGTCGATTTCTCCCGGGAAGTCGGGCGGCGTTGTCCTTGCGAGGCCGTGCGTCAAAGTTTCGGTCGTCCCGAAGACATTGCGTTGATCAGCGTCGGTGTGCGGCGTTTTTCTTGCCGCGGAACAAGCTGTGCGTCGAAAAGTTCGGCGCACGGAGCGTCCAAGAGGAAGAGAGAAGTCTTTTTGGCCCGGAGACTTCAGGGAACAGGAGGCAAGCTCTATCCAAGCCCTTGGAGAGCACTTTTACAGCCAGACAAGAGTTCAGCAAGGCAGCAGGCCAACAGCAAGGCAGCAGTCCTTTGTAGAAAAGCAAACAGGTGAGTCCTTTGAGCAGCCAGGCAGTTCTTCTTGGCAGGATGTAGTTTCTGGTTCAGGTTTCTTCTCCAGCAAGTGTCTGATGAGGTAGGGCAGAGGCCCTGTTTTATACTAAGTTGTGCCTTTGAAGTGGGGGTGACTTCAAAGAGTCTCGAAGAAATGCACCAAGCCCCCTTTCAGTTCAATCCTGTCTGCCAGAGTCCCAGTAGGGGGTGTGGCAGTCCTTTGTGTGAGGGCAGGCCCTCTACCCTCCCAGCCCAGGAAGACCCATTCAAAATGCAGATGTATGCAAGTGAGGCTGAGTACCCTGTGTTTGGGGTGTGTCTGAGTGAATGCACAAGGAGCTGTCAACTAAACCTAGCCAGACGTGAATTGAAGGGCACAACAAGATTTTAGTGCAAAGAAATGCTCAATGTTAGCCTATGAAAGGAGCAGGCCTCACAGTAGTGTAAAAACGAATTTAGGAGTTGTACACTACCAGGACATATAACTACACAGGTACATGTCCTGCCTTTTACCTACACAGCACCCTGCTCTAGGGGTTACCTAGGGCACACATTAGGGATGACTTATATGTAGTAAAAGGGGAGTTCTAGGCTTGGCAAGTACTTTTAAATGCCAAGTCGAAGTGGCAGTAAAACTGCACACACAGGCCTTGCAATGGCAGGCCTGAGACAGGGTTAAGGGGCTATTGAGGTGGTTGGCACAACCAGTGCTGCAGGCCCACTAGTAGCATTTAATCTACCTGCCCTAGGCACATGTAGTGCACTCTACCAGGGACTTACAAGTAGATTAAATAGTCAATCATGGATAAACCAATCAGTAGTACAATTTACACAGAGAGCATATGCACTTTAGCACTGGTTAGCAGTGGTAAAGTGCCCAGAGGTCAAAAGCCAACAACAACAGGTCAGAAAAAATAGGAGGAAGGAGGCAAAAAGTTTGGGGATGTCCCTGTCAAAAAGCCAGGTCCAACAAATAGTAATATTAAATCCGACTTCACCAGTCAGCAGGATTTTATATTACCATTCTGGCCATACTAAATATGACCTTGCTGCTCCTTTCAGATCAGCAGCTGCCACTTCAACAATGTATGAGAGCAGCCCCAATGTTAGCCTATGAAGGGAGCAGGCCTCACAGTAGTGTAAAAACTAATTTAGGAGTTTTACACTACCAGGACATATAACTACACAAGTACATGTCCTGCCTTTTACCCACACAGCACCCTGCTCTAGGGGTTACCTATGGTGTAATGGACCCCTTCAAAGATACCAGGACCAAGTCAATGTCGAACAGGCAGCAAGATCTTGCTACTTGGGTCCGGACTGCTTGGTCAGCATGACTCCTGGCGAGTACTACATCCAGAAAACAGGGAATACATATACCATTTAGCTCCAAACAACTCAACTATACTTGACCAGTTCTTCATTCCCACTGCCAATACTGAATACTCAGCAGGGGCATGTATCCTACACTGGGCTCTGACAGACCACTTTCCACTAGAAATCTTGAGGAGGTGCCCTAGAAAACTACAGAGGGGGTTCTAGCAACTTGGAACATGGTGGCTTGAAAATGCAAATTTTGCGTAACCTCAACGAGTGGTGGATTATTATGACGTGAATAAGGCTCAGTTGCTTCGGTGACCACAGCCATGGCCTATGATTATGAGGCACATCGCCAGTTGCAAGTGATGCTTCTAATGCTCAAGCAAAATATGCTTAACTCAGCCGTCATTGCCTGCACCGCAACCCAACACAGAATCTACGACTAATTGATAAGGAAGGGAAATTACTCGACTGGTTAGCAAATACAGTAATAGATCTACAGATGATACCATGCACCCACACGTTTGTGGACACGACTTGACAGATCCTATCCAAGTCAGAGAAGAGTATGTTCCATATTACTGCAATATGTATGTGATAAAGGAATCCCCTCCGCCCCATAAAGCGTGGAAATCCAAAATTAAATATTTAATATTGCCCATGCTTGCTGATGTAGACTGTACAGGTCATTATGCATTTCTGTGAGAAGACAATGCTCTCCAGATGTGAAGTGCAGGAACCTTCACTGTGTGGCTTAACTTTTGACACTAATACTTTGAAGAGGCGTGGACAAACTCAAAATTCTAATCAGTAAAGTTAGTTTTATTTTAAGGAGAGATATTTAATATATGACTGAAAAATGTTTCTAGTAGCTCTCTACAAAACATTAGTAAAGAGTCAAGAAGTAGCAGAAGTGGCCAGTTGATTAAGTCATAGCCCATTCTATTCTTCCAAAAACTGAGTGGACCAACTGTTTAATCTGATATGCCCTGGTGTGGGATGCAAAATTCAGCGAATGTGATGGTGTGGATCTTATAGTATCCCAGGTATCCCTTCTGCATCTCAGATCTAGATGCCCATAACTATCATCCCGATATATTTACTTGATGTAATAGCAATCTCTGAAGTCATGTTATGCGGCACAGTGTCACTGCAGCGCTTCCTGGAGGCCATTTGCAAGGCCCAAAAGGACAAAATTAGTCTGGTGTTGCTTTTGTTCCAGTCTGGAAGGGACCTGGCCCACCAGTTTGAACTGGGCTGTTTATATTGAAGCAGGACCAAGACTGATTTGTATATGGCTGCTCTTTGTTTAGGACAAAAAACACGTTTGACTGGAAAACTGCCCTGAGTAATTACCAGTGGCTAAGATTAATTCCAACACTCCATCTATCACTTTTTGTTTTTTACTTTCTAGTGATGGAGCACAACTTGACCTTCATGGCCTTTGTGCTCACTAGTAAGTCTTGTATTCCATAACTATGAGCCATCTATTTACTATGATGTTCATGGTTAACAGGTTAAACAATCCTTTCTGGAAATGTGATCTTCCTATGGCCCTCTTGGTGGCATGACAACAGTCTGCAAAACTGTGGAAGTACAGTCATGTTTCTTTCCAGCCCTGTAGTGTTTTACCCTATGGGGAGTTCTGGCAGTATGTCCAAGTCAAGTTAATTTTTACTCTGGTGACTAGTTATGAACTTGTGGGGCAGCTGCCTATCCTAGCCTTATGGGTCTGCAATACCACGGTCAAGCATCAAATAATATGGACCGAACATACTAAAGATTTCAAGGGACGAAGCGGTCTCTGTGTTGAGACTTCCTTAATGGCGAGGTGCCTCCAGAATCATACTTTGAAACGAGAAACGCAATTTACAGTATGAGTGGTTTACATTTAACCATCAAAGTGGTTCTACCATGGAGGGAAAAAGCTTTGCCCAACAGAAATAATGCGTAATGCAAGCATTATAGCATAAAAACATCTATGAATGAACACTCACCCTCGCCACTCTCTGGCCATATTCTGGTCAGAAAAAAGGGACACCACCAATGAGAACTCTAAGAATTTCCTTTAAGAAAAACATCTTGGTACAATGTAAAAAAGCAGAAATGTCAAGTAGAGAGAACAAAAACGCTTTCAAAAGCAATTTTGTTTAAAAAAAAAAAAAAAAAAAAAAACCTGAAGAGCAAGCACTATGTCCACGGATCCTAAGCACATAAATAGGAAAGATTAGTGAGGAACCTAGTTTTTTTGTGCTACACTTGAAGCTTGAAAGTTCCCGGGTTGCATTAAAGTGAAGGGGGTTGTCCTCCATGCAGTGCAATATGCCTATTAATACAGTTTCCTTTCATACTTTGTTTTTTAAGAGAACGATAGAGTGGGTTGGGGGCATACTACATCTTTGTGTAATTTTAAAATCATTCTGAATTTTCAGAAGATGTTTTTCAAGTCACGGGATTTAGTAACTCCTCCCTCTCGGTGATACTGTGCATGGGCATAAAGTCCTTTGTTAGATTGTTTTCCCGCAGGCCGGTGAGAAAGAGGTATGAGAAGAATGAATAGAAAAAGATTTCCATGCAAGCCTGTCTATATATGTACAAAGATATATAAAAATATAAGGTAACTGCAATGGCCGCAGGTGTCCGGGGAGGAGGGTGGGTGCATGTGAATCAACAGCATTACATGGCAGAAACAGACGGCTACTGGGTAGGTAACATTTTCAGTTCGGTGGCATGTGTGGCTGCAGATATGCATACTTTGCATAGACTGTAAAGCAATCCCTTTAAAAGCGGTGGCTAGCCTGTGGGAGTTGCAGTTGTTTAGAAAAGTGTTCTTAAGACAGCTTGTCCTACATATGCTTGTTGTCGTGCTTGTACATCCACGCAATAATGCTTTGTGAATGTGTGTGCGCTGCATGTGTCAGCTAAAGGAATATTTCCCAAAATGCCATAGTAGCACCTTTTGTCCTGGTGGAATGTACCCTAGGAGTTTGTGGCAACTGTCTTTTTGCCTTTAAATGACATGTTTGTATACATTTAACAATCCATGATGCTATGACATTTTTTTATTATTTTTTTTTTTTAAATTGGATTGCCCTGGAATGGTAAAGCAAAAGCCACAACAAGTTGTTTAGTTTTCCAAAAGTCTTTTGTTCTGTCAATATAGTACACGGGTGCCCTCTTTACGTCTAAAGTGTGAAGTGTCCTCTGCTACTGAATCCGGTTGTTGGAAAAAAACTGGCCAATCAAGGCTTGATTGATATGAAATTGAGACACCCTTTTGGTAGGAATCTTGAATTTGTGTGAAGGACTACCTTATTCTTTGAATTTGAGAGAAGGGTTCTACTAGAGTTAATGCCTGGAGCTCACGGGCACGTCTAAGTGATGTGATTACAACCGGAATAGCCATGAAAGGAACTGAACACAGCATGAGTGAAGAGGCTCAAATGGAGGGCCCATGAGCCTAGGGAGTACAATGTTAAGATTCCATGATGGAACAGATGGAAGTATAGGTCGAATTACCCTTTTAAGTCTTTTCATGAAAGTTTTAATCACAGGGATTCTGAACAATGAAATCTGTTCTCTGTTTTGTAAGTATGCAGCTATAGCTGCAAGATGTAATCTGATTGAAGTGTAAGCCAAGTTAGCTTGCTGCAAATGAAGTAAGTAGCAAATAATTTCTTGGACAGATGGCAGTAGCAAACAAAACGTTTCCATTTTGCTGGATAACATGCTCTAGTTGTTGATCTGCATGACTCCTTAAATTTTTCCTATATATTCTGAAAGGTAAATTAAGATAACCAAATTCTATGACATCAGGAGCCATATCGATAGGTTGAGTGATATGGGGTCTATCTGTGGTCCTGTGTGAGAAGATCTGGCCTGTTGGGGAGTTTCTTGTGAGGACCTTGCGGGAGGTTCAGAAGTGTTGTGAACCAAGGTTGACATGCCCATGTGGGCATTACAAGTATCATAGTTAGTGATGCCTGTTTAAGTTTGTGAACCAGAATTGGAATGAATGGAACAGGAGGAAAAACATAAGCAAATATCACTGACCAGTTCATCCACAGAGCACTGCCCTTGGACCAAGGGTACCTGGATGCGAAGTTTGAGCATTTTGTGTTTTTTTCTGTGGTGAAAAGATCGATTTGAGGTTTTGCCTCCCTTTGGAAGTATTTTTGAAGGACTTGTGGGTGAAGTTCCCATTCATGAACACGTTGAGCAGGTCTGCAAAGACGTTGTCAGTCCCTGAGAGATATTCTGCCAGTTGGTGAATGTGGGGTTGATGAGCCTATTTCCATATTGTTTGTGCAAGTTGTGATAACTGGAATGATCGTGTCCCCGTGCCCCTGCCCTCCCTCCCCCTGTTTTTGTAGGTAATACATCACGGTCATATTGTCAGTCCGGACAAGGAGAACTTTATACGTAAGGTGGGAAAGCTTTAAGGGCTAGAAATACCGCTTGAAGCTCTAGAAAGTTGATATGCATGGAACAATGTATGTAATCCCAAAGACCTTGAAGTTTTGAAGATGTGCTCCCCAACCTGTCAAGGATGTATCCGTGGTCAGAATGAGTTGAGGCACAGGGTTGCGAAAAGGCCACCCTTTTAAGAGTTTGGTAGAGTTCCACCATTGCAAAGAGTGGTAAGTTTTGGCACTCTATCAACACTAGATCCTGAAGATGAGCCTGTGACTGAGAACACTGATGAGACAGACATTTCTGTTGCCAATGCATGTAGAGTCTGGCATGCTGCACAATGGCAATGCAAGACACCCGCATCCCTAACAGAAGCATGACCGTTTTTACTGTTGAAGTGTGATTCTGGTAAAACCGAGGGAGCAGATGCTGGAAGTTTTGTATCTGAGTTGCATTGGGATATGGTAATCCTAGATGAGTGCTGAGAATAGCTCAAGAATATTGTTGAACCTGGAGAGGTTGTAGATGGGATTTTACAGAGTTGATTGTGAACCCTAACTTGTGAAGAAGGTTGACTGTAATTTGTGTGTGGAACTGACAGTGTTGTAACATGTTTGTCCGTCCTTTTTTGGAATGAGGAAATATAGCAAATAAACTCCTGTTCCTTGAGCTTTGGGTGGAACTGGTCTGAGAGACCAGTCCTTTTTTAGAATGAGGAAATATGGCAAATTTACTCCTGTTCCTTGATATTTGGGTGGAACAGGAGCTTGTACCTCTTCTTTGAGGAGAGTGAGGTGTTCTTGAGATAACCTGTGTGTATGAGGAGGGATACCGGGAGTTGTGGTTGCAAGCTCCATTCAATAACCATGTTGGATAATGGAGAGGACACATTGGTCCGATGTTATTTGTGTCCTAAAGAAGTCCTGAAGGCGTTCCCAACTGGTGTTATATGGAGTTTGGTATATTGAGGTAGTCAGTGTTTTGTTATAGAACCGGAGCTCCGAGAGGAGTTGTTCTTGCCCCTGAAACTTTGACCTCTGAATGCTCCTCTGAAGAAGCCTCTGGTATAGCAACCTGAGGTTTGTTTGTTTTGATATGTGGACGGCTCAGATTAAGTTGTTGATTTTTATCTACCCTTGGGGTTGTTATTCTAGAAAGAACAGGCCCCTGAAAAATGTTGTTTGCATACTGCATCATACCTGAGAGCATAGGGAAATATTGTGTCCCTGTGTGTGCTGGTCAGTGTGCAAAATAGAAAATCTTGTTCAATAGGATGCTTGTGTAAAGGTACATTATGGTACGCTGCTGTCCTAGCAATGACTTGTTGGTAGCTAGTAGTATCTTCTGAAAGGGAAGGTCTGGCGGGATACAAATCTGGATCCGTATTAATTCCTGGGTCTGGATCATAAGAATCTCAGGGATCCTGATGTGGTGGTATTTCCTATAAATAGTGATCCTCAAATAATGGTTAACCTTGTGGAATGTGGTTTTCCTCAGTTGGAGAATGGGAGAATAGGGGGTAGATGAAGTAGGAAGAGGAGGATGAACAAACTCCTTTGTGGAAGCAGTATTTTCCTTAGGGAGTTTATTTTAGGTGGTGAGGTGTCCATTGCCTCCTGGAAGGTTAGCTTCCTTTTAAAAGTAACTGTAGGGGGAAGCTACAATTCGCCCTGTGCATTCCTGAATATATATTTGGCGATGTCTAGCGTCCATTGTCTCTAATATTGGTTGAATAGGTGAAGACGTGGTGGAGGAGTGGCTTGAGTCCAAATGCTCCGAAGGAACATGTTCCTTTGTTTTCTGCACCAAAATGTTCAGTCGGATCTTTTTCAGCGCAGAGTTTGGATCCCAAGATTGCAGGCTTGCAACCGATGTGGTCAGTGCTGAGTGCTTGGTGGTGGAAGGTCAGACCGAAGTAGATGAAATCGGAGCTGAAGATGCAGCTGCAGGCTTCAATGTTTTTGGTGCCGATCCGATGGGGCAGGGCATCCGACATTTCTTTTCGAGACAGACTATGACTTGAATGCAGTGGCAGTTCGGCGACCTTGGTATGGGTCTTTTTGGAGGTTTTGTGGTACAAGGTTGGGCCACTGTACTCACAGCTTATACCGAAGTCAGTTCTTGTCTCTCTACGTCAGACTGAATGTCTCAAATCGCATCTTGGATGGAGACGGCTTCATGGTGGGGCTCCTCCTGCGTATGTTCTTTCCCGAAGTCATCCGTGGTGCCATCTGGAGATCTGCCCACCATCTCTAGCCTACTGACTCTTCGATCTTGGAGCGTCTTCTAGGACCGGAAGTATCGACATGCCTCACAGGTAGCCTCTTGATGGTCTGGTGAGAGGCATAAGTTACACACCTGATGACGATCAGTGTAGGGGTTCCTTTGAATGGCATCAAGGGCAAAATCAAAATGGCATCCATTCCTTCAGGCTTACATTCTCTCTTGTGCCAAGAGTTTCAAGGCCTAAAGGCCGGACCGGCCTCTGCCCCGAAGTACATACGCTCAAAAAACTGGAACCGATACGCAAGAAAAAAGTCGATGTGAGTCACAAAACCCTGATCGAATGTACAATACCGTCGAATAGAAAAGTCAGGGGGAAAGCCTCAGATCGCAACGGGTCAAAGACGGAGCGAAGAATTGCATGTCCAAACCAGACGGTGGAGTGAAAACAATCTAACAAAGGACTCAATGGCCATGCGGAGTATCACTGAGAGGGAGGAGTCACTTGATCCAGTGATTCGAAAAACATCTTTGAAGTAAAAACATCTTGTAACAGTCCAGACCCAACACTAGATGGGAGGATAATGCAAAGCATCTACAGCCACACATGCCACCGAACATGTGTTTCATTTTAATAAACAAAGGAATTTTTCCTTTTTTTTTTTTTTTACTGTAGAGCTTTGCATCTGCTAAAAAAAAAAAGCCCCAACATAAGCGACCACTGGTTGCTTTTAAATATTAATGAAAACAGCATGTGGGAGGACAATCTAAAGCAAAGGTCTTAAAAAAAAAAAATTAAAAAAAAAGACAGCCCAGAAAAAACATTCAATATGACATGATCACCAAAAATAATTGGA
Source organism: Pleurodeles waltl (assembly GCF_031143425.1). Lineage (NCBI taxonomy): Eukaryota > Metazoa > Chordata > Amphibia > Caudata > Salamandridae > Pleurodeles > Pleurodeles waltl. Next base: position 1,637,991,546 of record NC_090440.1, on the reverse strand, counting down.
GGGAAAATCGGGAGAGAAGAGCATTTTAAAAATCAAAACTAAAAACTAAAAGGTTAAAGTGTCCAGGATGCATCACACCATGTGCTTAAAAAACACGAACACATGCTGGACTGCAGGAGCTTGTCTCCTGCTATGGCTGCCTTCCTAGATAGAGAAGGTATAGCATGAAGTTATTGACAGGTCTACAGATTTTTCATCTAAAATAACCGAAAGCTATTGAAATTCTGTCATTCGTGAAAATTAAAAAATACAGTTTATACAGTCTCCCGTGTGGTTGTTGTCAACAGTTACTGCCAGGAAACAGGATTTTATGAAAAATCTGCAAAGTAATCTCTTCTTACCTGTCAGAGTGGTTGCTGGATTAAGCGGAGATGGTAATAATGGTACAGTTGGGACGCCTAAAACAAAATTCAAAATATGGAAGAGGGTTAGGACACATATGCATTGCTGAGAAACACCTAATAACTTTTGCATTAATGGCAAAAACAAATATTACATGCATCTGCCAGTAGTGATGTTTTATCATACTGGTGGGATGTCAACCTGACCCAACTTTAACAAAAACAAATTAAATGTACTGTGAAAGCATTCCAGAGGTGCTGCACTTAGGTCTTTCACAATCCAGGGATGTACTTTTGTCTCAAAACTGGTCTATATTCCTCTACTCAATTTGTGGATTCATCTCCTTCACCAGCTCACTGAAACAATAGAACATGTTCCTGTACCATCCTTTAAAAAAATAAAATAAAGATTTGAATAGAAATTTCATTTTTTTTTTAAACCAAAACACGCACTGGGCAATACAGTAAGATTGTAGTGTCGGAGGATACATGGCATAGATCTTGTTGGTTCGCTTTGACACATTGGCATGAGATTGTATCAACATTTTCATATGCGCAGGGACATACAAGGACATCAGCCCAAGCAGGTCCACCCTAAAGTTCTTGTGACATACAGAAGCTACTGATGAGTGGTCCGATCCGATAATAGAGTAGGAGGTTGTCTGGAGTCTACACTGCTCCCATGACCCCCAGATCTTGACATAATTCAGGGACCATCTGCTGTGATGTGGGGTAATCTGGACCTCCTTCAGTTCTATGGTATGTCTCTGTTGGCAATTAGGTATATCAAGCCAATGTTCTGCTTTACTAACACCAGGTTTGTCCAGAACTCCCAATTGGGCTTCTTTGGGAGTAAGATCAACTTGTTATTCAGTCACAATGCCTAGGGATTGCAAAAATAATTTCCAGTATGGTCAGATGTGTGGGAAATCCCAGGTTATGTGTATCAGGGTATCTCTCATGCCTTGAGGCACAGTGCAGTTTGGGGAAAATCCTACTGTAACAATAAACGGGGTAACCCAATATTCCCCACAAAACTGGGTAATCTAAACTGTAAAGCACACAATGTGCATGGAGGAATCATTTGCATACAAATATTTCCCCCTCAGGGGGAACAGCTGTGTCAGAGACAAAAAAGACTTGGCGCACTCTTGAAGGCCTAAGACAGCAAGCAGCTGAGCAAGAAAGAGGCAATGTTAGTAGAACCCACATTGTCTATTGGGAAGATGGACTCCTTTACAGTGAGGGAAGAGATCCTAAGTCTGGTGCCACTAGGAGAGTGGTAGTGCCTCAGGAGTTTAGGGAGTTCATTCTGACTTCAGGTCATGAGATTCCCCTTGCTGGGCATTTGGGACAAACCAAGACTTGGGAGAGATTAGTCAACCATTTCTATTGGCCCAATATGTCCCAGAAGGTTAAGGAGTTTTGCAGCTCCTGTGTCACCTGTCAAGCAAGTGGCAAGGCAGGTGGCCACCCAAAGGCCCCCCTCATTCCACTTCCAGTGGTGGGGGTCCCCTTAGAGAGTAGGAGTAGACATAGTTATGAAGGGATATGGATCCATAGTCACACCCCTCACAGAACCTACCTCCAAGAAAATGCACAGAAAAGTTAACTGGACCTTGGACTGTCAAAAGGCCTTTGACACCCTGAAAGAAGCTATGTGCTGAGCACCAGTTTTGAAAGCTCCAGATTATTCTAAGCAGTTAATTGTGCAGACTGAGGCCTCTGAGCATGGGATAGGGCCAGTTCTATCCCAAACCAATGATGCTGGCCTTGATCAGCCTGTTGCTTTTATTAGCAGGAGGTTACTCCCCAAGGAGCAGCATTGGAGTGCCATTGAGAGGGAGGCCTTTGTTGTGGTTTGGTCCCTGAAGAAGCTGAGACCATACCTGTTTGGTACTCTCTTCACAGTTCAAACTGACCACAGACCTCTCAGATAGCTTATGGAAATGAAAGGAGAGAGCCCTAAACTGTTGAGGTGGTCCATATCGCTACAGGGAATGGACTTTGTAGTGGAACACAGACCTGGGACTGCCCAGGCCAATTCAGATGGCCTTTCCAGGTTCTTCCACTTAGAAAATGAAACCTCTCTTGGGAAAGGTTAGTCTCGTCCTCTTTCGTTAGGGGGGGGGGTGTTTGTAGGGGAAGTTGTTGTGTAGGAAAATGCCTCTTGGCATGGTTACCTCCTAACATTTTGCCTTTTGTTGGTGCTAGTTATGATTGAAAGTGTGCTGGGACCCTGCTAACAAGGCCCTAGCACAAGTGTTCTTTCCATAAACGGTACCTTTGTCTCCACAATTGGCACAGCCCTGGCACACAGATATGTCCCTTGTAAATGGTACCCCTGGTACCAAGGGCCCTGTGGCCAGGGAATGTCTCTAAAGTCTGTAGCATGCATTATGCCACCCTGGGGACACCTCACTCAGCACATGCACACTGCCTCCCAGCTTGTGTGTTCTGGTGGGGAGAAAAAGACTAAGTCGACATGGCACTCCCCTCAGAGTGCCATGCACACAACCCACTGCCTGTGGCAGAGGTAAGTCACCCTTCTAGCAGGCCTTACAGCCCTAAGTCAGGGTGCACTATACCACAGTTGAGGGCATAGTTGAATGAGCACTATGCCCCTATAGTGTCTAAGCCCATTCTCAGACATTTTAAGTGCAGGGTAGCCATAAAGAGTATATAGTCTGGGAGTTTGTCAAATACGAACTCCACAGTTCCATAATGGCTACACTGAATACTGGGAAGGATGGTATCAAACTTCTCAGCACAATAACTCCACACTGATGCCATTAATAAATGCACACAGAGGGCATTCTAGAGATGCCCCCTGTATACCAGTCCAACTACTAGTGCAAGGCTGGGAAGTTTCTGTCAGCCTGCCACATCAAGACGGGTTTCTGGCCACATGGGGAAAGTGCTTCACACCTCCCCCTGCAGAAACTAACACCTGGCGGTGAGCCTTAAAGGCTCAAGCCTGGTGTTACAGATCACCAGGGCACTCTAGCTAGTGGAGATGCCTGCCCCCCCCCCCCCCCCGACACAGCCCCCACTTTTGGCAGCAAGTCCGGAGGAGATAATGAGAAAAACAAGGAGGAGTCACCCTCCAGCCTGGACAGCTGTCCTGAGCTGAGGTGACCCCTTCCCTTAGGAAATCCTCCATCTTGCTTTTGAGGATTCCCCCCAATAGGATTAGGGAAATGCCCTCTTTCCCACAGGGAGGAGGCACAAAGAGGGTGTAGCCACCCTCAAGGACAGTAGCCATTGACTTCTGCCCCCAGACCTAAACACACCCCTAAATTGAGTATTTAGGGGTGATCCTGAACCCAGGAAACCAGATTCCTGATGGCCTACAACAAGGACAGCTGACCTGGAAGCCTCGCAGAGATGACAGAGACAACAACTGACTTGGCCCCGGCCTGTCTCCAGACTCAAAGAACCTGCACAGCGACGCATCCAGCGGGAACAGCAACCTCTGAGGACTCAAAGGATGACTTGCACCCAAAGGACCAAGAAACTCCTGTGGACAGCGGCTCTGTCCAAACAGCAACAAACAAACTAACTTTAAAGGGACTCCAGCTTCACTCCAGAAGCGCGAGTCCCCAACACTCTGCACCCGATGCCCCCAGGTCGTGTCCAGAAGAACCAACACTGCAGAGAGGACCCCCAGGTGACTCCAACGACATGGACAACCTGAGTCGACCTCCCTGCACCCCTACAGCGACGCCTGCAGAGAGGAACCAGAGGCTCCCCCTGACCGCGGCTGCCCGGTAACAAAGGAACCCGATGTTTGGAAGAAGCAAGCAGCCCCCAGGAAAGAGAGAAAACAACTACCAGTGCAGGAGTGACCAGCAGGCGGCCCTCATCCTTGCCCAGTCGGTGGCCGGTCCGAGAAGCCTGACTGTGCCCTGCTTGCATCGCCAGAGTGACCCCGGGTCTCTCCATTGATTTCTAACTAAAACCCAACACCTACTTCACACACTGCACCCGGCCGCCCCTGTGCCGCTGAGGTTGTATTTTGTGTGCCTGTTTGTGACCCGCCCAGGGCCCTGTGTTGCTGGTGCTGGGTGTTTGGGGTTGCCTTGAACCCCCAACGATGGGCTGCCTATGCCCCAGAGACTGAACTTGTAAGACACCAGCAGCTCAGGGCTGGTCCGGTGCAGAGGTCAAAGAGGTGCCCAAAACACATAGGTGCCTATGGAGAACAAGGGTGCTCCGGTTCCAGTCTGCAAGCAGGTAAGTACCTGGGGAGCAGACCAAGGGGGGTTTTGTAGAGCACTAGAGGGGGAGGACTGGGGGGACACAAGTAGGCACACAAAACACACCATCAGCGGCATAGGGGCGGCCGGGTGCAGAGCGCACAGCAGGAATCGGGTTTTGTATTGGTTTCAATGGAGGGACCCGGGGCTCACTCTAGCGGTGCAGGCAGGGCACAGGGGGGCTTCTCGGGCCAGCCACCATCTGGCCTAGGCAGAGGGTCGCCTGGGGGTCACTCCTGCACGGAGGTTCGGTTCCTTCTGGTCCTGGGGGCTGTGGGTGCAGTGCTTGGGGTCAAGGCGTCAGGTCCCTTGTTACAGACAGTCACGGTGAGTCTCTGGATTCTCTCTGCAGGCGTCGCTGTGGGGGCCCAGGGGGTCGTCTCGGGCTACTCACGGGGTCGCAGTGGAGTCCTCCCTGTGGTGGTAGTTCTCTGGATCTCGAGCCGGGGGCGTTGGGTACCGAGTGTGAAGTCTCATGCTTCCGGCGGGAAGAGTGAGGTCTTTAAAGTTGTAGAAAAGTTGCAAGTTTGTTGCAGGTTGTTGAGCAGAGCCTCTGCTCACGGGAGTTTCTTGGTCCTGGGAGTCAGGGCAGTCCTCTGAGGCTTTAGAGGTCACTTGTCCCTGTAGGATGCGTCGCTGGTTGCAGGTTTTCGAGTCAGGAGATAGGCCGGTAGGGCTGGGGCCAAAGCAGTTGTCGTCTCTGCAGGCTTGTAGGTCAGCAGTCCTCCTTTAGTTCAGGTTGCAGGAATTTCATTTCCTGGGTTCTTGGGTGCCCCTAAATAGTGAATGTAGGGGTGTGTTTAGGTCTGGGAGGGCAGTAGCCAATGGCTACAGTCCTGAAGGGTAGCTAAACTCTCTTTGTACCTCCTCCCTGAGGGGGCACATCCCTAATCCTATCAGGGGAATCCTCCAAAACTAAGATAGATGATTTCTAAAGACAGGGGTCACCTCAGCTCAGGCTGTGCTGACTGGTGGGTGACTCCTCCTCGTTTTCCTAATTATCTCCTCCAGCCTTTCTACCAAAAGTGGGGGCAGTGGCCGGAGGGGCGGGTATCTCCACTAGCAGGGATGCCCTGTGGTGCTGTAACAAAGGGGGTGAGCCTTTAAGGCTCACCGCCAGGTGTTACAGTTCCTGCAGGGGGAGGTGAGAAGCACCTCCACCCAGTACAGGCTTTGTTCCTGGCCACATAGTGACAAAGGCACACTCCCCATGTGGGCAGCAACAGGTCTGGTGTGTGGCAGGCTGGCAGAAACTAGTCAGCCTACACTGGAAGTCAGGTTGGTTTTCAGGGGGCACCTCTAAGGTGCCCTCTGGGTGTATGTTACAATAAATTGCACACTGGCATCAGTGTGCATTTATTGTGCTGAGAAGTTTGAAACCAAACTTCTCAGTTTTCAGTGTAGCCATTATGGAACTGTGGAGTTCGTGTTTGACAAACTCCCAGACCATATACTCTTATGGCTACCCTGCACTTACACTGTCCAAGGTTTGGCTTAGACACTGTAGGGTCATAGTGCTCATGCACATATGCCCTCACCAGTGGTATAGTGCACCCTGCTTAAGGGCTGTAAGGCCTGCTAGAGGGGTAACTTACCTATGCCACAGGCAGCGTGACGAAGGCATGGCACTTTGAGGGGAGTGCCATGTCGTCTTAGTCATTTCTCCCCACCAGCACACACAAGCTGTGAGGCAGTGTGCATATGCTGAGTGAGGGGTCCCCAGGGTGGCATAAGACATGCTGCAGCCCTTAGAGACCTTCCCTGGCATCAGGGCCCTTGGTACCAGAGGTACCAGTTACAAGGGACTTACCTGAGTTCCAGGGTTGTGCCAATTGTGGAGACAAAGGTACAGTTTAGGGAAAGAACACTGGTGCTGGGGCCTGGTTAGCAGGGTCCCATCACCCTTTCAAATCATAACTTAGCATCAGCAAAGGCAAAATGTCAGGGGGTAACCATGCCAAGGAGGCATTTCCTTACAGCCACTCCACCTGTCTTGCCACTTGCTTGACAGGTGACACAAGAGCCACAAAACTCCCTTACTTTCTGGGACATATTAGGCCAATATAATGGTTCACTAATCTGTCCCATGTCTTGGTTTGTCCCAAATGCCCCGCAAGGGGAATGTCATGGGCTAAGGTCAGAATGAACGCCCTAAACTCCTGAGGCACTACCACTCTCCTAGTGGCACCAGGTTTGGGATCTCTTGCCTCAGCCTAAAGGAGTCCATCCTCCCAACAGACCCTGTGGGAGCCACTGACATCTCCCTTCTCCTGTTCAGCTGCTTGTTGTCTAAGGCCTTCAAGAGTGGGACAAGTCCTTTGTCCCTGGCACAGCTGTTCCCTTGAGGGTCCCACTGGGCTCAACAGCTCTACCATGGACTCAGTTCTCTCAGGAGAAGAGAGGTCCTGTGTCTTGTGCTGTATAGAGGCTGGTCCCCCAGTCCTCTTACCTTTTCTCTTGGAAGGTTGGGCCATTATTCCAGGCTTTAACACTTCTTTTTCACCCTGTGCTCTGCTCTGTGATCTTGTTTTTATACACACCAGTTCAGGGACACCCGGCATGGCTGCATGGGTTTTGAGTTCTACCCCAGCCCATGCTGAGAACTCCAAATCATTCCCTAGCAAACATTCTACTGGGAATGCAGAAGAGACCACTGCCAGCTTCAGGCCAGTAACCCCATTCCCATTCTAAAGTCACCATTGCCATGGGATGGATCTTAGTTTCATTGTCAGCACTGTAAGTTGATATGTTTGTCCAGCCAAATACTGTCCTGGGAAACCAGCTTTTCTGTCACCATGGTGACACTGGCACCTGCATCCCTCTGGGCTTCTACTTTTGTCCCATTTATCAAGAGCTGCTGCCTGTAGTTTTGCATGTTAGGCGGCCAGGCAGCTAGTGTGGCTATATCCACCCCAACCTCAGATACTAAAGTAGCTTCAGTTTGAACCATGATTTGCTTTGGGCACACTGTTGATCCCACCTGGAGACTGGCAATTCCAGTGCTAACTGGAGTAGAAGTTGTGGGACTTTTCTTGGGACAGGCCTTATCTCCAGTTTGGTGTCCATGCTGTCTACAGGTGTGACACCAGGCTTTCTTGGGATCAAAGTTTTTACCCTTACCATTTGTGGACTGTGAAGAGGCTTGGGGCCCACCCCCCTGAGAAGGATTATGAGGCCCTTGAGAAGACTGTAAGGAAATGCCTCCTTGGCATGGTTGCCCCCTGACTTTTTGCCTTTGCTGATGCTATGTTTACAATTGAAAGTGTGCTGAGGCCTGCTAACCAGGCCCCAGCACCAGTGTTCTTTCCCTAACCTGTACTTTTGTATCCACAATTGGCAGACCCTGGCATCCAGATAAGTCCCTTGTAACTAGTACTTCTAGTACCAAGGGCCCTGATGCCAAGGAAGGTCTCTAAGGGCTGCAGCATGTCTTATGCCACCCTGGAGACCTCTCACTCAGCACAGACACACTGCTTGCCAGCTTGTGTGTGCTAGTGAGGACAAAACGAGTAAGTCGACATGGCACTCCCCTCAGGGTGCCATGCCAGCCTCTCACTGCCTATGCAGTATAGGTAAGACACCCCTCTAGCAGGCCTTACAGCCCTAAGGCAGGGTGCACTATACCATAGGTGAGGGTACCAGTGCATGAGCATGGTACCCCTACAGTGTCTAAACAAAACCTTAGACATTGTAAGTGCAGGGTAGCCATAAGAGTATATGGTCTGGGAGTCTGTCAAACACGAACTCCACAGCACCATAATGGCTACACTGAAAACTGGGAAGTTTGGTATCAAACTTCTCAGCACAATAAATGCACACTGATGCCAGTGTACATTTTATTGTAAAATACACCCCGGAGGGCACCTTAGAGGTGCCCCCTGAAACTTGACCGACTATCTGTGTAGGCTGACTAGTTTTAGCAGCCTGCCACAAACCGAGACATGTTGCTGGCCCCATGGGGAGAGTGCCTTTGTCACTCTGAGGCCAGAAACAAAGCCTGCACTGGGTGGAGATGCTAACACCTCTCCCAGGCAGGAATTGTCACACCTGGCGGTGAGCCTCAAAGGCTCACCTCCTTTGTGCCAACCCAGCAGGACACTCCAGCTAGTGGAGTTGCCCGCCCCCTCCGGCCAGGCCCCACTTTTGGCGGCAAGGCCGGAGAAAATAATGAGAAAAACAAGGAGGAGTCACTGGCCAGTCAGGACAGCCCCTAAGGTGTCCTGAGCTGAAGTGACTCTAACTTTTAGAAATCCTCCATCTTGCAGATGGAGGATTCCCCCAATAGGGTTAGGATTGTGACCCCCTCCCCTTGGGAGGAGGCACAAAGAGGGTGTACCCACCCTCAGGGCTAGTAGCCATTGGCTACTAACCCCCCAGACCTAAACACGCCCTTAAATGTAGTATTTAAGGGCTACCCTGAACCCTAGAAAAGTAGATTCCTGCAACTACAAGAAGAAGGACTGCCCAGCTGAAAACCCCTGCAGCGGAAGACCAGAAGACGACAACTGCCTTGGCTCCAGAAACTCACCGGCCTGTCTCCTGCCTTCCAAAGATCCTGCTCCAGCGACGCCTTCCAAAGGGACCAGCGACCTCGACATCCTCTGAGGACTGCCCCTGCTTCGAAAAGACAAGAAACTCCCGAGGACAGCGGACCTGCTCCAAGAAAGGCTGCAACTTTGTTTCCAGCAGCCTTGAAAGAACCCTGCAAGCTCCCCGCAAGAAGCGTGAGACTTGCAACACTGCACCCGGCGACCCCGACTCGGCTGGTGGAGATCCAACACCTCAGGAGGGACCCCAGGACTACTCTGATACTGTGAGTACCAAAACCTGTCCCCCCTGAGCCCCCACAGCGCCGCCTGCAGAGGGAATCCCGAGGCTTCCCCTGACCGCGACTCTTTGAACCTAAAGTCCCGACGCCTGGGAGAGACCCTGCACCCGCAGCCCCCAGGACCTGAAGGACCGGACTTTCACTGGAGGAGTGACCCCCAGGAGTCCCTCTCCCAAGTGGAGGTTTCCCCGAGGAATCCCCCCCTTGCCTGCCTGCAGCGCTGAAGAGATCCCGAGATCTCTCATAGACTAACATTGAAAACCCGACGCTTGTTTCTACACTGCACCCGGCCGCCCCCGCGCTGCTGAGGGTGAAATTTCTGTGTGGACTTGTGTCCCCCCCCGGGGCCCTACAAAACCCCCCTGGTCTGCCCTCCGAAGACGCGGGTACTTACCTGCAAGCAGACCGGAACCGGGGCACCCCCTTCTCTCCATTCTAGCCTATGTGTTTTGGGCACCACTTTGAACTCTGCACCTGACCGGCCCTGAGCTGCTGGTGTGGTGACTTTGGGGTTGCTCTGAACCCCCAACGGTGGGCTACCTTGGACCAAGAACTAAGCCCTGTAAGTGTCTTACTTACCTGGTTAACCTAACAAATACTTACCTCCCCTAGGAACTGTGAAAATTGCACTAAGTGTCCACTTCTAAAACAGCTATTTGTGAATAACTTGAAAAGTATACATGCAATTTTGATGATTTGAAGTTCCTAAAGTACTTACCTGCAATACCTTTCGAATGAGATATTACATGTAGAATTTGAACCTGTGGTTCCTAAAATAAACTAAGAAAAGATATTTTTCTATATAAAAACCTATTGGCTGGATTTGTCTCTGAGTGTGTGCACCTCATTTATTGTCTATGTGTATGTACAACAAATGCTTAACACTACTCCTTGGATAAGCCTACTGCTCGACCACACTACCACAAAATAGAGCATTAGTATTATCTATTGTTACCACTATTTTACCTCTAAGGGGAACCCTTGGACTCTGTGCATGCTATTCCTTACTTTGAAATAGCACATACAGAGCCAACTTCCTACAAAGACTCTTTGCTTTTATCCTCAGATGTTTCACCATCCTTCCCCTGGAGAGGCTGTGTGACCCCTTTCTTTTGGCCACCCCCTGTGGAAGTCTTGGTCACCCTTGTCTTGACCCAGTGGTCTGCCTTCTTTCCCAATTCTTGGGGAGAAATTGGACCTAGGTCTACCAGATGTTGATGCAACTTGTCATTGAAGCAGTTACTTAACAAATGATCTTTCATAAATAAATTATTATACAGCCCACCATAGTCATGCACTCCACTGCCAGTTATCAAACCATCTAGTGTTTTGACTGAGTATTCAACAAAATCAACCCAGGACTGGCTTAAGGTTTTTTTGAGCCCCCTGAACCTAATTGTGCACTCCTCAGTTGGGAATCCTCCATCAGGGTAGCCTTCATGAGGTCATAGGATTCTGCATCTTTACCAGAGAGTGTGAGGAGTCCATCCCTACACTTACCAGTAAACAGTTCCCAAAGGAAAGCTGCCCCAGTGAGATCTGGTTAACATTCTGGTTGCACAAGCCCTCTTAAAAGCTGTGAACCATTTGGTGATATCAAGACCTTCTTCATATTTTGAAACAATCCCTTTGGGGATTTTAAAAATGTCCCTATTTATGTTGCTGCCACTATGTATGGGTGCTAAGCCCATTTCTGCTCTCTCCTTTTCTATGGCTAGTTGCAGTTTCTCCAAAGCTAATCTTTTGGTGATCCTTGCTAAAAGGGTGTCCTCCTCATTGAGGCTGCCCTCAATGTTCACAGAGGAACTGGATTCCCCTGTGCAAGAACCAAAGTTTTGGAGTCTGATCTGTGGGGACAGGGTTCTTGGAACCTGGTCTCCCTAGTTAGGGTAGGAGGGGGGAGTTCTACCTCCTGATCCCCAACTTCTTCCCCATCTGAGGGGAGGTCTTCTCCTTCAGTAGGGTGGTCCCTAGTGTACTCTGCCAAGAGCTCCTGTTGCTTGGCCTTGGTAGGGTTGGAACCAGTTTTAATCTTTCTTAGCTTACAGAGGGACCTTAGCTCTGTCATCCCTAGATGAAGGTTAAGGGGTGAGGTTTAGTTCCATCAGCATATCCTCTGAGCTAATCATTAGGTCTCTAAAGTTGGGATTACTTTTTAAGAAACTAAAAACTACTTCTACGAACTAAATCCTAACCTTTACAAAACTTTTAAACTTAAAAAGGATGCTAACAGGGACTTACACAAGGCTCTAGCAGGACTTTTAAAAAATTGGAAAAATAGTCAAAATTCTAAAATCAATTTTCTGTCAGGAAATCGTTAAGTTCTTCCCTCTGCAAAAACAATTCCCCTTTTCCTTGTACCCACATTGGTTGCAGCGGCGTCCTGACTCCCGGTGGCTCTTGTGGAGGCTGTTCTTAGAACTAGCTTCTTCAGGTTTAACTGCCACTCAAGATGGTGGCCACAAATCCTTGTGAGGCCAGCACTCTTGTGTTTCTACCTTAGTCTCGTGCTGAAGCTTCCCTCCAGCTGTTTCACTCTGGGAGCCCTTCACTTCAACTGTCATCCTGAGGAGAATGAGCAGTGTTCCTGAGGCGCTTCATTTCATAGAGAATTCTTCCAGTTTTGAGTAATTAATTATTTTTCATGTTATGGTGTGCACACCAGCTACTTTTTCCCCTTTTTATAGGAGCTGACTTTTTTCCTTCTTCCAACAACTGGCTATCAGCTTTCTTAGGAGAATTCGTTTTGGCTTAACAGAACTTCAAGCAACTGCAGTAAGGAATCCTTTTGTATGATTTCCAGACTTGCCAATATACATGTGTACATATATATTCAAGAACTCTTTGCTTTGCAGACTTATCAGTCTTAGAGACAAACCTCAGTGCTCAGACTAATTCCTAGAGACTGTGATTGAGAAAACTGAACCTTGAGAAGGAGTTTTCGTTTCCTGTAAAAGACATTAGTAGTTTGTATATTTGTGAACTTTTGAACTGTTCTCCAGAGAACGTTGGAAACCTCCGACTCCTGGAGAAAAGAAGATACTAAGTTAACATTGTTCCAGGTTAGGAGAACGATAGAATTGGGTGAATGTGAATGGCTCAACAGTTGAATGCACAGTAGGAATGTACTTATCTATGCTCTTATCACCAGACTGCAGGTCCTTCCTTTAAAGAAATCCCAAAAACGAAAAAGGTGCAGGTTTTCAGAGACACACACTGAATATCCTATCTTCAAGTGGGAAACACAGGCTGGAACTGGATCTAGAGGTGATCTATTTTTCTATTCCCATTCCCCTTTCCAACTAGCGGATACAGGGTTCGGATAATCAGTTAAAGTCTGAGCACACATCTGTTGGAGGGAGTTGGGTAAAAAGCATCTGCTCCGGTGGAAGTTTGATTTAATGGATAATCTTCTGACATTTTCTTTTTTTTTTTTTTTTTTTGAATTTTATTTTATTTTAATATGTCGGAGGGGGGGGTTACATGAGAAAAAAAAGAAGAAGACATAATATATCCGTGCGAAGAAAGTAAAGTAAACAAAACAACGGGAGAAAGAAGACCTTTAAAAAAAACCTCAGTTATATATATCACATATCGAAACAATTAGCATTTTTTTTTTTTTTTTTTTTAAACTGTGTCTTGATATTCCAACCATCTAGTCAGTGGTGCCCACATTCGTTCTCCTCTATGTCTCTTCTTATGACCCTTTAACTTATAAAGACTTAATTCAGTATTATAGATGGTAAGTAATCTAGAGCGCCAATTCTCAAACGTGGGGGGTTCTTTTTTGAGCCAATCTGTAGCAATACATAAGCGGTATATTGCCATGGACAAAAATAAAAATCGCCTTATTTTATACAGTGCAGGTTCCGTACTTTCAGGTGAGTCCACGACTCCCAATACTACCAGCATAACAGTAACCTGAATATTGCAATGCGTGATCTTCTTAAGGAATACCTCTATCTCATTTAATATTCCCTGCAACATTGGGCATACAAAGAACATATGCATTATCTCAGCTTCAACTTCCCCACATCGATTGCAGCTTCCAGAGGATATCCCCCACTTTTTCAGTTTTGCTGGAGTATAATATAAGTTCATCAGTGTTTTGTAATGCTGGGTTTTCAAATTAGCTGATAGAAATGTTGTCTCAGCCATGGCTAAGGATTGGTCCACCCACTCTCCAGCCACCCCAAATCGTACAATCCATCTCTCATTCTGTTGTGCCATATCATCTACTTGTAGCTCTGTTAGTAACTTATATAACTTGCCAATCTTTGCCCCATTTTTAACAGCCTCAACTACCGGGATCTCCGACAACTGTACTGTAACGCACTTCTGAGACTGTAAAAAATTTCATATTTGCAAAAATTTTAAAAAATGGGTCTTAGGTAAGCCAAATTGAGACTGCAGATCCGTAAATGATTTATAACCGGATTTACAATACAAGTCTCCGACTTTATTTATTCCCCTAGAACGCCAAAAATCTAGTATGGGATCACTAAAGATATGATTTGGGATAGCTGAAAATTTCACTGGTGTATAAGCCGTAATCTTTCCCAGTCCCATACTCCGTTTTATCTGAGCCCAAACCTTGAAGGCGGACAAAAAAGGCTTAAATCTTACTTTTTTAAAGTAACTTGGTTCCTCAAATTTTGATAACCAACCACTTGCCTCCCCACCCGCCATCATAGTATAAATAGGGGTTGGTTTTACTTCTTCATTACCCTTAAAACTTCCCCTTATAAGTTCATCCATATGTTGAAGGCAACAGGCGTAGTAATACAGTGTAAAATTAGGGACTGACCACCCGCCTCGATCTTTGGGAAGTGTCATATACTTCATTGCCCTTCTCGTTTTAGCATACCCCCATAAAAAATTATTCCCCATCTTTTCCAATCTTTTAAGCCATTTTTTATCAACCTCAAGGGGAATAGCCCGAAATAAATATAGGATTTTTGGCAGAACCATCATTTTCAATACATTGCAGCGACCCTCTAGCGATAAGTGCAAATTATGCATTCGGTCTAAATCCCTCTTTATTCTATTTAATAATGGGATAAAATTAATTTCCACCAACCGATTAACCACTGATGTAATCTTCACCCCCAAATACACTGCTTCAGATACCAATCGTCTATCTACTAGTGAAACGTGCCCAGAACATACTATTTGTGTTTTATCTGAGTTCAGCTTATATCCGGAGTATTTTCCGAACTCTCTTGCCTCTATTTCTATTGCCCTAATAGCTTCCTCCGTGTTGCTTGTCACTATAGCTACTTCATCAGCATATGCAAACACCTTATAGGTTTCTCCATGATATAATAGAGGTTGAATATTTTTGCATTCTTCTAATCTCAGCAAGAAAGAATCAATATATAGAGCAAAGAGCAAGGGGGAACATGGACACCCTTGTCTAGTCCCCCTAGAGATTAAGATAGTATCTGTAGGAAGTTGGCTCTGTATGTGCTATTTCAAAGTAAGGAATAGCACGCACAGAGTCCAAGGGTTCCCCTTAGAGGTAAAATAGTGGTAAAAATAGATAATACTAATGCTCTATTTTGTGGTAGTGTGGTCGAGCAGTAGGCTTATCCAAGGAGTAGTGTTAAGCATTTGTTGTACATACACATAGACAATAAATGAGGTACACACACTCAGAGACAAATCCAGCCAATAGGTTTTTATATAGAAAAATATCTTTTCTTAGTTTATTTTAAGAACCACAGGTTCAAATTCTACATGTAATATCTCATTCGAAAGGTATTGCAGGTAAGTACTTTAAGAACTTCAAATCATCAAAATTGCATGTATACTTTTCAAGTTATTCACAAATAGCTGTTTTAAAAGTGGACACTTTGTGCAATTTTCACAGTTCCTAGGGGAGGTAAGTATTTGTTAGGTTAACCAGGTAAGTAAGACACTTACAGGGCTTAGTTCTTGGTCCAAGGTAGCCCACCGTTGGGGGTTCAGAGCAACCCCAAAGTCACCACACCAGCAGCTCAGGGCCGGTCAGGTGCAGAGTTCAAAGTGGTGCCCAAAACACATAGGCTAGAATGGAGAGAAGGGGGTGCCCCGGTTCCGGTCTGCTTGTAGGTAAGTACCCGCGTCTTCGGAGGGCAGACCAGGGGGGTTTTGTAGGGCACCGGGGGGGACACAAGCCCACACAGAAATTTCACCCTCCGCAGCGCGGGGGCGGCCGGGTGCAGTGTAGAAACAAGCGTCGGGTTTGTAATGGAAGTCAATGGGAGATCTAGGGATCTCTTCAGCGCTGCAGGCAGGCAAGGGGGGGGTTCCTCGGGGAAACCTCCACTTGGTCAAGGGAGAGGGACTCCTGGGGGTCACTCCTCCAGTGAAAGTCCGGTCCTTCAGGTCCTGGGGGCTGCGGGTGCAGGGTCTCTCCCAGGTGTCGGGACTTAGGATTCAAAGAGTCGCGGTCAGGGGAAGCCTCGGGATTCCCTCTGCAGGCGGCGCTGTGGGGGCTCAGGGGGGACAGGTTTTTGTACTCACAGTCTTAGAGTAGTCCTGGGGTCCCTCCTGAGGTGTTGGATCGCCACCAGCCGAGTCGGGGTCGCCGGGTGCAGTGTTGCAAGTCTCACACTTCTTGCGGGGAGCTTGCAGGGTTCTTTAAAGCTGCTGGAAACAAAGTTGCAGCTTTTCTTGGAGCAGGTCCGCTGTCCTCGGGAGTTTCTTGTCTTTTCGAAGCAGGGGCAGTCCTCAGAGGATGTCGAGGTCGCTGGTCCCTTCGGAAGGCGTCGCTGGAGCAGGATCTTTGGAAGGCAGGAGACAGGCCGGTGAGTTTCTGGAGCCAAGGCAGTTGTCGTCTTCTGGTCTTCCTCTGCAGGGGTTTTCAGCTAGGCAGTCCTTCTTCTTGTAGTTGCAGGAATCTAATTTTCTAGGGTTCAGGGTAGCCCTTAAATACTAAATTTAAGGGCGTGTTTAGGTCTGGGGGGTTAGTAGCCAATGGCTACTAGCCCTGAGGGTGGGTACACCCTCTTTGTGCCTCCTCCCAAGGGGAGGGGGTCACAATCCTAACCCTATTGGGGGAATCCTCCATCTGCAAGATGGAGGATTTCTAAAAGTTAGAGTCACCTCAGCTCAGGACACCTTAGGGGCTGTCCTGACTGGCCAGTGACTCCTCCTTGTTGCTTTCTTTGTTCCCTCCAGCTTTGCCGCCAAAAGTGGGGGCCGTGGCCGGAGGGGGCGGGCAACTCCACTAAGCTGGAGTGCCCTGCTGGGCTGTGACAAAGGGGTGAGCCTTTG
Source organism: Pleurodeles waltl (assembly GCF_031143425.1). Lineage (NCBI taxonomy): Eukaryota > Metazoa > Chordata > Amphibia > Caudata > Salamandridae > Pleurodeles > Pleurodeles waltl. The sequence goes on along the minus strand of NC_090440.1, from coordinate 1,637,974,858 downwards.
AGGCTCACCGCCAGGTGTTACAGCTCCTGCCTGGGGGAGGTGTTAGCATCTCCACCCAGTGCAGGCTTTGTTACTGGCCTCAGAGTGACAAAGGCACTCTCCCCATGGGGCCAGCAACATGTCTCTGGTGTGGCAGGCTGCTGGAACTAGTCAGCCTACACAGACAGTCGGTTAAGTTTCAGGGGGCACCTCTAAGGTGCCCTCTGTGGTGTATTTTACAATAAAATGTACACTGGCATCAGTGTGCATTTATTGTGCTGAGAAGTTTGATACCAAACTTCCCAGTTTTCAGTGTAGCCATTATGGTGCTGTGGAGTTCGTGTTTGACAGACTCCCAGACCATATACTCTTATGGCTACCCTGCACTTACAATGTCTAAGGTTTTGTTTAGACACTGTAGGGGTACCATGCTCATGCACTGGTACCCTCACCTATGGTATAGTGCACCCTGCCTTAGGGCTGTAAGGCCTGCTAGAGGGGTGGCTTACCTATACTGCATAGGCAGTGAGAGGCTGGCATGGCACCCTGAGGGGAGTGCCATGTCGACTTACTCGTTTTGTCCTCACTAGCGCACACACAAGCTGGCAAGCAGTGTGTCTGTGCTGAGTGAGAGGTCTCCAGGGTGGCATAAGACATGCTGCAGCCCTTAGAGATCTCCCTTGGCATCAGGGCCCTTGGTACTAGAAGTACCAGTTACAAGGGACTTATCTGGATGCCAGGGTCTGCCAATTGTGGATACAAAAGTACAGGTTAGGGAAAGAACACTGGTGCTGGGGCCTGGTTAGCAGGCCTCAGCACACTTTCAATTGTAAACATAGCATCAGCAAAGGCAAAAAGTCAGGGGGCAACCATGCCAAGGAGGCATTTCCTTACACACCCCCCCCCCAAACGAAAGAGGATGAGACTAACCTTTCCCAAGAGAGTCTTCATTTTCTAAGTGGAAGAACCTGGAAAGGCCATCTGCATTGGCATGGGCAGTCCCAGGTCTGTGTTCCACTATAAAGTCCATTCCCTGTAGGGAGATGGACCACCTCAACAGTTTAGGATTTTCACCTTTCATTTGCATCAGCCATTTGAGAGGTCTGTGGTCAGTTTGAACTAGGAAGTGAGTCCCAAAGAGGTATGGTCTCAGCTTCTTCAGGGACCAAACCACAGCAAAGGCCTCCCTCTCAATGGCACTCCAACGCTGCTCCCTGGGGAGTAACCTCCTGCTAATGAAAGCAACAGGCTGGTCAAGGCCATCATCATTTGTTTGGGACAAAACTGCCCCTATCCCATGTTCAGAGGCATCAGTCTGCACAATGAACTGCTTAGAATAATCTGGAGCTTTTAGAACTGGTGCTGAGCACATTGCTTGTTTCAGGGTGTCAAAGGCCTGTTGGCATTCCACAGTCCAGTTCACTTTCTTGGGCATTTTCTTGGAGGTGAGTTCAGTGAGGGCTGTCACAATGGATCCATATCCCTTCACAAACCTCCTGTAATACCCAGTCAAACCAAGGAATGCCCTGACTTAAGTTTGATTTTTTGGAGCTACCCAGTCCAGAATAGTCTGGATCTTGGGTTGGAGTGGCTGAACTTGGCCTCCACCTACAAGGTGGCCCAAGTAAACCACAGTTCCCTGCCCTATCTGGCATTTGGATGCCTTGATAGAGAGGCCTGCAGATTGCAGAGCCTTCAAAACCTTCTTCAGGTGGACCAGGTGATCCTGCCAGGTGGAGCTAAAGACAGCAATATCATCAAGATAAGCTGTGTTAAAGGACTCCAAGCCAGCAAGGACTTGATTCACCAACCTTTGGAAGGTGGCCGGGGCATTCTTTAAGCCAAAGGGCATAACAGTAAACTGATAATGCCCATCAGGTGTGGAGAATGCTGTTTTCTCTTTTGCTCCAGGTGCCATTTTTATTTGCCAGTACCCTGCTGTCAAGTCAAAGGTACTTAAGAATTTGGCAGCACCTAATTTATCTATGAGCTCATCAGCTCTAGGAATTGGATGAGCATCTGTCTTGGTGACAGAATTGAGCCCTCTGTAGTCCACACAAAACCTCATCTCTTTCTTTCCATCTTTGGTGTGAGGTTTGGGGACTAAGACCACTGGGCTAGCCCAGGGGCTGTCAGAGCGCTCAATTACTCCCAATTCCAGCATCTTGTGGACTTCCACCTTGATGCTTTCCTTAACATGGTCAGACTGTCTAAAGATTTTGTTTTTGACAGGCATGCTGTCTCCTGTGTCCACATCATGGGTACACAGGTGTGTCTGACCAGGGGTTAAGGAGAAGAGTTCAGGAAACTGTTGTAGGACTCTCCTACAATCAGCTTGCTGTTGGCCAGAGAGGGTGTCTGAGTAGATCACTCCATCTACTGTGCCATCTTTTGGGTCTGATGACAGAAGATCAGGGAGAGGTTCACTCTCTGCCTCCTGATCCTCATCTGTTACCATCAACAGATTCACATCAGCCCTGTCATGGAAGAGCTTAAGGCGGTTCACATGGATCACCCTCTTGGGGCTCCTGCTTGTGCCCAGGTCCACCGGGTAGGTGACCTGACTCTTCCTTTCTAGTACTGGGTAAGGGCCACTCCATTTGTCCTGGAGTGCCCTGGGAGCCACAGGCTCCAGAACCCAGACTTTCTGCCCTGGTTGGAACTCAACCAGTGCAGCCTTTTGGTCATACCAAAACTTCTGGAGCTGTTGGCTGGCCTCAAGGTTTTTGGTTGCCTTTTCCATGTACTCTGCCATTCTAGAGCGAAGGCCAAGTACATAGTCCACTATGTCCTGTTTAGGCTCATGGAGAGGTCTCTCCCAGCCTTCTTTAACAAGGGCAAGTGGTCCCCTTACAGGATGACCAAACAGAAGTTCAAAGGGTGAGAATCCTACTCCCTTCTGTGGCACCTCTCTGTAAGCGAAAAGCAGACATGGCAAGAGGACATCCCATCTCCTTTTGAGTTTTTCTGGGAGCCCCATGATCATACCCTTTAATGTCTTGTTGAATCTCTCAACTAAGCCATTAGTTTGTGGATGGTATGGTGTAGTGAATTTATAAGTCACCCCACACTCATTCCACATGTGCTTTAGGTATGCTGACATGAAGTTGGTACCTCTGTCAGACACCACCTCCTTAGGGAAACCCACTCTGGTAAAGATACCAATGAGGGCCTTGGCTACTGCAGGGGCAGTAGTCGACCTAAGGGGAATAGCTTCAGGATACCTGGTAGCATGATCCACTACTACCAGGATATACATATTTCCTGAGGCTGTGGGAGGTTCTAGTGGACCAACTATGTCCACACCCACTCTTTCAAAGGGAACCCCCACCACTGGAAGTGGAATGAGGGGGGCCTTTGGATGTCCACCTGTCTTACCACTGGCTTGACAGGTGGGGCAGGAGAGGCAAAACTCCTTAACCATGTTGGACATATTGGGCCAGTAGAAGTGGTTGACTAACCTCTCCCACGTCTTGGTTTGTCCCAAATGTCCAGCAAGGGGAATGTCATGGGCCAATGTTAGGATGAACTTCCTGAACAGCTGAGGCACTACCACTCTCCTAGTGGCACCAGGTTTGGGGTCTCTGGCCTCAGTGTACAGGAGTCCATCTTCCCAATAGACCCTATGCGTTCCATTTTTCTTGCCTTTGGACTCTTCAGCAGCTTGCTGCCTAAGGCCTTCAAGAGAGGGACAGGTTTCTTGTCCCTTACACAGCTCCTCCCTTGAGGGTCCCCCTGGGCCTAAGAGCTCAACCTGATAAGGTTCAAGCTCCAAAGGCTCAGTTCCCTCAGAGGGCAGAACTTCTTCCTGAGAAGAGAGGTTCCCTTTCTTTTGCTGTGTTGCAGTTGGTTTCCCAGCTGACTTTCCTGTTCTCTTGGTAGGCTGGGCCATTCTTCCAGACTCCAGCTCTACTTGTTCACCCTGTGCCTTGCATTGTGCTCTTGTTTTCACACACACCAGTTCAGGGATACCCAGCATTGCTGCATGGGTTTTTAGTTCTACCTCAGCCCATGCTGAGGACTCCAGGTCATTTCCAAGCAGACAGTCCACTGGGATATTTGAGGAGACCACCACCTGTTTCAGGCCATTGACCCCTCCCCATTCTAAAGTAACCATTGCCATGGGATGTACTTTTCTCTGATTGTCAGCGTTGGTGACTGTGTAAGTTTTTCCAGTCAGGTATTGGCCAGGGGAAACCAGTTTCTCTGTCACCATGGTGACACTGGCACCTGTATCCCTCAGGCCCTCTATTCTAGTCCCATTAATTAAGAGTTGCTGTCTGTATTTTTGCATGTTAGGCGGCCAGACAGCTAGTGTGGCTAAATCCACCCCACCCTCAGAAACTAGAGTAGCTTCAGTGTGGGCCCTGATTTGCTCTGGGCACACTGTTGATCCCACTTGGAGACTAGCCATACCAGTGTTACCTGGATGGGAGTTTGGAGTGGAACCTTTCTTGGGACAGGCCTTGTCTCCAGTTTGGTGTCCATGCTGTTTACAGCTATGACACCAGGCCTTTTTGGGATCAAAGTTTTTACCCTTGTACCCATTGTTTTGTGAAGAGGCTCTGGGCCCACCCTCCTGTGCAGGTTTTTGGGGGCCTGTAGAAGACTCTTTACTATTTTTAGTTTTGGTTGTCTCATCACCCTTCCCCTGGGGAGTCTTTGTGACCCCTTTCTTTTGGTCACCCCCTGTTGAAGTCTTGGACACCCTTGTCTTGACCCAATGGTCCGCCTTCTTTCCCAATTCTTGGGGAGAAATTGGTCCTAGGTCTACCAGATGCTGATGCAGTTTATCATTGAAACAATTACTTAACAGGTGTTCTTTCACAAATAAATTGTACAGCCCATCATAATTACTTACACCACTGCCTTGAATCCAACCATCTAGTGTTTTCACTGAGTAGTCTACAAAATCAACCCAGGTCTGGCTCGAGGATTTTTGAGCCCCCCTGAATCTAATCCTATACTCCTCAGTGGAGAATCCAAAGCCCTCAATCAGGGTACCCTTCATGAGGTCATAAGATTCTGCATCTTGTCCAGAGAGTGTGAGGAGTCTATCCCTACACTTTCCTGTGAACATTTCCCAAAGGAGAGCACCCCAGTGAGATCTGTTCACTTTTCTGGTTACACAAGCCCTCTCAAAAGCTGTGAACCATTTGGTGATGTCATCACCATCTTCATATTTAGTTACAATCCCTTTAGGGATTTTCAACATGTCAGGAGAATCTCTGACCCTATTTATGTTGCTGCCACCATTGATGGGTCCTAGGCCCATCTCTTGTCTTTCCCTCTCTATGGCTAGGATCTGTCTTTCCAAAGCCAATCTTCTGGCCATCCTGGCTAACTGGATGTCCTCTTCACTGGGGCTATCCTCAGTGATTTCAGAGGTGTTGGTCTCTCCTGTGAGGGAACCAGCATTTCTGACTATTATTTTAGGAGTCAGGGTTTGAGGGACCCTGTCCTCCCTAGATAGGACTGGTAGGGGGGAATTTTCCTCCAAGTCACTATCCTCTTCCTCTGAGTTGCCACCCTCAGAGGGGTTGGCCTTTTCAAACTCTGCCAAAAGCTCCTGGAGCTGTATTTTGGTAGGTTTGGGGCCCATTGTTATTTTCTTTATTTTACAGAGTGACCTTAGCTCCCTCATCTTAAGATGGAGGTAAGGTGTGGTGTCGAGTTCCACCACAGTCACATCTGTGCTAGACATTTTGCTTCTAAAAGTTGGAATACTTTTTAAGAATCTACAACTGGTTCTAGAATCTAATTCAAACTTTTACAAACTTTTAAACTCTAAAAGAAATGCTAAACAGGATCTAACACAAGGCCCTAGCAGGTCTTTTAAGAATTTAGAAAACTTTTCAAATTGCAAAAATCAATTTCTAATGACAATTTTGGAATTTGTCGTGTGATCAGGTATTGGCTGAGTAGTCCAGCAAATGCAAAGTCTTGTACCCCACCGCTGATCCACCAATGTAGGAAGTTGGCTCTGTATGTGCTATTTCAAAGTAAGGAATAGCATGCACAGAGTCCAAGGGTTCCCCTTAGAGGTAAAATAGTGGTAAAAATAGATAATACTAATGCTCTATTTTGTGGTAGTGTGGTCGAGCAGTAGGCTTATCCAAGGAGTAGTGTTAAGCATTTGTTGTACATACACATAGACAATAAATGAGGTACACACACTCAGAGACAAATCCAGCCAATAGGTTTTTATATAGAAAAATATATTTTCTTAGTTTATTTTAAGAACCACAGGTTCAAATTCTACATGTAATATCTCATTCGAAAGGTATTGCAGGTAAGTACTTTAAGAACTTCAAATCATCAAAATTGCATGTATACTTTTCAAGTTATTCACAAATAGCTGTTTTAAAAGTGGACACTTAGTGCAATTTTCACAGTTCCTAGGGGAGGTAAGTATTTGTTAGGTTAACCAGGTAAGTAAGACACTTACAGGGCTTAGTTCTTGGTCCAAGGTAGCCCACCGTTGGGGGTTCAGAGCAACCCCAAAGTCACCACACCAGCAGCTCAGGGCCGGTCAGGTGCAGAGTTCAAAGTGGTGCCCAAAACACATAGGCTAGAATGGAGAGAAGGGGGTGCCCCGGTTCCGGTCTGCTTGTAGGTAAGTACCCGCGTCTTCGGAGGGCAGACCAGGGGGGTTTTGTAGGGCACCGGGGGGGACACAAGCCCACACAGAAATTTCACCCTCAGCAGCGCGGGGGCGGCCGGGTGCAGTGTAGAAACAAGCGTCGGGTTTGTAATGGAAGTCAATGGGAGATCTAGGGATCTCTTCAGCGCTGCAGGCAGGCAAGGGGGGGGTTCCTCGGGGAAACCTCCACTTGGTCAAGGGAGAGGGACTCCTGGGGGTCACTCCTCCAGTGAAAGTCCGGTCCTTCAGGTCCTGGGGGCTGCGGGTGCAGGGTCTCTCCCAGGTGTCGGGACTTAGGATTCAAAGAGTCGCGGTCAGGGGAAGCCTCGGGATTCCCTCTGCAGGCGGCGCTGTGGGGGCTCAGGGGGGACAGGTTTTTGTACTCACAGTCTTAGAGTAGTCCTGGGGTCCCTCCTGAGGTGTTGGATCGCCACCAGCCGAGTCGGGGTCGCCGGGTGCAGTGTTGCAAGTCTCACGCTTCTTGCGGGGAGCTTGCAGGGTTCTTTAAAGCTGCTGGAAACAAAGTTGCAGCTTTTCTTGGAGCAGGTCCGCTGTCCTCGGGAGTTTCTTGTCTTTTCGAAGCAGGGGCAGTCCTCAGAGGATGTCGAGGTCGCTGGTCCCTTCGGAAGGCGTCGCTGGAGCAGGATCTTTGGAAGGCAGGAGACAGGCCGGTGAGTTTCTGGAGCCAAGGCAGTTGTCGTCTTCTGGTCTTCCTCTGCAGGGGTTTTCAGCTAGGCAGTCCTTCTTCTTGTAGTTGCAGGAATCTAATTTTCTAGGGTTCAGGGTAGCCCTTAAATACTAAATTTAAGGGCGTGTTTAGGTCTGGGGGGTTAGTAGCCAATGGCTACTAGCCCTGAGGGTGGGTACACCCTCTTTGTGCCTCCTCCCAAGGGGAGGGGGTCACAATCCTAACCCTATTGGGGGAATCCTCCATCTGCAAGATGGAGGATTTCTAAAAGTTAGAGTCACCTCAGCTCAGGACACCTTAGGGGCTGTCCTGACTGGCCAGTGACTCCTCCTTGTTGCTTTCTTTGTTCCCTCCAGCTTTGCCGCCAAAAGTGGGGGCCGTGGCCGGAGGGGGCGGGCAACTCCACTAAGCTGGAGTGCCCTGCTGGGCTGTGACAAAGGGGTGAGCCTTTGAGGCTCACCACCAGGTGTTACAGCTCCTGCCTGGGGGAGGTGTTAGCATCTCCACCCAGTGCAGGCTTTGTTACAGGCCTCAGAGTGACAAAGGCACTCTCCCCATGGGGCCAGCAACATGTCTCTGGTGTGGCAGGCTGCTGGAACTAGTCAGCCTACACAGACAGTCGGTTAAGTTTCAGGGGGCACCTCTAAGGTGCCCTCTGTGGTGTATTTTACAATAAAATGTACACTGGCATCAGTGTGCATTTATTGTGCTGAGAAGTTTGATACCAAACTTCCCAGTTTTCAGTGTAGCCATTATGGTGCTGTGGAGTTCGTGTTTGACAGACTCCCAGACCATATACTCTTATGGCTACCCTGCACTTACAATGTCTAAGGTTTTGTTTAGACACTGTAGGGGTACCATGCTCATGCACTGGTACCCTCACCTATGGTATAGTGCACCCTGCCTTAGGGCTGTAAGGCCTGCTAGAGGGGTGGCTTACCTATACTGCATAGGCAGTGAGAGGCTGGCATGGCACCCTGAGGGGAGTGCCATGTCGACTTACTCGTTTTGTCCTCACTAGCACACACAAGCTGGCAAGCAGTGTGTCTGTGCTGAGTGAGAGGTCTCCAGGGTGGCATAAGACATGCTGCAGCCCTTAGAGACCTCCCTTGGCATCAGGGCCCTTGGTACTAGAAGTACCAGTTACAAGGGACTTATCTGGATGCCAGGGTCTGCCAATTGTGGATACAAAAGTACAGGTTAGGGAAAGAACACTGGTGCTGGGGCCTGGTTAGCAGGCCTCAGCACACTTTCAATTGTAAACATAGCATCAGCAAAGGCAAAAAGTCAGGGGGCAACCATGCCAAGGAGGCATTTCCTTACAGTATCTGATTCCAAACCAGCAATGCAAATTCTAGCTTTTGGGGCTACATATAAAGTTTTTATAGCTGTAATATATCCACTCCCTATACCTTTCCAGCGCATGACTTCCCATAGAAACTTCCACGATACACGATCAAATGCCTTCTCGGCATCCAAAAGTAATAATCCTAAATTTGTTTGATATAGTTCTGCAAGATCAAACATGGCTATTATTCTTCTTATATGATCTATTGTATCTCTACCCGGAATAAACCCATGTTGTTGTTTTCTAACCAGCCTGACTATCACATTTGCCAATCTACTGGCCAAAATCTTTGCATAAATCTTTCCATCTACGTTTAACAAAGATATGGGTCTGTATGAACTGGGGAACTCTGTTGATTTATCCTTTTTTTTTAGCACTATAATACTTGCACATTCCCACGATAAGGGTGCCTGACCTGCCTGCGCTATACAAAAAATGCTATGCATATCCTTTTTAATGTCTATCAGGAAGGTCTTGTAAAATTCAAGTGGTATTGCATCCGGTCCAGCAGCTTTCCCTGTTGCCAGGGAGCTTACTGCCTCAATTATCTCATCAATACGAATTGGTGCATCTAATGTAATTTGTTCCTCAGAAGAGAGCCTTGTACTCTTTAATCCCCCCAGAAATTCACTAACCTTTTTTTGTAGCTGTTCAGAATACACTATAACTTCACTATACAGCTCCTGATAGTAACCCTTAAAAACCTCTAGAATTCCTTCTAACTCTGTATGTTTCCGCCCATTACCATCAATTATATTCAAAACATTCTGTTTAACTGCCTTTTGTCTGACCCGTCTAGCTAAGACTTTTCCTGTGGATTCACCATATTCATAACACTCCAATCGGTGACTTTGATAGACGGCTGCCACTGTTTTATTCAAGTAAGCATTTATTTTAGCCTTAAGAATCACCATTTGGGTCTGAGTGAGAGTAATGTCTTCTCTACTAGTAATTTTACTAGCTAATTCCCTCTCTTTTGTTATTAATCTTTCTTGAAGATCTACAATTTCCTTCCCCCTAATTTTCTGTATTCCCAAACTATAACTAAGAGTTTCACCTCTCACTGCAGCTTTAAATGAATCCCATACCATCCCCGGATCTGCCGTATTCCTATTGATATCAAAAAAGTGGTGAATCCACTCTTTCATATGGGATATATATCCTGGGTCAACCAACAATTTCCTATCAAATGTCCATACACAACGCGAATTAGATGGTCCCTTAATTGTTATGGACAATATTAATGGATTATGATCTGATAAGAATCTGGGTTTGCATTCTATTTCAGCCCCATGGATTAAGTTTTGTGATACGAAAAAATAATCCAACCTTACCAATTTAGCATGTGGGAACGAGTAATAGGTATACCCTGGATCTACAGTTTTAATATTTTCCCAGACATCTCTCAACCCATGTTCCCTTACTAACCTCCTTAGAGCTTTCCATACTTTAGGCTTTCGTCCCTGATATAAACTCTGGGTGTCCATGCTCCTGCTACCTACCTCTAAATGAATATTTAAGTCGCCACAAATAATTATTGGTAAGGGCCATCCAACTAGTTCCATATTCAACGTATCCAGAGGCTCAGCCTCGTCCAAAACTGATCCATATATAGTGCAGAGGGTAAATTTAAATGTATTCACGGATAATTCTAAGAGAGCCCACCGCCCATCGTTACTTGCTCGAGATCTACAAACTTGTACATTGTTATTTCTGGCAAGTATCGTCACCCCACGTGTCGAAACCTCCTGTCTGGTACAAACAAGAGGCGTCAACCCAAGCTCTCGTATGAGCTCTCGCTTACTCCATGCAATGAGTGTTTCATGCAAGCAATATAAATCTGATTTAATTAGTTTAAGACCAGCTGCCACTCTTTTCCTTTTCTGGGGCTATTTAGACCGCAAATATTCAGTGTACAAATCCTTAATCTATTTGCCATATCACTCAGTTTGATGTACCAAACTCACG